>NW_025999932.1:32827102-32833408 GCF_001458135.2 Marmota marmota marmota
TCCTGAATTTTTTTTTTTTTTTTTTTTTGGAACTGGGAATTGAACTCCGGGACACTCGACCATTGAGCCACATCCCCAGCCCTATTTTGTATTTCATTTAGAGACAGGGTCTCACTGAGTTGCTTAGTGCCTTGCTGTTGCTGAGGCTGGCTTTGAAGTCACAGTTCGCCTGCCTCAGACATTTTCCTCAGTCTCCCAAGGCATCGCGATTAAGGCATGTGCCACCGTGCCCAGCAGTGCCTAAGTCTTTGATCCACTTTTAGTGCAGAGTGAGAGATAGAGGTTTAATTTCATTTTGTTGCATGTGGATTTCCATTTTCCCCAGCATCACTTGTTGAATAGGCTATCTTTTCTCCAGTGAATGTTTTTGGCACCTTTGTCCTATATAACTGTATTTGTGTGGGTTTGTCTCTGTGTCTTTTATTTTGTATCACTGGTCTACATGTCTGTTTTGTTTCCATTACCATGCTGTTATAACTTTAAAGTATACTAAGCTATGTAAGACCCATATGTACTTTGGCTAATAGAATTGCATCAAAAATGTGTTCCCTAAGTCTGATCCTATATACCAAGGATCATAAACTCAAATGACTGCAGAAGACTAACAAAAAACATAAAGGTTTGATAGGAACAATAGGTACTGAGCCATATGGATCTATTCCAAATGTAATGTGCACTTAGCTGTACTGTGTAGAACAACCCCCAAACTCCCAGAGCCACTTGCCACCAGCATACATCTCTGCTCTACACATCACCATCTCTATCACCATGGAAGCTACCAGAAAGGTTAATAACAATGAGCAATGTTGTATCTGTAAGTATTAAATCCTGAAAGAGTCAGTAGTGAGGTTTCTAATGCAGGATCTCTGATTCAGAATGTCACATGTTACAGAAAGTAATGGTGAAGGAACATGTGAGGATATTCACATATTTTTATTCCAATGGCTTCTTTAGTCCCACTTGATAAGAATCTTTAATTAGCCTTTTTTAACCTCTGCTTTTACTAGCAGCAGTAAATTTCATGAATTGCCTTGTCCTTTGAACAGACAAGCCTTAAAATAAGAACAACGCAAGAATCTAAGTGTGTAAGTTCCTGCATTAAGAGCTTTTATGAGTGCAGTTAATGGAATCTACAAATATTAGTGCAACTGGAAAGTATTACCAATCTGTAATATTTTTAAGCAAACATGAATTCATTCAACAAATATTGTTTGTGTACCTGCTGTATGGCAGATATTTATTCTAGGTTCTGGGAAATCAGGAAAAACTCATTGAGAAACTCATTAAATGAGTTTATTAATTCAATTATTTGTAGTTTAAACAATAAATATCAAAAAAATAACTTGCATGGGCTCAAATTAGGTAAGTTTTGTAAAACTACATCTGTAACTGTGTTTTTCCACAGTCTCTCAAAAACCACTGGGGTTACCTTGGGCCTGTGCGTGTCACCTCTTTGTGTTAATTTTGTGAGTTTTAAGAGAAACAACTGAATTCATCCTGAATGCTGAATGCCTTATTATAGAAATAAAATGGGGGCTGTAATTGCAACAAACTTAGAAAATGGCAATATGCTGCATAAATATAAAAGAAGATTATCAATCACTGTTTCTTGCTTTGGTTAAGAATGATAGAGAATTATAAATGAAAATTTTTATATATCCAAGATCAACAACATCAAATTGAAAATAACATTACTATTTTAATGGTAATTAAGCAGTATTTCTGAATTCATATCATGGCAACTTGTGATGCAATTTTTAGACAATTAAGATGTCACACTGGTTTTAATCCTTTCAAAGAGTCTCAGAGAATAAGCCACATCTGACAATTAGTAACATTTTACAACAACCAAAAATTCTCTTCTATCACCTTATTTATTGTTAGGGCAAAACATGAAAAATTAAGCATTAGAGGAAAAACAAATATCATCTAATACTATTAAAGAAACCGAAGAGATAAATATTAGTTAAATATGAATCTAGGACAAGAATTCACAAAATAGAATATTGTAGAACAGTAAAATTAAAAAAAATTAAGGAAAAGACAATTTTGTTCTTTTTTAAATCACATTTTTTATCATGCATTGACTAGTCCATTCAATTTGTCAAAATTAAAGTATTTCCAGTAAATACGGAAATTACTTTTTTCCTTCTTAGTGACTAGGCATTTTACTTACCATTTGGCGGCATCATGTTTCAGTTTGAAGTATATTTTCACTCCATGTTTAAACTGTAAATTAATATGAATTATGTCATTATTCTTTCTGATTTTATTTTTATAATTTATTTTATTTTTAAAACAAACTAGTTTCTTTTCTAAATAACATGCTAAGTTATCCACATGTCTCCTATTTTTTGTTGATTTTTAAAATTCTTCCTTTACTGACATTTTAATTTTCTTATAACATTAAAACTTTATTTCTTAAAGGCCTTGGGTCATTATTTGGCATTATTACAAATAATACTTTGTTAAGGGAGAGAAACTAATCACAGGGTAGTGTGGATTTATATGCTATTTGCTTCTTGCATAATTTAACTTCTGCTACAAAATGGATTAATTTATAAGATAACTCTCCGATAGATTGATGTGAAAGTAAAGTAGTAAATGAAGATTTAGGTAGAAGAATTTTAGAAATGAGAACTACAATCCATACTCCCATCCCACTGCCCAATGTGGTGTAGCATAAAGTGGTGCATGTCTTCAATTCACAATGGCACATCTTCAATGGATTAATTTTTTGGGGGGGATGGGTACTAGGGATTGAACTCAGGGGCACTCGACCACTGAGCCACATCCCCAGCCCTGTATTTGATTTAGAGACAGGGTCCTACTGAGTTGCTTAGAGCCTTGCTTTTCCTGAGGCTGGCTTTGAACTTGCTATCTTCCTCCCTCAGCCTCCCCAGCTGCTGGGATTACAGGCATGTGCCACCACTGTGCCTGGCTTTCAATGGATTAATTTTATAGAGCTGTTCTGATGTGAGAATGATCTCTTCTTGCCAAATTTATCTATATCTCCACATTTAGAAATATGATTCATTTTTTTAATCCTAAATATTTATTGTTGGATAATAACAGACTATACATATTATTTTTAAAAATTTACATCATATTCTACCTTTAATATTAAGAAACTAAAACCAAATTATCACCATGTGAAATTACTTCAATATATATTTCATGTCTACACAGTGAGTTAAGAAATCATAGTTAATTAGATAATATCTGTTCAACAGGTAAATTCAACGCAGATATGACAGTCATAAATACATTCAGATATAGCCATGTTGAATTAGCAATTCAAATACAATGAGTGCTATAGCTATCGATGACACAATTTCTCAGGAAGTTAAGTAAATCCAATACACAATTTTTACTCTCTTCTATACTGAACATACTATTGTGAATCCCTTAGTACCCTGCCCACTAAAATTTATGTATCATTCTCAGTCATTTGTTGTAACTGTTTTATTTCTTTTAGTTTGGAGGATTTTTTTAAGATGAGCTCTTTTATTGAAATGTAACACACATAAAGTACACAGCTTGACAAGCTTTCACATAGTGAACATACGATAAGCACCCTTTAGTTCAAGAAACATTATGGAATCAAGGATGCTCCTCTTTTTCCCCATCCGAGTCGCTATATAGGTAAATAGTGTGTGTGTGTGTGTGTGTGTGTGTGTGTAACAACAAAATCAGGAGAATAAGCATTTCCATCTAATCTTTTTCATGTATTGGAAACTTCTCACTCTTCTGGTCATTTTGAAATATATCATAGATTATTTTAGTAAATAGTTAAAACACTGTGCTAAAGAATAACTAAACATTATTCCTCCACTGAGTTTGGTGCCTCTTACTGAACTTCTTTGCATTCTTCCTCATTCTGCCTTTAGCAATCTTTAGCAATCATTATTCCCTTTCATTCTTCTACAAAATCAACTTATTAGTTCAACAAATGAGTGAGATTATGTGGTATTTGAGATCTTGATCAATTTTAAGTCATTACTATAATCACTGCCCCAGTGATATCAGTGCCTTTTAGTGTACTGTGAGTAAAGATAATAGAATAAAATAACCAATTATTTACTCAGACATATAGCAACTTATTATGAATTGATCAAAGCATAATTTTATAACATGAAGTATTTGAAATAGAAGATCCTAAGATTTACCCCACTGTGATCTCTTTAGGATGACATAATTTGACTATCAGGTGGTCTTAGTCATAACAATACATACAACCATACAAGGTGAAAAAGTTTAAGAAGGTGAATTTTTTTGGCATCCAAATGTTGCATGTTTTCTATTTTACTTAAACCTTCCTAAATAAATAATTATTAAAACGAATTTTAGTCCTCAAGTCTTATAATCCTCACAGAAATTTCATTTCCTTCTAATTCCATTCTGATAATGAGAAATTCATATGCTTTTGCAAATAGAATATCAGTATGTTTCACAATGAGATCTAATATGGTCACACTGAACTTGCGCAATCATTTCTGTCTCTACATGATATGAATTGGATCTCTTCCAAACCCATTGGGCCATTTATCCCACTTCTTGTCTTAAAATGTTACATTTGCCAATTATCTTCTAAAATTTCTGTTTATATCCATTAAATATATTGTAGCATTTTAGCTTTTCGGTAAATTAGAAAGTCCTTGTTTTGCTATAAAATTTGAAAACTGAAAATGCCTTAGGAATGTTTTAAAAACTAAAAAATTATGAATGAATCCATTTATAAAAATCCATTTATAATTTCCTTTCTTATGAAAAAAATCAGAAGGCTCTAGAAATTATGCTGACATTGAGAATACACATGTAAGAGGATAGAGCTAGAGAATTGAGATGAGAAAGAATTCTAAATATTTTGAAATAGATACTTTTCGATATGTTTTGAGAATATAATATTGTATGTTCATTATGTGAAAGCTTGTCAAGCTGTGTACTTTATATTTCTTTTGTTATTTTGACATATGTACTCCAAAGAGGAATATGAATTTTAGTACTTAAGTTAACCTCCTTGGATATGATTTTACTATTTTATATAATACAATAGAAATTCACTAATAAAAGTGTATTTTTCTCTTTAGTATTTGTCACATTTTATACAGGAGCAGAAACCAACCTATGAATAACTGAATGTATTGTTTTACTTAAAACATGTAATATTTATTAAAAATAAAGACTAGATATGTATACTAATCTCTCCATTGTTATTTGGCTAGCTGATGTTATCAGTAGGTTCATCTTTACTGCCATTCTCAAACATCATAGTCATGCCCACAAATTTTGTAGTTTTAGTTATGAAAGGTGTAACTATTGTCCCCCTAATCTATCAATATTTGCTTCCATCTCTGTATATGGCAAGACCTACAATTTTGAAAGTGAAGATAATGTTCCTGCAAATTTTGGTCAAAATCAGAACTCTCCTTTGGAAGATCTCACTACAGAATATCAGCTAAAAATTTGGCAAAGATGAAACTGGTCTTCAGCACCCCCACTATATTTTCTTGCCTGCTAGTCTCTTAGACATCTCACCTTAACATCTAACTCATATTCTAGGCAAGGGATCTACCACTGAGCCACAACTCCAGCCCCCTAACTCATATTCTAAAGATAACTACATCTCTCCATTAATTTAGTGCCTACCTTTTTTCTGTTTTGTTTATTCATTGCAATATTTCTTAAAAAGCTAGTTACAATTATTTTGAAAGTAATGCTTATTTTATAGAGAGGTTTACATTTGTATGAAGTTTAGAGGACAGCCCTCTTGCCTCATTATACAAGCATTACCAACTGTTAACTAGTGGGCTGGCGCCTACCTGTCTTACTGGTTTTGAGATCCCCCAGAGTTTAGCTTAGTGACTGGCACCCAGAAAGGATTCAAAGTTCATCGTTAAACTGAAGAAATGCAGCTGATGATTGGCAATCTAGAACTCCAGGTTTATTTTTATTAATGAACTACTAACATCTTCTATTCAATCTTTTCAGCTGGAGTCAAAATCGCTCAAGTACTGGGATCTTTTCTTTCTTAAACACCTGAGCATGAGACTTCACATATACTATTTGTCCTTGATAACTCTCTTATTTGTTGAAATTTAATAGAACTCAGTATTGGAAAGTAAAATATGAAGAATAAAATAAGAGGAATAAAAAACGTACAGTAGGATTGGGATACTGGAAAGGCAAAAGAAAATGTTTGACAAAGTAAGGTTAAGAGTCCAGTTTCTTGAGCATCTTTGGAGCTTTCCGGTGTGCAGGTTGCCTAGCAATTTTGGGAAAGGCCCCGCCCACCACCGCCCCTGC
>NW_025999932.1:32833948-32874458 GCF_001458135.2 Marmota marmota marmota
CCAGTCCCGCCCCTGACCCACTCGCACCGCCTGGGTCTAGTGGATTTCCTTACTTCCGACCCAACCTCCCAGTGGAGCCTAGGGTCCTACTCTCTATGCTCAGACGTATTGTGCCTTACTAAAAATGTAACATAAATTAACTGAACTTAGAACAACAGTATTTGTATGTAACTACTGCTATGTTTTCGAGACAGAAGTCTAAAATCCGTGGTATTAGTGACTTTGGGGCCTCGTCTACCTTGAGAATCTGAAACCAGTTTTCAGGCAATTCTTTGGACAGCAGCAGCTTTGGAGGTCCCCAGTTTGCGGAGGGAGACGTGGAGCTGAGTCGGGAGGGGCCCAGACGCTTCTTCACTGGTGAGGGCTTGGAGCTACTTCGCCAAATTGGCGTGGGGTGTCCGCCCAGACCTACTCCACCATGTAAGTCTTTGCTTTCTAGCCGCCCCAGTCCCTGATCCCCTACCGGATCCTAATTCTCTCCCTCGCTCTTTCTCAGGTCGAAGGTTTCCTTTAAGATTACGCTGACGTCGGACCCACGGTTGCCGTATAAAGTGTGAGTAGCTGTGCTGGGGCGAGGGCCTGTGGTCTGGGCGAGCCGGCGCTGGGCTGGACGCGGTCGAACTTTTCCAAGGATTCCCACCCCGCGCAGCTTGCTTCCCTTCCCTCCCTTTGCCCAGTCCGTGCCGTTCCAGGAATTCTTCCCGCCGGAACCCTAAAGGAGAGGTCCCCGCATGCTCCCCTGAGTGACAGCTGGGCCCTTGCACGGGGGTAGGGCTGCGTGACTCTAGTTTATCCGGATCCGCTTTGGAATTCCTTTGGTGAACGAGGGAGCGGGAGGGCATTTGAACAAGGCTCTGTCCTCTTGAACAGCCCCTCACTCCTGGTGATTGCAAAGTCCTAGAGCCATTTTGGCAGCTGTTAGAGGAAGTTAGGGAAGACTTCCCAGTGCAGACTCTGAAGTTACTTGACCGCTTGTTGTCAAGTTTTTTTTTTTTTTATTTTGTTGTGTATATGACTCAACAGGATATCACAAAGTAATTGAGCCTCAAGCCACACACTTCCTGTGTTGAAAGTTAATAACATAAAATATTAATTTCAGGCACTGTCTTATAGGTTACTACATTCTCTCCTTCCAGCTGATTTACTCTAATATGTCTTATACAAGTCTTTTTTTAATCCACAGATGACAGTGGCTTTTTATTCTATCACTCCCCACTCCCCAGTGCCATATCCCACTTATTTTTTCCTTATCCAGCTTATAGTTTGTGGTCCATTTTAAAAATCATTCCCTTGCAAATGCCCTCAATTCTGATGTCCCCCTTTCTCTTCCTGACATATTTTGCTTCGGGAGACACCAACTCTTAACCATTTTCATTTTCTATTTGTGACTGAATATTCCTGGAAAAATACATAATTAAGCTGATGTGCTTTATATAAAATTAATAATGGGCACTCTCCTGTATTCCTCAAGTGTGCTCACTTTTCTCTTATTGTCAGAAAGGATTATATAAAAATTTCAAAACTTTCCACAACTCCTTTTCCCTTTGCTATCAAGATAATAGAGGGGGAGTTCTCTCATTTTTACCATCCCCTCGTCTGTAAATTTACTACATACCTATAAAATCATAGTGCCCTCTGTGCATTTACAGTCAAAACATATCTACCCCTATGAAAAGCCGCCAACTTGGAAAATAAAACACATTGCCACATTGGGTAAAATAATGTTTAGATGAAAGGCAATAAAGTGGACTGAGGAACAAGAAGAGATTTAAACTTCTTGAAATCTGTCTCTAGAAAGAATTAGCTGATACATTAAACTTAATTGTATCAAAAAAGGTAAAATACATAAATCTATATCTGTGGGCATTAGCTTTCAATTTTAAAGTTTTAAAAGTTTTCAAGTGGGTATTTGCTTCCTTTTTTTTAAATTTTAGAGTCAATGAAATAGTACTGTAATCAAAACAAATAATTCTGAAACTCAAAAGACAGCTTTGTCTAGATCACTTACAATGGAAGAAATAAGAAAAAAGGTTCTTGAAATAAATCCAAGTTTTTAACATTCTTTAATTCTTCTTCCAGACTTAGTGTTCCTGAGAGTACACCTTTTACAGCAGTCTTAAAATTTGCAGCAGAAGAAGTAAGTATGGAAATTGGAATTATCTTTATGTAATACACTTTGGCAATGGCTTTCAAAAATTTTTGAGTTTGTATGTATTGTGACTTAGCATTTCCCTATGGGTTCATTATTATGTTTATGATAACGGTGAAAGTTAAGGCTTACTTTTAGACCAAAAAAAATGAGTTGAACAAATTGTCACACCAGTTTTATGCAACTGTTAAAAACTGTAAGGAGAATTTTCCTTGAAGGTAGTGAAGATATGTAAACTTTGAAAAAAAAAAACAACAACTTTATATCACTGTAAATTTTGAACACTAATTTTTACTTGTTTTGATTCTGGAATTATATATTTTTAAAAAACATTTTTATCATATTTTCCAAATCTTATGCCTGACCTTGTAGATTGTGAGTAAAATTGTTTTGAAAAGTGTTTAGTTTTAAAAGGTGAAGTTTTTAGCTGTTGAGAAATAAAAAAAATTTTCATCCATTATCAGAAACATGTGTAATCAAATCTTTGGATATGACTCATGGAAAAGTAGAAATGGCACTGAAATGTAACTTGGGAGACTTTAGATCTCTTATTTTAGTTATGTCATTAAGTAACTGTATGCTATAATAAATCCTTCAGTTCCTTTCTTCTCCACTTTGCTGGTGTGTGTGTGTGTGTGTGTGTGTGTGTGTTGGTTCCTCCTCCCACCTTCTTTGCTATAGATCAAACTCAGGGCCTCACCCATGCGAGGGAGGCTCTTCACCACTAAACTACATTCCTAGCACTCTTTCTTTATCAATTTGTAAAATTAGTAGTGAATGCCTGTCCTTCCTATCTGATTAAGTAATTTTGTATAAAGATATAATACCTTTTACCAAAATTTTATGGGGAATTAAAAGTGTTAGATAGGTTCAGAGTAACCCAAAACCAAATGTTTTGGTCTTAGGAAAGTATAGTCATATAAAAATGATGTTAATACCTAAATAAATAAGAAACATGATTAACTTATAACCCTTCCCTGTATTTGTGTGGTTATTGGGAAGTCAGCCAACTAGTTACTGCTCTTAGCTCCTAAACTAATGTTAGTTCACTAGCATCATTTGTTCCTTACTTAGAATTAAACTACAAAGTTTTATTGTCAATTTTGATTTATTCTTTATGCAAAAGAATAGGTAAAATAAGATGAGACACAGATCTGAATACAGGATGTTGTTATTGCTTTGCTGCATGCATCATTTGCAAGAAATATTCCCTGTCTTGGGCATAGTAGGTTTCTGATTTAAGAAGCAGATCTGTAAAAGTTATAATAAATCATTATTATTATAATATATTTTTTAGTTATTTTATGGTGTATCTTTTATAATTTTAATACATTGTTATAACCTTGGTTTTCTCAGGAAAGTAGAAGAAAATCCCAAGGGACATATAGTAGAAAATAAACTAACAACATTCACTCAACCATATATGTTAATTAAAGTTTTGATGTAGCATATAATTATGAATTGTGAGTATTACATGTTTTGAAAGAATATGACTTCAGGCAGAGGTGAGAGGGGCTCTCACAGAGAAGCCAATAGTCCAGATTTAAGACCCTAATAAAATTATTTTAATAAACAATAACAAAATTTCCTATTACATGACTCACTGAGTTGTCAAAACTTCAGAAGAGCTTCTTAGCATCCTAAATTAAAAGAATTGTTAAATTGGAATAGAAAACAAAACTGAGAACATTAAATATTGTATCCAAGAGAAAACATGACAGTAGTGTAAGATCAGAAGACTAATTACTGTATTTGATGTCACACCCAGCCCAGGTTTCACCTTAATCATTGCTTCTGTATTTTGGAGAAAAGACAAACTGTGTTAATAGTTGCTTTTGGCTTTTAAAGTTTATAAAATACTCAGCCACTACAAAATGTGATTTAAGAAAATACACAATGTATGTTAAAATGGACATGATTTAAGTGTTGAGTCATGATTTAAGAGTAAGTAGAGTAATTGAAAACTTTGTAGGATTCTTTGAAAATCTGAGTTGTTTAATAATTTGGTATTTGATCAGAGCTTTATTAAGAGTATTGCTTCAGTATAAATGTTTTTCAAACTTATTGGTCACCAAACTAAATGATAATATTCTATAAAACTAGTCCATACAGACATGCTTAATAAATATTTGTTGGATAAAATGAATAAACTATAAAGACATGAACACTTTGTCAGCTCCAGGTCTCTAGAGCGTTACAAGATGGACTCTCCCTTATCTACCAATAAGTTCCATGCCTTATCCTTTGATTCAAAAAGCACATCTTTTTATAACATCTCTGAAATAGGTCAGGAGTGTCTTCCTATCGCAGTTGCCCATGTAGCAGTCACATAATTGTCTAATTGACATTACCTGTACCTAACTGAACTTCATAGTTATTTCCTAGCAACATAATTGGAATATTACAGTCCTTTGAGATATACATCAACAAATCATTTAAGGAGATTTTGAGGAAGGAATACAGGCCTTGGTGGTTATCTAAAAATCTTCCGGAGGTACTCCCATTAAACACAAGAGAGCATCTGTTTGAAACCTGCCATTTCTATGAAGAAATTATAGAAATATTTTCATCAACTATACTTATTTTTTTGCTTATGTAGGAGAATTATGCGTGATAAAGGAAACATGTCTAAGCCAAAAGAATAGGCCTTGATTGGACCATAGATTGACAATGTTTTCTTTTGTATAGTATATAAATAAGGAATGTTTTACAATTATTGGTCTCCTTTATGCGGTCAAATGCATTATTTAGAGTACAGGGCTCTTCATTAAAGCAAATTGTGCTTGCTTTAATGTCACTTATTCTGAAAGATTAATCACATACATTTTGGGATTTTAGAATTGGTGATATGTATCCCATCCTTGTTATTCTTCTTTGGTAGTTACACATTTTTTAAATTTATTTCCTTTTTCCCTTTTAGTTTAAAGTTCCTGCAGCAACAAGTGCAATTATTACCAATGGTAAGAATTTACTTTAAAACTATTACCTCAGAGATACAGATATTATTTAAAAGAAATCAAATTAATTAACAATAACTTATATCCAAAAAGCCCGAATATACTAATATAAATGATAAAGTTAATGGTAAACTATGCCAGGATTATTGTATCAGAAAATGCTCTAAAATACAGGAACTTAAGCAAGCATGTTCTTTTACCATGCCTTGCTTTACCTTTCCTGGTAGAAAACTCTTCCAAATTTGTAGTATTTTATCCATTTATGGATACAGTTTTAAAAATTTGAATATCTTTGAATTCTGATAAAAGTTTAGCATGATGGAACTATTCTTATGATGAAATAGTAGAATAAGAAAATGGGAGTGAAGCTTGCATGGAGGGTTTCATCGTCTTTCAAGTACACAGACTAATATAAATGAGTGAGCAAGTGGTTTATGTCCAGTTAGAATACTAAGAGAGGTGAGCTTAAAGTATGGTATCATGATTTAACTTAGGTATGTCAGAATTTCCTACTATGAAATATGCTGTATGTTATTAAATTAAAGTGCTTCTGTTTATAAGAAAGCTTTCCTACTTTCTGGAAAGTTTTAGGTTCACAAATGAATAACTCAAGAAAATATTTTGAAAATTTCAAATTGTAATTGGAACTTGAACTAAATGACTTTGTGTACCCTACCACCCTTAAGATTTCATACCTCAAACCAGAATGGAAATTATTAATGGCATATCTAAGATGCCTTTAGCTTTTTAGAAGAATTGACAAACATTTTTATGCTTTGTAGCAAAACAGGATTAAAAAAATGTGTCTTCCATAGAATTTATTAGAATCATCACATTGACAGCTATTTTTGTTTAATACAGCAATGTACATAAATACATAACAGTAGATTTAAACAGGTAACTTACCTGGAAGATTCTCACTCATGTTCTGGGGTTTATGCAGCAGCACTATATTGGTAAATCTCTTCTGGTTCTTTAGAAATAACTTACATGACTTTATAACTTGTTTTCTAGATGGAATAGGAATAAATCCTGCACAGACTGCTGGTGAGTATCTATTTGAAAATCATGAAGTGGGAGTGAATTATATGTCTATTGATGATGAGTATTTAATTCATTCTAATTAAAGATTTTCAGTAGGTTGTAGCTGTTGTTTAGGGAAAGTTTTTAACTAATACATAACAAAATGTATGAAGGTAAGATTGTACTCTCATGGAAATGATAATTTTGGCCTCTTAAGGTGGTTGTGAGGGAGCAGGTGTTTAATGTTTGCATTATGCATCCTTAGCATGCAGTAGGTCCTAGCTATTATTATTTTATTTTAAAGAACATAGTCATTTACATGTAAGAGGGTTGAGTCCACACTCCAGACTTCTAAACTGTTACACATAATTCAGAGTGACACATTGATGTTCTAATCAACATGCAAAGTAAAAGTCCTTATTAAAAGTAGTCTTAAGCTTTATTAAAAAAAAAAAACAAAAAACTTTTATTATTTCTGAAATATGTTCTTTTAGGTTAACCATCTAATTTTAATGTTCTGAAATTACATATGATTTAATATAATATAACCTCATTCTTAAATAGTAGTTACTTTTTAATTACTATATTCTAAGGTACTTTTATATTATAATAAAAAAAAATTTTCCTTAAAGACCACTAGTGAAATTTAGCCATGTAGAAAGTAAGGAATGATATAAAATTGTAAATTGTTAATTAAATCAACAGTTTTAAGTATATATATTTTTTTAATTGAAAAGGGCTTTTATTGAAAATTGTGAGGCATTTTATTATATACATGTATTCAAACTTAGTAGATTAAGGTTTTGTCTTATTCTAGAAATTTTGTGTTGTATACGTTAATTTTAGCTATTACTTACTCTAATATTATGCTTATTATATTACATTTCAAAATTAAATTGTGTATCTCACTGGACATGAAGAAATCTCAGTGAATAATTGACCCAAAATAGATTCAGAGTATCTAGATTTTTGTAATTTATATAACTTTTGTCTTTTGTGATAATTTAATTTTTTTTCTGTCTTTAGGTATTCTATTGTGTATTAAGTCAAGTATTCATGATGAAATTAATTCTTGTTTTTTGCTGATTGTTAGTATTTTCATGGCTAGTGTTCTTATTTAAAATTTTAAAGCAAACATTTGTTGGTTGTAAAGCTATGGGAAAAGTAGGAACAAAACTTAAAAGGCTTGGAATTAAGCCAAGTATGATGGTACACACTGGGGAGGCCGAGAAGCAGGAGGATGGCAAGTTGCCTCAGCAATTTAGCAAAATCCTGTCTCAAAATTTGAAAAAAAGTGAGCAGGAGTACTGGGGATATAGCACCTTGGTAGAATGCTTCTGGGTTCAATACCCCAGTACCACCAAAACAAAAAAACAAAACGTTGGAATTGGATTCTGATGTTACTTGATCTTTTGCACCTACTTTACTTTTTAATACACAGTTTGTTGTATGTAATAATCATTGGATTATTAAGATAACTTGTCAATTTGCCATTTTTTAGAAACCTAACTTTATGTTTTATTTGTTTGTGTAGGAAATGTTTTTCTAAAGCACGGTTCAGAACTTCGAATTATTCCTAGAGATCGTGTTGGAACTTGTTAATATCTGCTACTTGGAACATACAATTACTTTTCAGAATAAATATTGGTATTTTTTGTTGTTGTAAATTTGAAATCAGGCATTTAGCATACTACGAAAACACAAGAAGTCAGTGAAACAATGAAAAGTGGACTCTTCTGGTCCCTTCTTTGTTCATGATCTTCATGTGCAGAGGGAATGCTTGTGAGTAGCGGGAACTGCCACCACAGAAGGTCTTAGAGGTGTTGATTGCTACCTCACAACACAAGTACGGAGTTCATTTGTGAAAATGGATTATCCAACTGTGTTTTTTACCTGGATGATTATGATAATTCTTTCTGGAGAACTTTTGGAAAATTAAAATTTACTTAATCTTACATATTTGTATTTGAGTTAAAAATGTAAAAGGAAATGAGTCATAGATGGAAGTTTGCTAGACAGCATCTGACTTACAGACTCATAAATAGTTTGATTTTTAAGTGTATAGTTTGTGATGATGATGATAGACTGATGATGGTTAACTGTCTTGACTTTATCATTTAGTGTTGTAAGTTTTAGACTTCATGTGTCATGTAAATTACATTTAATTTAGTACCAGAGGACCAAAAATCTTACTTTTGAGCTAACCTTTATGTATATAAAGTCACATCCCATAACAAATAAGTCTTTTAATAGTCATCTTGGCAGAATNATAATTAATATCTTATGAAAATACTTTTGTTATACTATAAACCATATTGCCTATCCTTATTTTATTATTAGAATTCTTAATCAGCACACCGGTTGTGCCAGTTTATTAAAAATGTAATTATAAAAAGCAAAGATAATTAAATACCATAAATCATGGATAAGAATGTATATTTCCAAGTGTCAGTTTATTTGACAAAATAAAAAATTAAAACTCTGAAGAAGGGGTGATAGTAATTAACTGTACTAGTAGGTCCTAAACCTGGGTGATTATCAGTCATGGAGGGAATTAAAAATACAGATTTCTGGAAACCACCCATTAAATTCAAGTCATTAAATCTGGAATAGTGTAAAAGAACCTCTTATAAAAAGTTCTGGTGATTTCTGCAGTGCAGGTGATTTTAGAATTAAAATCAACCTTTTTACTATCTACCATACATTTTTACCCAAGGACTTGAAATAAATTGGAAGAACTAATGTACTTTAATGTAGTGACTCTAAATTAACTGATATTAATGTTCTCAGGGCCATTTGTAAAACCACAGGAAACATGGTTTATCTATGGATTATATTGTTTTAAGGATAATTTTATTTACGTTGTCTCATTCTTCAAACTGCTAAATTATTGTCCTCACTTTATAGAAGAAGAAAGAGGCTTAGTTAGGTTGAGATTTGAAATTTGAACCCTTATTTTGACTTTGACATACTGGGAGAAATTTATAGTATTCATTTCTTGTAATATACTAGAGCTGTGTTGAATTAGGAGTTACAAAAATTACAAATGTAAGTCTTAAAATTATATGTCAGTACTAAATACACATGTAATGATAAGGAACTATATTAATTTTTAACATAGTATGATTGTATAAATATAAAATTCTAGGGCATTAAATATGAACTAAACATGAACTAAACAATTAAAAATGATAATACTGATAGTACTCCGTAGGTGGCCTTGTAGAAGTAGGAACTGTCTCTCTCTTTTCCTCAGCCCCATCAGACCATTTGTTTTTTTAATCTTAAGTATCACAGATTTAACTGTGAGACTACTTCCCTAATAACCTACTCTTCCCACCAGGTTGTTGTTCATAAGCCCCTCTAGAATACAGAAATTCTGGAATTGTCCTCTGTTGGTTAATGCTAGAGATGGATGAAACATTATTTAAACTGGGACATTTAATTAGACTATTATTGAAATAAATATTCTTAAAAGGCTCACTCTTAACATCCGCATCCTGAAAACTGTCTATATACCAGATATGTTTTACTCATCATGATTCCTTTCTCACTATATAAAAGCAAACAGTTACCTTAATTCTAAGCCATACCCATTGTTCAGTTAAAGCCCTTTTTATATTATTAAAAAAGCCACTGTTATTCCCATTTCTTCTTTCACAGTTGCTATAATGAGCTTTTTGACCTGATTGTGTACTTCCCACTAAAAAGTTCTGCTAAATAAAAACGCATACTTTCCATGACACATACTTTCCTTTTGGAGTTGTTACTACTGCTTTCCTGGTTTCCTTCTCTATGCTCCAGTTACATTCAACTGCAGATGATACTTAGTTTCATCTTAGAGTTAACAGTGATACACAGTATCATTGTTGTGCCTGTTCTTGGCATGCAGTGCCTTTACTTTCCCATATGTGTACCTGGAAAATACAGAACTCATTTTTCAAGTCCGAAAGCCATTGAGCCTGTCTTCGCCTCTTCTAAGCAGAGTTAGGAATTTAACTATGTAAGCAACCAGTGTGTTTTGTACATTCCTTTATTATAGCTCTTATTAAATATAGAATTATTTGTAAACTATAAATTTTATATAAGTCTAAGATCATGACTGAAACTGGGTTTCAGAATTGCCTTGCTCATAACAAATACTTTGAAAGACTACATAAAAGAAAGACAAATATATTAGAAATTGAAATTATTTGTATTTTGTCCATAGTAACTTCTTTAGACAAGATATTTAATCAACTAGTATATTCATATTTCTATTGAGGTGGAAATTTACTCTCACTCTCAGAAATGAGCTAATGAGTTAAAAAAGTACAAAGTATTCTATCATTTTAAAAATATATTAGCTATAAAATATGCTGGATATTAACTACTGAAGGCAAAATATAACTAAGACATATTTCCTTTTCTTGGACTTCTTGGGATTTATACATTTCAAAAGCAAAAAACAAAACAAAACAAACAAACAAAAAAAACTATCTGGTAAAGGAGTCATAGACATGAAGATATGTATCAGATGCTTCTTTATATACTAAGTACAGGTCACCCCAGGCGTTTCACATGCATTCTCTCATTTGATTGATCAAATGCTTGTGTTTATTTCTTTACTGTTAAGGGAGCTTAGACAATTGTTAATGTATTCAAGACTTGACTATAAGGTTTATATGATGATAACTACACACAATCATATTTTACATCATTTTTTCGTAGAATTATATTTAAATGTTTCAAAATGAGCACATCTGGAAGGAGCTTCATAGATTGCTATTGAACATTACTATGATCTCACTGTGCTTGGAAATTTTAATAGTAACTACATAAACATTGGCACTTACAGATTCCCTCTTAGTAAGCATATTCATTTATATACCACAGTTGTGAATATTTGAAAAGTAGGTTTATGACCTATTCTCTGCTTTCCTATATAAAAAGTGCTGTAATTTTGTCACTGGATGCAAAACACTGGCCAAGGCTGGCAGCAAATGCAGAGAGCCAGTGTTTTGGCATAGATATCTGATTTTCTGGCAAAACTCTTTTAGCAATGTAAAAGCTGTTATTGAGAGCATATTGTGATGATACATCATGTCAATATTTGTTTGGCTGAGTAACACTTGGATTTAATAAATTCTTAAATGCACAGTTTACAACTGATGAGCTGTTTTAGAAATCAACTGTATGTATTGTTTGTTGTCAGTGCCACAGACATTTTGACAAGTCTTAAATGGAGTTGCTAGCTTCTCTGAATTTTTAAGATAAATGTATGGACAGATTAGGACTTTTGTAGTTATCCTCAGATGCCCACATTATGTAGGAATGAAACATAAGAAACAGTGAATGAATACATGGGCAAGCCACAGAGATAAATTACCAAAAGAGGATCACCATGTGTTTGTAGGAAGCTACATCCTTGAGCCTGGAAAGACTATTTCTCACAACAGTGGGAAATGAAGGCCTTGGACAGTGTGGGCATTGTGATCTCTGGTGACTTGTAGTCAGTTCCACACGCTTAGTAAATTTAATCTTGAATTTCTCTAATCCTACCATTTGAATTGGAGTAGGGAGCAAAAGAAGTAAGAGATTTCCCTCTTTAAAAGAGATTTCTGAGGGCTTAATTGCAGATGCTTTGCAATATGGAAATAGTAATATTCCAAATATCTTGACTTAATTTAAAAATTATACTAACAAGTTATTACCTATGAAAAGATAATCTCTGTATTTCACAGAACCTTTTGTTTGGGGAGAGATCCTCTATAATGTAATCCGCCTCCCTGTGATTCCGTAGAAAGATATATTTTTGAAATCTTTATTTAAAAATATTTTACAGGAATTTTAATGAAGCAAGCCAGATTCCAAAGATGCCATCATCTTGCTGTAAACAAATAAATAAATATAAAATTCCAATCTATTATCCCTTACCTTTTGCTTCCTGCTTTTCATCCTCATCCTTACTTGCATGAAAAAACATCTTATTCTGGAAAGTTGTTAGATTTTCATAAAATGCACTTCCTTTCCACCATTTTGAAGCATTTTTTAAAATCAACTAAGTCAGTATTTGGCATTGTAACCTTATCCTCAATCTGTCTAGACAGACTTTGCATTTCTTTGCTTTTTGAGTGTGAGATTTTTTTTTTAAACACTAACTGTAATGCCTGTTCTGGTTTCAAACAGATCTATACATCATCTCCTAGTCTACTTGGCTATACTATTATGTAGTAAATTTAAGTTAACCTTTGCAATCACAGGACGTGAAGAGCGTCACAGAATAGAAAAGGTTTTCCCCATATTATCATACGCAACTGGACTTTAGTTTTTTAGTAGATACTTCTAGATGTATTCATAATTGAGGATCAATAAGAAGTTTGTGTCAATGAAATATATAGTTCAGTCTTCTCCGGGTAATTAACATCATCTCTATTTTCATGTGTTTCATGTCTTGGAATAAAATTAGTTAATTAACTTGCAGGGGTTATATAATTAGTGCCAAGTGAATATGACAGATGATGTCACAGTGATTCAAAGAATTATTGAAAGCTGTGCTGTTATAGAAGATTTAGCAGCAATGAGGATAATTTGAGCAGGAGCTTAATGAGAAGACATATACGAAGGCACTCGTGAATTAGTCAACAAGCATACTTTGAGCACTTAGATCCTGGACATTTTCTGAGCATCAGTGATAGAGTAATGAAATAAAGTGTCCCTGCTCTCATGGAGCTTACAGGACAGTGGAAAAGAAATAGTGAATAAATAAACATAATGGCAAGCGCTATGATTAAAGAAAAAAAGTCAATGTAGCATTTTAGTTAAGGTGATGAGGAATAGATGCAATTTTAGGTAAGATGAAAAGGAGTGCCTCATGTGAATGTGGGAGAATAATGTTCCAGAGAGTAGGAAAAGAAAATGCAAGCTGCCTTGTGGAAAAAACTGCATTTGGTAGGTACTTAAACAGTATAAGTGGATCCTTTCTCTTGGCTCCTATATATATCATCTTGCGTGGCTCAGAAGGTATCAATTTGAGAATGTGAAAGCAGCCAGTGAAACTGGAATGCATTTGGAGAGGTAAACTGAGTAAAAGATAAGATCACAGAGAAAGCAGGGCACCAGAACTGTAGGAATAAAGCTGGTTTCAGAAGTCCAAATAGAGAAGATTTTTCAGCAAGAGATAATGATGAATTTGACCTGAGTAGTGGGAAGGACAGTTGGCTCTGTAAAAACAGGTTCTCTGTCCTCAGATTCAACCAATCATACATCTAAAATATTTGGGAAAATTATTTTAATATGTACACTTTTTTTCAGTGCTACTTCCTAAGCAATACAATTCTACAACTATTTGTATTAAGAATTGCAAGTTTTGTAGAGATGATTTAAAGTATGAAGGAGAATATGCATAAGTAATATGCAAATGTTAATCATTTTAAATAAGGGGCTTGAGCATCTAAGGATTTGGGCATCCATCAAATTCCTAGAACAAATCCTCCATGAATAACATGGGCCCACACATTGATTCCTGTTATATCTTCAGTTGTAGACCTGAAAGAATTTATCATTGAATATTGGATATGAGAGAAAAAGAAGAGTAAATGTGTATTTACCATTAGGGGCTGAATGACTAACTGGATGAATGGTTTTGCCATTGGTGTGATGAACAGGTTTGGGAAAAGAACAACTTGGAAGGAGTGGCAGGGCTAATGTCAGGAGTTTTTCTTAGATACCTAAGGAAGGTTATACACTCTTAGTTACAAGCTATCTATTCTTGGCCTTAATACCCTCAGCAACTGACAGAATATAGGTTTAACTAGACTTTGAACTTTGAACTTTTAACTGTTCTGTTTAAATGTTCAGAACCATAATCAGTGTTTTCACCTTACTTTAAAAATTCCACTAAAGTTACTTAGTAGGTACACCTAAAATGGCTCACAGTATAAAAACTTGCCTTACTACTACAGATTGTCTTAAACCTTTGTAACCTGTGCACCTGTATTCCTGACAGACTGTTTGACTCAACACTCTCAGATTTGGCCGAGGTCTAGAAGAAGCCTTAAAAAATTGGCTGCTCTTTGGAGACTGGCAACTGAGTTTTCAGACATCATTTAGGAGCAGTAACTGTCATTTTCCCTCTTCCTTTTGCAACCAATAAAGGCTGTTCATTTCCCCCCACCTAAAGTTACTAAATGATTAAATCATGTTTTATTTTATTTTTTTACATGGAGGAATACACCTGGTATTTTGAACCTTAAATGTAAAGTCTTATAAAATCACTATTAATGTTTCTGCAAATGGTAGCACACAGAAACAATTGATATTCATGCAGCTTTTACTATGTATCAGGCACTGTGTTATGTTTTACCTTTTTATTTCATCAATATAGTCTACAAGCTCGAGAATATTGTCATCATCACACTTTAGGTAACTGGAACTTTGGAAGGAACTTGGTAATTTTTCCAAGGTTACACAGCAAAATAGACAAGCAAAGGTGTAACTCAAATCTTGCGTGCAGACTTCAGAGACACCCCCTCTCAGTCACTACAATGCATAGCCTCTTTGGTAAGTTAACCTAGTTCAAAACCCAGAAAGATACTGCTTCCCATGACATCAACATCTGCCTATCTCTCTTACTTTCTTACTCTTCTTGACCTACCCTCTAATCCTTTCATAAATCTTAAAGCCAGTGAGAAAGGAAGGCGACATGGTGCATCCATATTTTCTCATGGTGGCTCATATCTATCTATTTGGAGTTCTGTCATTACTTTATTCAGCATTTATTAACTGAAGACAAAAATATTAAATAGCTCTGCTCATTGCCCTAAGGAATCTTATGCAGAGGCTTGGGAGCAGAGCAGGCTGGCAGCAAAGTCTTAATTTTTACTTTAAAAATTCCACTAAAGTTTCTTAGTAAGTACATCTAAAACTGTTCACAGTATAAAAACATGCCTTACTACTACAGATTGTCTTAAACCTTAAACCATATTTTGTTGGTCTTAATGGATATTCTTATCCAATGCTTAAAGCCTGACAGATCCCTGCTACGTTTGTGCTCACCTAAACTTAACCTTCATTATGTAACTGGAATGGTGTCTAGTAAAGAGCAAAAGAGCCCCCAGAGGAAGACTGAGGCCAATGCTTTTGAATCTGAATATAGGGTAGAATTATAAGAGAAAAAGTCAAGGCCAGAAGGCAAGATCATAGCCAGACAAAGGAGAAGGTCAAAAATAAATAGAACCTAGAATTGAAGAACTAAAAGATGAGACTAGAAAGTTTAAACTGCATCAGGAATCAGGAAGGCTTCCAGGCATGGTAGTAATCCCAGTAGCTTGGGAGACTGAGGCAGTAGGATCATGAGTTCAAAGCCAGCCTCAGCAAAAGCAATTCCCTAAGCAACTCAGTGAGACCCTGTCTCTAAATAAAATACAAAATAGGGTTAGGCATGTGGCTTAGTGGTCGAGTGCCCCTGAGTTCAAACTTCAGTATCCCCTTACCCTCCCAAAAGAAACCAGAAAGCCCATAGGAGATAGAAAGGTCAAGATGCTGTAGGTATGTTGGTGAAGGTGTGTCTCAGGAAGTGTTCAGAAATTGGACATTTAGCTTACCACACTTGCTGTCCCAACCAAGAAACAGGAGGAAATCTGATTAATTTTACTGTCCTTTCTGTTCCACTCCCTACCCTCTTCCCTTCCTTCCCCTTTGTCTAATCCAGTGGATTTCTATTTTTCCCCTATCCAACCTCCCTTGTTTTAGGTTAGCATACCAGAGAGAACATTCCGCCTTTGGTTTTTTTGGAATTGGCTCATTTCACTTAGTATGATATTCTCTAGTTCCATCCATTTATAGGCAAAGGCCATAATTTCATTCTTCTTTATGGCTGAGTAATATTCCATTCTGTATATATACCACATTTTCTTTATCCATTCATCTGTTGAAGGACACCTAGGTTGTTTCCATAACTTGGCTATTGTTAGTTGAGCTGCTATAAACATTGATGTGGCTGCATCACTGTAGTATGCTGATTTTAAGTCCTTTGGGTACATGCCAACAAGTGTAATAACTGGGTCAAATGATGGCTCCATTTCAAGTTTTCTGGGGAATCTCCATACTGATTTCCATAGTGGTTGCACCAATTTGCAGTCCCACCAACAATGTATGAGAGTACCTTTCTCCCCACATCCTTACCAATATTGTTACTTACATTCTTAATAATTGCCATTCTGACTGGAGTGAGATGGAATCTCAGTGTAGTTTTCATTTGCATTTCTCTAATAGCCAGAGATATTAAACATTTTTTCATATATTTGCTGACCATTCATATTTCTTCTGTGAAGTGCTTGCCTAGTTCCTTTGCCCATTTATTGATTGGACTATTTGTTTTTATGGTGTTAAGTGTCTTCAGTTCTTTGTATAACCAGCAGATTAATGATGTATCTGAGTTACTGTTGGTAAAGATTTTCTCTCATCCTGTAGGATCTCTGTTCATGTACTTGTTTCCTTTGCTGTGAAGCTTTATAGTTTGATACCATCCTATTTATTGATTCTTTTTTTGAATTTTTTTTTAGTTGTCAGTAGACCTTTATTTTATTTATTTGTTTATATGTGGTACTGAGAAACCCAGTGCGTCATGCATGGGGCAGTCCTCTACCACTGAGTTACAACTCCAGCCCCATGTATTGATTCTTGATTTTATGTCTTGCACTTTAGGAGTCTTATTGAGGAAGTTGGTTCCTAAGCATACCTGAAGGAGAGTTGGGTCTACTTTCTCTTTTAGTAAGTACAGGGTCTCTGATCCTAGGTCCTTGATCCACTTTGAGTTGAGTTTTGTGCAGGGTGAGAGATAGGGGTTCAATTTCATTCTGTTACATATGGCATCATAATACCAGATCTTAAATTATACTACAGAGGTATAGTAACAAAAAAAGCATGGTATTAGCACCAAAACAGACATGAAGACCAATGGAACAGGATAGAAGACACAGAGACAAACCTATGTAAATGCAGTTATCTCATCCTAGACAACGGCACCATAAACGTACATTAGAGAAAAGATAGCCTCTTCAACAAATGGTGCTGGGAAAACTGGAAATTCATGCGTAATAGAAATAAGTACCAATTTTAAAGTGTAAGCCTATTTATTAGTTTTCTAGAACTAACAAAGTTCCAGAAACTGGACGTGGGGTTTACTGAACAACACAGCTCTGAAGATTGGAAGTCCAATACCAAAGTGTCAGCTGGCCTCACTTTGGTTTGTAGGTGATCGTCTTCTCCATGTCATTTATATCATCTTTCCATCTCCACTGGTCTGTATCCAAATTTACCATTATTATAAATACATCAGTCATAATAGATTAGGGCCCTCTCTAATGACCTCATTAATCCAATTTTCTCTATAAAACCTCTACTTCAAAATAAGGTTAACTTTTGAGGTACTGGGGGTTAGGACTCCAGCATATCTTGCTTTGTAGGAGAGAGATAATTCAACCTGCAAGATTCTACCTCATACAATTTGCTGGTTGCTGCTTTTCAGACAGGACTGTCAGTTAAATATATAAATTACAAAATGTGTCCTAAATGTTTTTTGCATATGTAATTACAATTCACAAATCCAATCTGAAATTTATGAATAAATCTCCATAATTTTAAATAGTCAATTGAATGAAATGGAACAAATAGAAGGAAAAAAAGAGAAGCATTATTAATCTACAGATTTCACCCTCACCACAGTCCATTACCAAGCACTGTTAAGCAGCAGTTTCAGTTCTCTTAAGTCCTCCCTTGGAAATTCTAAAGAGTAGAACAATGGCCCCAAAGGTAGGTATCTGAAAGGCAAAGAATTTGGGCAAGTAATTCATACACCTAAGGATTAATCCCCAATCATCAGCTCGGGTTTTCAACAGTGGCTGAAAGGTTTTCTTTGTGAGGTGCCATAGCTTTGTGTGTGTTACTGTATACAATCACAGCATTCCAATGAACAGAATGTTGTTTGCTTGTTTCCAGTAGTCAGACTGCTTTCCATTGCCTACAATTCTTAACAAAGAGCTCAAACCAGCATTCAACAATCCCTTTGATTAAAAAAAAAAGAGAGGGGGGAGTGAGTACCCAAAATAACCTCTAAAAGAACAGACTGTAAGCAGCAAGAAGTTATTAATGCAGAGGCTTCATATTAAATGGGAAATTGAAGGAGCAGAGCCAATTGTAGTTACATTTCTAATTGTTGAAGAGACTTCAAAATAGAAGATTTTAAAATCTGCCTATAAAGGTCTTCTTTTTAAGCAAGATTGGGAAAAAGAATTATGATAGACCATATATAAAAATGAACATCCAACTTGCCTATCAAAGTAATTTCTTTCTTCCTCTTCCCATATTCAAGGCACAAGATAATTGCCTCTCTGTGATGTTTTGTTATCAAGTGTTCTAAATAAACTACTCTCAGGTGGCCCCCTTAAGAATAGTCCCCCTAGGAATCCTCCATTGAGCCTCAAAACTATAATTTGTTCCAGACACTTTGGGCAAAATACATTCTTTCCCAATCTCTAAACTTGATAATTAGATGTGTTTAGTTAGAGTTAAAAATAAAATGAAGTAGAATGTTATCCAGGTGCAAATTATTAACCTGGAGTGCTGGCAGAAAGAACAAAGAGGGATTTCAAAAAGCAAACCCATATTTTTGGTATAAGTTTTATGTTTTAGACACTTTGCTAAGTGCTTTATGAGACATACCTCTTTATTCTTCACAATAATCTATTTGCTTGATTCATGGATATTGAGAAAGATGAAATGACTGATACAGAAGTGAATGATAGATGTAGGATTTAAACACATGTTTGTTTGGCTCCGAGGCTTATATTCCTTCCACTCAGTTCCAGGAAGTGAGGCATAGGGGAACAGTACTTAAAAATATTCCAAACTAATTTCTGACCTCGTCATCAGGTGTTATAATCAGTTTGGGCTGCTGTAGCAAAATATTACAGACTGAAAGGCTTAAAAAAAAAAAACATTTATTTCTCACCATTATGGTTTGGATGCGAAGTGTCCCCCCAAAACTCATGTATGAGACAGTGCAAGAAGGTTCAGGGGAGAAATGATTGGGTTATAAGAGTCTTAGCCCAATTAGTGAATTAATCCCGTGATAGGGATTAACTGAGTGTTAATTGAAGTGATAGGGTGTTTCTGGAGGAGTTGGGGCTTGGGGTATGACTATGGGCTATATATTTTGTATCTGGCAAGTGGAGACCTCTCTCTCTGCTTCCTGATCAGCATGGGAGCTGCTTCACTTTGCCACACTCTTCCGCTATGATATCCTGCCTCATCTGAAGCCCTGAGGAATGGAGTTGGCCTTCTATGGACTGAGACCTCTGGAACTGTAAGGCTCAAATAAATATTTTGTCCTCACAACTGTTCTAGTTTGGTCTTTTTAGTCACAGCAGTGAAAAAGCTGATTGAAACACTCATAGTTCTAGGAAGCTAAGAAGCCCAAGGCCAAAGTGACAAGAGATTGAGTTTCATTGAAAGTATGAAGGCCCATTTCCTGGTTTGCAGATGGATGTCTTCTTGCTACCTATCCTTGCATGGCAGATAGCAGAGAAATTCAGAACCACCTGTTGCATCTCATCTCCTAAGAGCACTAATCCCCATCTTGAGGGCTGTCCCCTCTTGACCTAATTGTCTCAAGGCCCCACCTCCTAATTCCATCACATTGATGGGTAGAATGTCAACATGTAAACTTGAGGGGTACATAGCTATTCAGTTCATAATATCTGTGTTCTTCACGCTTTGGTCTCTGAGGTCATTATCAAAATTATATTTCTGCTATGCTTTGGCCTAAATCTTGGTTTATAAACACTTTATGGGCATACATCAATACTTTTTTTGTTCTTGCTATTCTTTCTGTCTGAAATGTCCATTTCTACTTTTCTTCTTTTGCAAGAGATTTTTAACCAGTGCAATACCATTCTCCTAGGAGATTGTTTAGAATTATCTTGGTATCTATGGTTATCACCATAGGGTTGCTATTCTGATAATAAGTGCCCTGGATTTGGGGCTTCTTAACAATCTGCAATGCCACATTGTATGGACATCTCCTCACAACAGAGTCACTCTGTGTCAGATGCTCATTGAGTACCTACTGAGGACTCTAACCCTTCAAGTCCTACTACCTCCAGGAGGTTTTAGATATCCTCTACCCTTGGGCCTAAAATGCTTTGCTCCTCTGCAAAATTTAAGAAACACTTCTTTCTCTCAGTCTGTGCATTTTTGTACTAATGTATTTTGAATTCAATTATTATTTCTTTTCTTTTTACACACATGATTTTTCTTCCTAGTCTTTCTAAGCTCCTTGAGGATAAGTTCATTTTTAATTTTACCTTTATTCACAATCCTAATAGCAAATATCTGTAGATCATGTATGTGCTAGCCACTGGTTTTAGTGCTTTATGTATTTATTTAATTTATTTAATCCTCATAATTATATACAGAATCATTCCCATATTATAGGTAGAAAGTCTGAGGAAAACAGATGGGATAACTTTTTCAAGTGTCAGATCTGTGATTCAAATCCTGGGAATTGGACTGTAGAGTATGACAGATACTTTTGACTAATAAAGTTATTGGCCTTATCCAACAAGCCTGACCTGAGTGTCTGTTATCAAACACAAAATTAAAAATTTGATTCCTTAGAAAACATTCATATAATGTGTTACATAGAGTGATGAAGTAATATATACAGAGGTCCACAGATGGTTATCTAACCAAGTTAATGAGATTTTCCAAAAGGATGAAATAAACTTGGAGCATCAAGTGTGAGACAAGGGTGATGGAAAATAATGCTGGAGAATTGGAGAAGACAGGTCATAGAAGAATGAGCTCAAATAACTTAAACGTCATCTTGTATGTAATATGTTGCATTGGTCAACTTTGTATCACTTTGACAAAATACTTGATATAATCTCTATATGAAATCTGAGGATGAGATTGACCATAGTGAAAGCTGTCAGGAGGCTGTGGTTGTGCAGAGCAAGAGATATTATTGAGGATGATGATAACTGCCTTAGTCTATGCTGCTATAACAAAATGCCATAGGTGGGGTAATTTACATAGAACACAAATTTATTTGTCCAAGATCAAGCCTCTCTGGCTTTGGTGTCTAGTGAGGGTAGTCTCTGCTTCCAATATGTGTCTTGTTCCTGTGTCTTCACATGGTGGAAAGCTGAAGTGATCTTGTGAAATCTTTTACAAAGGCTTTAATTTCATTCACTAGGACTTTACCCTCATGACTTAATCATCTTCCAAAGCCCTCATCTCTTAAAACTATCACACTGGTGGGTAAGTTTCAACATATGAATTTTGTAGGAGACACAAATATACAAACCATAGCAACAATAGTGATGATAATGAGGAGAGATTCCTGAATGAAGACATCAAAATTTTGGCCATGTACTGTTGTGAAGGGTCCCCTTTAAACCACACTGAATTCCCCATTTTTCACTCACTTTTTAGCATCCACCTAATATTCCCCACATAGACCATACATCTTGTATTGGATGAATGGATTGCAAATCTAGCCTGTGTTTTATATTCTCAACATCTTATGCTGAGATGAGTGCTGGGCTAGGGCTCTTAATATTTGGATTCAGTCCTAATGTTACTTTTGATTACTTGTATTACTTAACCTTTATTAATCTATTTCATTATCTGTATAAATTAGGGTATAGAAAAGGCCAGAAAATGTCAGAAAAGAAGGCATTTCTACTTTCTTCAGGAATAATTATTGCTTATCTTCTGAACACTAAATGAATATATTATTATGAGCTTAGAAAAATTTAAATGTTTTCATCTTATTTTGACAGAGACTTCTATGTTCATCTTTTGCCTGAAATAAGTTTTATTTGTATTATTTTTTGATTTGCAAACTAGCCTAGCTCTATCCTTGGTTCACTTCCTTGTCTGTTCTATATGAAATCAGTGGGATGTGGAATGATGAGCCTGGCCTTGTATTCCTGTCTGATTAGGGTGGCAGAAGGCCAGACCAAACAAAGTGCTACATTTGCACAAAAGATGTCTCTAAACCATGAATTTCAAAGGGGCTGCAGATCTATATGGTCCTGTTTCCACCTTCTCCTGACCAACAGCCTACTTTGTAGGCAGGAGAAGGACATCTATAAAGAGCATACATGAGGAGAAAGCACGTGCATGTGTATGTTGTGTGATATGTGTGTAATGAGTGGTGTATATGTGTGACATATTTAAATATTTAACATTTTAAATGAATTACTATTCATCACTGTTTTTGATATGTGTGTAATAAGTGGTGTATGTGTGCAACATGTAAATCTATTGTGTGTATCCATGTTCAGGGCAAAATAAGGATGGGCAAGAATTCAGTAACAACACAATCTCCTCCTGGAAGCCAACCAAGCAAGTAAATGTCTCAAGTTCAGCATGTTTTTCCTAGTTAGCTCTTGATGCACCTGCATCCCCAGTCTATTGCATATGAACAAAGAATGTGTTTTCTGTATTTTTAGTCAGTGGCCAGTGTGGTGCTTGGCACACAGGAAAAGATATCAAATGTGTGTGATTACATCAATCCACATTTTTATAATTAATTTGGAGCAGTTGTTTCTGCTCATCATAACTGTTGCTCCATAAATGTCTCTTAAGTGGAGAAAAGAATATTTTTATTGTATATGGTAGGTAGAGTGTTTACATATAAGTGTCTTTGCAATTTGATAAGAAAAGAAAAACAGTGATGAATAGCAATTCATTTACAAGGAATTCAGATGGCTTGTTAGTGTATTTATTTATTTTGAAAATATCATTTGTTTCTATTTACAGAGAATTCATAAAAATCTTTTTCTCACCAGTTCTATTTACTGTGGATTTATAGAATTGACATTCACATTACTTGTAGGGTCCAAAGCAATCCAGAAGTATAATGGAATACTAAAACACAAGAGGAAAGTGTTGAGTATCTCAGACCCCAACCATATAAAAAACCATTCTGCCCATTCAGTTAAGACCAGAATCTTCTCCTTCGCTCCATCTGTTTCCAGTCAATATTTACCTGATCTAAATTTTAACTGATAACAAAGCTCCTAAACAATAATATGTCACTGATTTGAAACTTTCTTGTGACTGTATACCAAAAGGGAATTCTTGTCTTCAACAATATCACCTAGACCCAAAATAAGACTAATCTGATTATCTATAACTACACAGAAAAGTTCATGGTCCGTGTTCTGTCATTTCTTCCTTATCAGATTGATTATCAACAACCAGAAAACATTATTTTTTTCACCTCCTCTCTGTTCCTATTCTATAGTCTTCTTCTTTTTTTTTTTTTTGGAGGGTGCTGCTATTGTTTTTTATTTATTTTTATTTATGTATGACAGCAGAATGCATTACAATTCTTATTACACATATAGAGCACAATTTTTCATCTCTACAGTTGTATACATAGTATATTCACACCAATTCGTGTCTTCATACATGTACTTTGGATAATAATGACCATCACATTCCACCATCATTAATAACCCCATGCCCCCTCCCTTCCCCTAATGCTAAGTAAAATTAGCCAATCCCAAAAAACCAAATGTTGAATGTTTTTTCTGATATAAGGAGGCTGATTCATAGTGGGATAGGGAGAGGGAGCATGGGAGGAACTGTTAGTATATTTAAACATTTTCAAATTTCCTAGATATCAAACAACTAGAAAAGCTAGAAATTCAAAACTCACTTGAGGCACAAAATGATACACTGAGATGATATTTTTTTTCTATCAAATACCAAAAACTAAAATGAAATATGACATTCAGAGTTGGCAAAGATTTAAGAAGCAGACATTCTCATAAGATCAGAGGTAAATGTAAAATGATACAATCTTTCTGGATGGTTACTGGGAAATATTATCAAATGTCTTAAATATACCCTTTTATCCAGTTTCCATTACTAGGAGTATTTTTTAAAAAGAAGAAAACAGATATGCACAAAGATTTTTGTACAAGGATTTTTACCATAGCATTATTAACATAAGCAAAGAAGAAAACAAGTGAGTCCCCAAGCAACTTAGCCAGACACTGTCTCAAAACAAAAAAGTTTTTTTAAAAAGAGGTGGGGATATGTCCCAGTGGTTAAGTACCCTGGGTTCAATCCAGAGTACCAAAAAGAAAAAGAAAAAAGAAAAAAAATTAATCTAAATATTTAATAATAGAGATTCAGTTATGAAGCTGTAGCATTCAAAATAAAAAGCAATACCTTGATAATATAATAAAATATGCTAAATATATAGATTCTTCAAAATTCAACTATATATATATGATTTTAATTTTTTGAATTGTCCAAGGTTTTTATAAAATAAATGCCTTTCATTGTGTTTGTGTGTATGTGTTTAATTTTAAAAGAGTTCCTGTTATCAAATCCTCAAAACCAAAGGAAGAAAAGCTCGTTGAAAATATATGAAAATTTTGGAGATAATAAATGTTTAATACATTACCTTTAAATATTTATTCATGAGGAAAATGTAACTGATACTCTTTTTTTCTTCTCTCTTATTAAGAATTTTCACACTTATGTTCATCAAGGATATTGGTCTGAAGTTTTCTTTCTTTGATGTGTCTTTGGTTTTGGTATCAGGGTGATACTAGAATGTGTTTGGAAGAGTTCCCTCCTTTTCTACTTTGTGAAATAATTTGAGGAGGATTTATACAAATTTTTCTTTAAAGGTTTGATAGAACTCTGCTGAGAATCCATCCAGTCCTGAGCTTTTCTTTGTTTGTAAGCTTTTGATGGCTGCTATAATTTCCTTACTTGAAATTGTTCTGTTTAAACTTTCTATGTCCTTTTCTACTTTCTGGCACAGTTCCTAATGTTTCATTTGTTTGACGGGTATCCGCTCTGCTAACATTTTTCACTATGCCACAAGCTATTTCCAGACACAGGTGTTGTTTTTAACCAAGTGATTATTTTTTGTTATAAACTAATAGATGGCCATGAAAATTATTTAAAATATTGAAATATGTAAAGAACAAACTAAAAGTTTTTTAATTATCTACAAGTTGTTTTGCACTTGTTCTATGTTTGCATAAAAATAGGGCATGTTCAATATGTTGATGGTTATTATTTATTTAATGGATATTTATGGTACATACCTATATTCTAAGACCTGTTCTTGGTACTGAGGGAATGCCATTGAATAAACATTTCCCTGACTGAAAGACTTTCAATTTTAATAAATAAGTCTCACACAAATGTAACCAGAAAAATCACATAAAATAATTTCAGACAGTGGTAAGTTCTAGAACAAACATATATAGCCCCATAGGAGGATCACAAGTAAGGAGAAGGATGGTGTACAGTAAGGTGGTCAGAGTCAGCTTCTTCAAGAAGGTATCAGTGGAGTGGAAACATGAACAAAATGGAGGAAGAACCATGTTCATGTCAGAGGGACAACATGCCAGGCAGAGGGAAACCTGGGTGTCAGGGCCCTGGGGCAGAAACTAATTTGGCATACTAGAAGAACAGCAGGAGGACCAGTGTGACAGAGTGGGGGGCGTAAAGACAAGAGTGAGAGAAAATCAGGTCAGAGGAGTATATGCACCATGGAATCATTGTCTGAGTTTTGTGGATTTTGTTCTAGCATTATGGAACATTGTCAAAAGGATTTAGGACAGTGATGCCATCCTATCTCCAATTTTAAAGAGTATGCTGATTGCTGTGAGGATTGTAAACTGTAGACGGAAGAGAAGGAAAGAATAACACCAGTGTGAAGGCTCTTGTATCAGTGCAGGCAAAATAGAGTTGCTTGGACCAGAAATGAAGGCAATTAGAAGAAATCTGACTCTAAATATGTTTTATATATAAAACTAGTAGAATCTGCTAAGAAAGAGATGAATCATTGATGACTTTTACTTTCTTGGGTCTAGAAACTGCCTGAACGAGGTTACCATTTAATTAGTGGGATAACTGAGCAGAAAAACAGTGGATATAAAAGTTTGGTGTGGACTTATTGAGATTCAAATGCCCACTAGGTATCTAAATTCAGGTGTGAAGGAGGCAGTGACACAAGGTCTGAATTTCAGAGATGAAGTGAGCCCTGAGATATAAACAAATAAATTGTATGCATATATAAATGATACTTAGAGCTGAAGAGTTGAATAAATACACTTAGAGAGAGTGGGTAGATTAAAAAATAAAGTGCTCCAAGAATTATGTCATGTGGTAATCCAACATCTGAAGTTTGGGAAGGCAAGGAATGACTAGAGAGTGAAACTAGAAAATATTGCCAGGACTGTATCGGAAAATAGAAAGAGTATGTAATCCAAACAGAAAACTGAAGCATTGTTCAGCAAGAAAATGATCAGCTGTTTCAAATTCTCTGAAAGATCTAGAACAAAGAATATAAATTGAACATTGATTTGACACCACAGAATTTGTTTTCAACAATTAGAGTAGTTTCAGTGGTATATTTTCTCTTCATGAATTTGACTACTCTAGATACCTCATGTCAGTAGGATCATGTAGTTATTGTCAATTTATTACTGTCTTAATTCACTTAGCCTAATATCCTCAAGGTTGATTCATGTTGAAGCTATGACACATCTTTTTTTTTTGTCTAAATAATATTCCGTTTTTTGTACATACCACATTTTCTTTGTGCATTCATTGATTGATAGACATTTGTTTCTACCTCTTGGTAATACTGTACTATTTTCTATATTGGCTGCACCATTTTTTTATTCCTACCAATAGTGTACAGTGGTTTTGATTTATTCATGCCCTTGACACTTATTATTTGTTGTTGTTTTATTCAATAGTAGCTCTCTTAATGAATGCCAAGATATCTCATTATAACAACTTTATTACCTTGTTGATTAGTGATGCCAAACATCTTTTCAAGTGCTTGTTAGCCATTTGTCTATCTTGTTTGGAGAAATGTCTATTCAAGTTATTTGCCCATTTTTAAATCAAGTTATCTATTTTTTGTCATTGAGTTGTAGTATTTCTTCATATATTCTTCATATATTTCTTCATATATTCTTCATATATTTTTTCATATATTCATATATTCTTCATATATACATGCATGATATGCAATTATTTTATCCCATTTGAAAAGTCTCATTTTCACTCTGTTGATTGTGAACATTGGTGCATAGTTATTTTTAATTTCGATGTAGTGAATTTTGATTATTTTTACTTTTGTTGGCTGTTTTAGTGTCTCATCCAAGAAATCATAGCCAAATCCAATGTCATAAATATTTTTCTCCAATGTTTTATAGTTTTAAGAATTTAAGCTAAGGCTTTTATAGTTCTTAAGGCTTCAATTTGGGTCTTTGTTTCATTTTCAAGATGACTTTTACCCATGAAATGAATCTTATTTTTATTGCATGTGGATATCCAGTTTTCTCAATACCATTTGTTGAAAAGATTTTCTTTCACCGTTTATTGGTTTCATGAAATTACATGGAGAAATGGATTTAATGATTTGCAAGGGATGTATTATTTATACAGTCAATTAATCAAAGTGAGAAAAGTTTGAATTTTGCAGAAACTGGGAGCAACTCTGAACTGCATATATAAGCTTAATGTGTTCCCAACCAAAGTGAAAGGGCTGATGTGATCCCCTAATCTGAGACAGCTGCTGTAGTAGTAGTAGTAGGAGAGGAGACTCTTCTCAGTTTAGCTGAATCTGTAGCACTGTTATTAAAGCACTCCAGGCTGCTGCGTGTCCTGGGAAAGATAGCAATATTTTAGACAAGTCTCTTTTGTTTGGAGGAAGAGAAATAAATCTGTAATAGTTAAATGAGATTTATGAAGAGATTCAGTGACTGCTCTCAGAAATGAAGCTAATGATAATCTCACATGAACTTCAGCTTGAAACAGGGAAGCACCCAGATTCAAGGTGATTTCTCTGTCTCTTGTTTATTTAGGGCTACATGGCATCTCCTCTTTTTCTTTCATTCTCTCTCTCTACTTTTTACTAATCATATTCCCCTGATTATTCCTTAGCAGTCACATGTACCAAAATGACACCCCAGCCTAGATTTACCTAACCTTTCATTACATTGATACCGATATCAAACTAATAATAATGATATCAACAATAAATGATATCTTTGAGTAATTATATGGCAAAGGCTATTTTAAGTGCTTCATGTGTTTCTAACTCATTTATTCCTTAAAAACACAAATGGTGATTGGGAATTAAAGTCCTACCAGCAGGCCTGTGACCTATTTTCTGCCTTCAGTGGAGATGCCTGGTAAAGGAAAAGCTAAGCATTCAAATTTCTTTGCCAACATTTCAGTTATCAGACCTGCTTATAAATACACTAAAGCTATTTATTAGCAGGAAAATAAAAGTTTTAATCTGTGAAAGGCTTTTAGCAGGGTACCCTCAGTCAGATTAGGTTGTTTATTATAAATAAAACTGAAATTTAAGGATTTGGAGGATATTATTGCCTGGAAAAACTCATGTAACCTGTCTAATTAATAGGACACAAAAGGAGATGTTTTGGAACCGAATGGTTCCCTGTTTAAGCCATATTCTTTTGCAAATTTTGTGTAACAACTATGTATTGAATCTGAACCATAAGGCCTCAAAACATGGAAGGCAGTGTCCAACATGCCCATGGAAGGAATGTTCACCTGGTCTTGCTATGGCTTCTCTGTTTTAAATTATTAGTAAAATGGATACCAATTAGAATTTATTATTTATATTGAGTCTGATTTAACTGTTTAACTCTTTAGGTGATTGTGTTTATTCATGACTTACAGAAAAAGAAATTAAGGAACAGAAAATGAAGTAACTTGGGGCCAGGGTTGTAGCTCAGTATGAGAACGCTTGCCTAGTACATGTGAGGCACTGGGTTCAATCCTCAGCACCATATTAAAAATAAATAAGTAAAATAAAGGTATTATATCCACCTAACACTAAAATTTTTTTTATTAAAAAAAAGAAAATTAAGCAACTTGCTAAAATTCATACCACATTGAGTGATGGATTGCCTTCACAAAGTCCAACAGATCCCACCTTATCTGTTGCTATGCTACACTGATCCTGTCAGGCCTATTTGGCTTCTCATCCAAAATCCTACCACAGAAAAAATATCATGGTTAGCTGGCAGACCAATGACTTACCATTGTGACTTACTCATCTAAACAAGATCAATTAGAGTAAGGTTCACTACTACTGATTATTTAAGACTGGGGTGGAAATAATCCTGACAATGTCTTTAATGTCTAAAATGTTCCCATTAGACTAATGATTCCATAAATCCCCTTCTAGCTGCACCCATGGCTATGAAGATGGTATTCTTCTATATAATTTCTAAGGAAAATACTTCTTCTATTAGAATGCCAACAATAGTAAAAAAAAAAAAAAAAAAAAAAAAAAAAAAAAAAAAACCAAAAAAGAAAAAAACACCTTACTGTTGGCCAAAGTTTGAGAAAATTTGTTGAGAATGTATGATGTTAGGCGGTCTTCATTCCTAGAGAACATTTTCAATAATGATAAATTAAGAGGGAAGCTGTAAACCTTTTACCTTTGAAATGGTCTGATGCTGCCAAACATGTTTATTAATTACTTTAGACAGGTGAACTACCAAAACCATAATCAGGAAATGTAGTCAGTGCATATGTACATATGTACACATCCCTATCAGGGACATATTTCTGCCTATCAAGATATTTAAAGTCTTTGAATGATTTTACCTATGTGTTTTTCTTCTACATTGATTTTCCAATGGATTCATCCTATTAAAGTCTATATCTTGGGATTAGAACCAGCAGCCCACAGCTATTAAGAAAAACAGGAAGCAAAAAATAACCCCAGCTGACCCTTCTGTATCATGATTTGTTATATATGGAGAGAACATCTACTTCCAGCCTCAGTTTTTTAATTAAGGCACATTTGTATTAAGTTATGTCTAACAAAAACAGTTACAATTTGGCACTACTGTGAATATTTTCTTCCTCTTACAAATTCTATTATCAGATTGGGCTGGATTTATCTTTTCCCTGAAGGGAGATTATCAGAGCATTTATGGGCTTTGTGTGTATTTGTGAAATTCTTTACCTGGACTTTTCAATATTTGCACATCTATTTTTATATATGCATAAAATCAAAGTTCTTTTGTAAAGATTAATTTTCATTTCCAGGCATACATTTCTCTATAAATTTATTGAATACAATTGATCCAAGGTGTCTGTATTTGATCACATTCTTAGTGTTTGGAAATTAGTAGACCAGTTTTTTCCACAATTCTGAGAACAATCATGTTTACCAGGTCAGTCTCCCTTTTCAGGCTGAAGAAGTCATCTAGATTCTTATGTGTAGAAGGGAGCTTGCATACTCAAAAGACACAGGAAGGCAGATTTAAATCTAGTATTACTTTTTTTACAGAAAAATAAAATTGTTTTTAAAAATGACACTAAGCATGAATTGATGCATATAGAAGTACCTGGAAAAGCCCCCCATTTAAAACTTAGCTTTTTTCCCCCCTGTACTTCCATTATTTCTTCCTGCCATGCTTTAACTCAATAAAAAAGACTATTTTATAAACAATACGAACTCTGTCTTCATTCTAAGACATAAACATCCTCCATTACTTCACCATCTGTACCCCCATAAAACTTGTGTCACACACTAATTTTTGTGAGGTGCTATTTTTTATTTCCATGACTAAGAAAATGTTTATTTTATTCCTTTGAATTTCCCCTATAAAGATTTTAAAAAATTCATTTCAGCTATTATCAGAATCCTAGAAAATATGGTGCAAATGTCATTAGCTAAAAAAAAAAATGATTATTTCCTGGTGAACTAGGGTTAGTCTGAGTGAGGACTCCCATACAATTCTGAGCATTTTCTTCCAAAGACTCCTAGTAAATGGTCACAGACACCATTACTAACAGGCTGGCATTTTTGATTATTCATCAGTGTAATTACGCTCTATCTTGATAGAGTAGACTACACTCCCAGCCTGTTGGGTGAGTCTGTGTGATAAAGTTGAAGTCAGTGGAATGTGAACAGAAGTGACATATGTCAAGGTCAATTCTAAACTGGTAGAGAAAAGGCACTCCTTGAGTGTGCAAGATGAGAATCACAGTCTATGAGAAGCATTCATTTTGGGGTCACTTTGTGGAGGATGTCTGCTTGAGTCATCGGATAAGTAAAAGGCTGTGAGTGGGGAAGAAATAGATGTATATTGGCTTAACTCTTAAGAAGTTGGGGATTCTATAATACCATAAAACATAATCTATCTCTTCTTGTTCAATTTATATTCTGAGTTGCCTAGCAGCTAAAATTAAAAAAAAATACTTGAATAACTGAATTTCTTTTTTCCAATTAAAATATATTTAAATAACATTTGATATAAAATATATTTGAATGCATGCATATGTCCTCATCAAAAGAGAAAGGCTTTTCATAGAATTTAATAGGAAATTTCCCTTATGCATCCTCAATAAAGCATTAAATAATATTTCCAAAAATGGTATAACCAAAACAAAATACATAATTATCAAAGAAAAACTTCCCCTCAGATAAGAGTATAAACATGGGTCATAACCAATGAACGTCTTTCTCCTTTTCCTATATAAGTACACTGAGTTTTTGTGATCTAACAGAATGCAACAATGTAAATCACAGGATATGAATACCAAATGTATTACATATTCACCAGGTATTTGGTGTTAGACTGCAATCAAATCAAAGTTGATTTCCCTGATGAAGACCACAAGTATCTATAAGCTATGTTATTGATTAGTAGGAGCTTTATGTGATTTATGAACAGCTTTTCAAGGCCACAAATTCTGTTTCATGAAAATTATAGTCCAACTATGGAAGACTTGTTTGGGTGGGATGAAGTTCACAAGAATACCTCTGATTCAGTCCAGAATTTTCCTCATAAATGAAATTAGATCTTTCTCAAGCACTTGAAGCTGTGTATAATCAAAATCAGAGTCCTGATTCATAGCCTAATATGTTATTGCCCTAAAATATTTAAGGCACTTGATATTCTTTTTAATGCTTTCATTAGTCCATTATCATTATCCATAATGTTGGGGTTCATCTTGACATAATCATACATTCATGGAATATAATTTGCTCCACTTCAGTCCCCAGTATTTCCTCTTTCCCTCTTCTGCTGCCTCCCCATGTTCTCCTTCCTCTGCTCTATAGATATTCCTTGTATTTATTTATAGTTTTAAAAATTAGTCCTTTATACATATACATAAAGGTGGAATTTCACTATGGTATATTCATATATGTACATAGCATAATTTGGTCAATTTCATACTGCAATCTCTCTCATTTCCTGCCTGTCTTCTCTTCTCTTCAAACCCTTCTTTACTCCACTGATTTCTCTTCTATTCTTGTAGGATCCTCTTCCATTTTTCCTCCTCACTTTACTCCAGCTTCCACATATGAGAAAGAACATTTGACCCCCGGCTTTCTGAGTCTGGCTTATTTCACTTAACATGATATTTTCCAGTTCCACAGCTCCACAGAAAACTGTTAACTGCATTCTAAAATATTCCTGGGTAATTTATATGAAACATAAACTTTATAAAATCCTCAGAAACTACCTTTAGATAATGATATTAAAATTGTCCATTGAAATGTTGAAAATCATAATTACTTGAAAAGTTTATGATTCTAATGTAGTTTATGCTAAACCATTCTAACAATTATTGACCAAGAATCTTCTTAAATGTGTTTGTTCTTATAGGAAAAAGTCAACAAATTTTTTTTTTAAAAAATGAGTTCCTTCTGCAAATTGCTATTATAAATTATTGCATAATTTATGTTGATAACTTATTCATATATCACTCTGGAGTATTTTTACTTACATTAATAAATATCAATAATTGCTGTGTGAATACAATATTAGCATTTTACAAGACTGAACACTGATGAGATTCAAAATAATTAAATATCATACCTAGTTTATTAGCTGGGATTAGGACTGGCTGAAACATAAACCCAAAACACTTTGGTTTAAACATGATAGAATTTAGTTCTTTCTCAAACTCTTTTGCTTACTTCTTTCTCAAGTTCAAGGCTGCTCTATGGTTTTACTATTGAAAGATCCAAGCTTCTTTTCTCTTACTGTTCTGCTGCATTCTGGTTTCATTCACAAAACCAACTCTTAGTCAAAGAAGGCTGCTGAATCCCAAGCAATTATAATCACAGACTAGTTTGAAGAAGAAAGAAAAGGAAAATTAGTAGTTTCTGGAAATTATGCTCCTATTTTTGACAAGATCATTTAGCCCACACAACCACACCTGGCTAGAGAGGACTCCTGGAAATCTTTTTATTCTGACAATCCCTGTATATATCTGAAAATGGGACTCAACACTTTAAAAATAGTAGTGAATCAATATAATGAATCTACATTTAGTTATCTGCTAATTGTATTTCATGTCTAGTAAATGATGACACCAAGACTAGAGCCTAGATTCCCCTGCTTTTTGTCTTAAGGTATAATTGCAGTATGCTTCCATATAAGTAAAAAGAAAATGAGTTTGCACATAGGCTTATTGTTTACCACTTGCAGCTGAGATTGTATCTACCATGAAACTGTTCCTGCTTAATGTCATCAGACTTGTTTGGATATAATCTTTGAAAAAAAGCACAACTCACAGTTTTACTATTGTGAAAGATTGGTCTTTACAAAAATTCTCTTCATGTGGTTAACTTCCAAAATCATTTTTCCTGAGTGCTATAAATGTCTTGTAGTGTTCTTGTTTTCTTTTTAAGAAATAACTGTGTATAACAGAAATCAGTTGTGAGATAATGCATCTTTTTACCCCATGCAAGAGTTTAGATCAAGAAACTCATGCATTTTTTTTAAAAAAGGATAAATACCAATTGGAGGGACCACTATGAATGAATAAGTTTATAATTCTAAAGCAATAAAAGACTTTACATCTTGCAGCTGAAGTATCATCCTTTCAAACCAAAATCATGAATAATTTAGCTAAGACTGGGATTCATAATTCAGTATTAGAATCATATCTTTCTTTAAGAAAGAAATAATTTCCTGAGCATTTTTTTGAAGATAGGTAAAATATTGATGATAAGACTGGTAAAAGTCTCCACTGTGATAGACTGAATTTAAAAAAAAGTGTGTTTGACAGAGTTTTAGAACATTCATATAGAAATGGGCTACGTTTGGAATTGTGCTTTCAAGCTAGGCTGTCCCAAACATCCAGAAGATGTGGGAAAACAAAATGAAGCATAGTGAAGGAAATAAAAAGCTTGATTAATGGAAATGAAAAACACTTTATTACATTGCTGTCAGCAGATTATAGAAGTTTGAAATGAATAAAAAGCTAAATGTATCTGGAGACATAAAAGAGAAAGTAAAGAAATAAATTATTTCTCTTGGCTCAAAAAGTTATAAATGCCATTAATCTGAAGATGAAAAGCAGATCCTGAATTTTAAACTTTTTTATTAAAGCAATGGTCATCATATTTAAGTGTATACCAGAATCACCCAGAGGGCTTGTTAAAACACATATGAATGGGCCTTACCCTCAGAGTTTCTGATTCAGTAGATCTGGGATGAGGCTTAAAACTGGCATTTCTTACAAGTTTTTAGGTAATGTTGAGGTATTGATTGTAGACTGCACTTTAAGACCACCACAGAATGGACTATTAGCGTAAGGGAAAAGGTCTCTCTGTTGAAATAGTATTGAGATTGCACCTAAGTGTTTGATGAGAGTCATCTATAAGTTGTCATTTAATTTATCATATCACTACTCTTTAGAAGTTAGAATTTGCTCAGCAAGAAATCCATGTAGTCCCTTAGAAAGGACCCTTACCTGTAATGACCCCATCATAGTTACAACTCTAAAAAAGAGGATCTTATGAGCATATACAACAGTGTACACTCAGATTAATATTATATGTTTCTATCTAGTTTCTATTTAGCCTCTTTTCTAAAAGAAAGGAAAATATAAAAATTCTAGTCGTGGTGAATTGCATATGTATATGTTGAGTCCATGGTACTCTTTGAAATTTGCTTATTTAAAGTCAAAATTAAATAAAATACATACAGAAGGTATCTATATGGATTTTTTTCATATTTTATATAACTTTTGTGCATTACACATTTTGGATCAAATAATTTATTATTTCTCATTCAGAAGGCCGATATTGTGGTGCTTCAAGACAAATAATTTCTTAGGCAGTACCACTAATGGATAGGACTCTTGGCATTAAAAGCATTTTTTAGATAAAAGCTTCATGTTGCATTATGCATAATGAAAATGAAAACTTCAAAGAAAGTAGGATTACAATCTGATTCTAAGTCTAGGTTAGTTCACATAAAAGAGTACTCCTTCATAGAGAAAGGAGTAAATAGAAAATATGTGGCAGATACCAAACTGCAATAATGTGAAATAAATACTAAATTGTGAGAAGCTCTAATGAGCACTGTGAGATGCAGGATTGGAAGTGGCTAAAGTATGCTGTGCTCTTGTAAAGAGGTCAGTCAAATATCCAAGGAGCTATCAGATCATACATATAGTCCAATTATGTCCATTAATTAACAATAATTGACCAAAACTCAATGCAGTAAAACCCAAGTCTGTGACTAGTATGATTTTCAGGTATAGCTGGTTTACTACAGGTAAATTCACTAGAAGTGATGTCTATGTAATGAGTACAAAGCCCAGTCTACAACTCATCTAGTGTCTTCCAATTGTTTGTCTAGAGGGTTGAAGAAGAGCAAACTGGCCAGTGTGGTTAACACAGACAAATGACAGAGATGTTGTCACAGATAAGGCAAAAATGTCAGAGAACTGAGACAGTTGGTTGAAATTGGTGGGACAGTATTTGTGTAAATCCTGAATTCTAAAAGGTTTTGCTTTCTTTCTCATGAGGTTCCCAAGACACCATGGAAATCAGAGAATATGACATATTATTTGTTTTAAGGATCCCTGAATATTATGTGACACTTAGAAGATGCTTTAGGAATAAGAAGAAGCAAGCTAGTCCACCAAGAGCCCTGCATGTGGAATCTCTCTCAACAGAGTCCCCTAACTTTACAGGACTGCCTAGTATAGTGCCCACTTGTCTCAAAATATTTCCAAGATATTATAAATGTTATGACAGTTTTAGAATTACAGAAAGAAAGAAAAATTCGTTCTTAGGGTCCCTATGTACCCTATACACTTTCACCTGTGGTACATATACTACAATGCATCATATTGATACTTCATTAATAACCAAAGAACATATTTTATTTGTATGTTTTTAATTTTTCCCTAATGTCCTTTTCTACCCTCACAGGATTCCATTAAGTATCCTAAATTACATTTATCATGTCTCCTTAGGTTTCTCCTGCTGTGATAATTTGTCAGACTTTGTTTTCGATGTCCTTGACAGTTTTGAGGAGTAACAATAAGGTGATCTGCAGAGTGTCCCTGAATTGATGTTTTTTACCATGATTAGACTAAGGATAGACCACATTATACAGGATCTGGACTACCAAAATGACATCACTATTATAATTTTGATCATCTTGTTGAGATAATATTAGTCAGGGTTTTTTTCCAGTATAAAGTTCTTCTCTTATTTGCCTCTCTGTATTGCCCACCCTTTCTCTGGTAGTGAATCCCTGCTTTCCAGCCTCTGTCACTTTGGAACCCCACAATCCCCAGTGAAATCAGTCAGTCACTTTCCATGAAGGCATCTCTGTCAGACCTCCCCATCATGCAGAGAACTACTGTAGAGCTTTCCAGTTGCCAGTACTTTTTCTACCATTGTATTTCTCAATGACTCAGTGAAGGAAGCCTCCTCATTCTCCTTCCAATTAGAAAAAAGATAATCAGTTAATCCTAGAATTTTTATATCCCTAAGACTTAGTATTTCCTTCTCTACTTGCATCTTAACTTCATTTAAGAGAGTCCTTGGTTCAAGCCAGGTTCCAGTTAATCATTTTATCAAAGTATTGGTATCACTCCTGCTTCCTTGAACTGACTTGTTGAATTTAGAATCTCTGGTCAGTTCATAGATTTCAATAGAATCGGCCAGATTATACTCTTTCCTCCTTGGTCTAGAAAAATTATAATCCATTTCCCACATAAATGATCGGATATCTGCAACCCTTAGACTATCCATGCTTCCTTGGAAGCTGCTGGAGGCACTGCCTCTGAGCAAGAGCTGCCCTGGCTGCTGTTGCTGGGAACTATTACACAGCTGGAATCTTTAGTCACCTGCCATCACTACCTGCTTGTATAATTGTGTCAAATTTAGAAGATTATGACTTCCATAATTTTTGCTTCTTTGAATATGATGCAATTTTCCTTGTAGTGTAAAATAAAAATGGTTTTTAAAAATGATTCAGGCATGCTTGAAAAGAAAATTCATTCTCCATAGGATGCAGGGTTAAAATATTAGGCTTGGTGAAATATATTATTCAAATTGTGTTTGTCTGTGTATTCTTTTGTTATTGCGTATTTATATGACAGAAGCTAAAATAACTGTGTTAAAGTTTCTCACAGTGGTTGCTCCTGCTAGTTTTTCTTTGAATTTACTGTTTTTCCCCCTCCTCTACATGTCTTGATGTTGTGTTATTAAGCTGTCACAGTGTATTATATATCCTATCAATGTAGAATAACTCCCTTTGTCCTAATTTATTTTTTGCTTTGATTTTTTTTTGCTTTGTATCATAAAATTCCTGCTACATTTTCCTAGTTTTGTTTGTAGTTTATAATTCTTTCCATTGTTTTATTTTTGCTATTTTAATTCATTTATTGTATGAGAAATACAAAATTGAATTTGGTTTTTAAATACAATATGAAAGTATTGGTTTCTAAAGAAGAAAGTTTTGCCTGTTTCCCTTTATTGTGATAAGTAATTTATCTGAGTAGCTATTTTCATTGTACTTAATTTAAATGAATAATATCAAAATTATTGAAAAGAAAAATAAAATCTAGTATACAAGAAATATACGCTATAATTAAAAGTCTAAACTTTAGCAATGGCTAGATGAAATTATAGAAAACATGGGAAAGAAAACAATAAACAATAAAATCAGTAATTTTCCATTGAGGGATAAGCACTGTTAAAATTTTGGTACATTTTCTGCCTCCTCACATATTGTTTTGTATCGCTGAAATTAAACTATATGCATTATTCTGCTTTTTACAGTTATCATTATATGGTAAGCATTTTCCCACACCATTAAACCCTTCTTGTAAACAATATTTTATTGGTTACAGTTTATTATCAAATAGGCTAACATCCTTTATTAACACAGCTCTATTATGGAAATATGAGTTCTTTCTTGTCACTTACTATTGTTAACAGATTTTTAATACATTTAAATTATTTTCTTAGACTGTAGCTATAGCATTGTTATATCAAAATATCATTTTTAAAAAGGATATCATTTTAAAAAGTATTACCCTTTTCCAAAAATGTGTGTAAATTCATATTTCCAACATATTGAACTTATATAAATTTTATTCCAGGCTGATTAAAATGTCTACACTTTATTCACTGTTTTATCTCCAGGGTACACATAGTGTTTTCCATCTACAGTAGGTCTTCAGAAATTATTTCTAAATGAATAATTGAATTATTCCTATCAAGGTAATATTGCAACTACAGAAAAGGGATAATTGTTTAGAATACAGGAGAATGAATTTATGTGGAAAAAAGGATTAAGTGATTTCAAAACAAATTATATTGCTATTTTTTGAAAGATTAAAAAATAGCTATTGACTCCACCATACTTTAAGACATAATCAAGTGTTATTTTTTCTAATTAATCGTGTTTCTATTTATCAATATGTAAAGTAGAAACTAATTCCAAGTATGAATGTGTATACACACACACACACACACACATACACACATTTCATTTGTTATAAAGTTAAAGTCAAATTTGGTATAGTGACCAAACTTAGCAATCATCTCAAATATTAGTCAACGATCATAAATGAAAAGCAGAATTGACATGGTGAATCACTTCTTTATATTTGTGTAACAAACATTTATATTCATTTTTCCTCAAGTGCATTCTCCAAACATGGTGCTTGGGGAAACTAGAATTTTGACAGATATCAGAAGTCATATGATGGACTTGGGGATTAACAGAACATCTAAAATTTCAGAAGAAAAATTCCAGTAAACTGAAGAGAGGGAGAGCGCCTCCAAACATGCACAGAAACATTTATCAAACTTTTGGTGAACCTCAGCTAGGTACTTGGCTGAGTGATAATCTAAGGAGCCCAGCTAAGGAAGGGAGAAATGGAGAAGAGGATGCAGAAATTTCAGCTGCTATCTGCTACCTGTTTTAGAGAAAATACTTTGTAATTCAAGTCTAAGCTAAAAGATGTTTATAAATACATTGTGATTTTCATTGAAACTAGTAAAGACCTACTTCAGAGAAGTAGTTTATACTTTTAAATCTGAAGAAAAATATATATGCCCTACAATGAAGGCAAAGCCTAACAACTAAAATAAAGTCTACACATTTAAGATGATTCTTCAACAATTTAACTGCCTGCTAGAATAAAATAAAACACCTTCGAGAGGGAGATAAACCATTGTGACTAATTGAGTTATTCCCAATGCAGAATATATAATAAAATTACTAGACACACAAAAAAATCACAAAAACATGACATTTATCCAAGAAAAAAAGTTAATGAAAAAAGACATGAATATCTAAGACATTGAAGTTTAAAAAAAAATGAGTAGCCATAGTACCCCTGAGTTCAATCCCTGGCACACCCCTCCAAAAAAAGTAGCATAAATAACTATGCTAAACATGTTTGAAATTCTTCAGAAACAGATCAACACAATGGTGGGAAAGCTAGATGATTTTAAAAGTACAAAAAAAAAAAAAAAAGATGAAAAGGAAATCCTAGAACTGAAAATGCAATGCTTCAATTATAAAGTATTTTATGGGAATAATAGCAACTTAGATAAAACAACACAAGACGTTATAAACTTGAAGACAAGTTAGTAAAAGTTGACACAAGTTGAAGGACCTAAAAAGAGGATTTTTTAAAAAGATAAATACATATCTCAATAATTTGTGGGACTGTATCAAATAATTCAACATCTGTAATTGAAATCCCAAAAGGGAAAAAAGCAGAAAATGGGTCAAAAAATGCATGAAGATATATTGTCCAAAAATAGTATCATACATTTCTCTAAAAATAGTGGCTCAAAAATCCAGAAAGCTCAGCAAGGACCAAGCAAGACTAATAAATATATCTAGTGAGGATGGGTATAGAGCATTTGGCTACCATGTTCAATACCCAGCACTGCAAAAAGTAAAAATAAAAAATAAAGCTATATCTAGACATATTATAGTCAAATACAGAAAAAAATTATATATATATATATATATATATATATATATATATATATATATAT
>NW_025999932.1:32874617-32887640 GCF_001458135.2 Marmota marmota marmota
TTTTTTTATCCATTCGTCTATTGAAGGGCATCTAGGTTGGTTCCACATTCTAGCTATTGTGAATTGTGCTGCTATAAACATCGATGTGGCTGTGTCCCTGTAGTGTGCTCTTCTTAGGTCTTTGGGGTATAGTCCGAGAAGGGGAATAGCTGGGTCAAATGGTGGTTCCATTTCCAGCTTTCCAAGGAATCTCCATACTGCTTTCCAAATTGGCTGCACCAATTTGCAGTCCCACCAGCATTGTATGAGTGTACCTTCCCCCGCCCCCATCCTCGCCAGCACTTATTGTTGTTTGACTTCATAATGGCTGCCATTATTATTGGAGTGAGATGGTATCTTAGAGTAGTTTTAATTTGCATTTCTCTGATTGCTAGAGATGGTGAGCATTTTTTCATGTATTTGTTAATTGATTGTGTATATCCTCTTCTGAGAATAAGAAAGGAATTTCTTACTCTCTAAATAACCCGCAGAAGTCTCAGACACACCTCTGAGCTATGCATGAATTAAACAGATTCCAAATAGTATAACAAATATGTTGAGACCTAAACAAAGATTTAAATCATAGCCCCAAACTCGGACTAATCCCTGAATGGTATGTATTGTGAAAGACCAAACAAGCTAAGCAAAAATTTGGAGACTAAACTGAGATTAGAACAACTACCCACATAAAGCAAACCAGAACTTGTGGCCTGCACCTAACTGGGCTGATTACCTGCTAAATCAACAACAAAAACAAAACAGCAACATGATCAAGAAGATCATAAGAGAGCTTGTAGTTCACTCAAAATAATAGTCAAAGTTTCTAGGATCCAATACCAAATTATTTGACATAAGAAGACCCAGGAAATCTGACCAATACTGAAGTGAAATGATAATCTGGGAAAAAAGCCAGATGTTAGAGTTTTTCAGAGTTTAAAGCAGCTAAGTAAACTGTTTCATGAAGTAAAGCTTAATACACATTAAATGAATAAAAACTAAAAATTTTCCACAAAGAAATATAAGACATTTTTTAAATGGGAAATGTTAGAAGCTGAAATATAACACTTGAAATTTAAAAAAGCAAAAAAGTCATTGCATAGGTGCAATACTAAAGTGAAGATGAGAAAGGAAAACTCATGTTGACAATAGAAACAGTTGAATGTGTGATCATCACAATAATGCAGAAAAAGCATTTGGAAAAATTCAACATCCATTTAAATTCTCAACAACAAAACCTAGAAGGAATCATACTCAATGTGATAAAGGATATTTATTAAAACAACAGTAACCCTTCAAGCTAACATCATTTTCAATGGTTAAATATTGAAATTGTGCCTGTCAAAATTCAGGAGTAATTCAAGACGGCCCACTCGCACCAGTATTATTCAACATTGTAGTGGATGTTCTAATGAATCCAAAGGTTATAAATAAATAAGTACCAGCACAGACACTGTAAAGAAAGAAGTAAAATTGTCTTTTTCACAGTGTGATTTTTGAGAAGAAAATTCTGATGCATATAAAGGAAATCTAGTAGAAGGTATAAATTATTTGAACAAAGTCATAGGACTCAAGATCAAAATTTTAACAATCGTATTTCTCAATATTAGCAATAGTAATTGGAAAATTGAGTTAAAATAAGAGATTCTTTTTAGAATAACAAAAACATAACTATCTGAAGAATCAATTTAATGTAATATATGTAAGACACCTATGCTTAAAGGTATAAATATTTGAGAAATGCAAAATATTACTAAGAGAAATTAAAGACACACACAAAAAGGAGATACGTTTTCAGACTTGAAGGCTCAAAATTAGTGTCAGTAATTTCTAAATTAATTTATATATCCATAAAATTCCAAACTTCAAGTAGATGTTTTATAGAAATGTTTTATAGAAAAGGCATTTCTAATATTTGAATGGAAATACAAAGGATTTATAATAGCCAAAGCAATTTTTTAAAAATAACTAAATTGAAAGTCTTTTGTTACTACTTGATTTTACAGCTTATCATAAAGCCATTGCAGTCAGGATATGTAGTCTTGGCATAAAGATAGGCAGAGGTCAATGGAATCTAGAAAGAGATCCACACATGTGTAGTAAATTGATTTTCAGTAAAAGTACTGAAATAATTCAATGTGCAATGAATAGTCTTCAACAAATGGTGCTGGAACAACTAAAAAAGAATATGGAAAAAAATTGAATATCAATTCTGTCTCACAAAAAATTGATTTGATATAGATCACAAATCTAGACATAAAAACTAAATGCAAAGCTTCTAGAGAAAACTGAGGAATACGTATGTGACCTTGGTTTAAGAAAAGATTTCTTCCATAAGACACAAAAGGATTAACCATAAAAGAAAAGAATCAATAAAATAGATCATTAAAATTTAAAACTTCTATTATTCAAAATGTACACTTAAAAAATGAAAATTTATTTGAATAAAATATTATATATTTTCCTGTAGCCCTGTATTAAAAATATAGTCAAAGTTTTGAAAAAAAATATTGAAACAAGAAGATATAATAGTATCTAATAAGCATAAAAAAGTGTTACTAACCTTTAGTTATTAAAGAAGTCAAACCACCATGAAATGTCTTGTCACATACACTAGGGAAGCATACGACTAAAAGATCCAACATTGCTAGTTGTTGACAAAGATGAGGAGCAAACGGAATGCTCTTACATTGCTGATGCAAATATGAGATTACACACTTTGGAACACAGTCTGGCAGTTTCTTATATAACTAAAGGAATACCCTACAATATAGCAATTTTTTCTCCTAGTTACTTATCTAAGATAAATTAATGATACATGTTGAAAACCAGAACAACACAAGTAAATCCACTGTGGATTTCTTCATAATGGGTCCAAATTGGAAACAATAAAATTTCCTCCAATGGTGAATAAAGAAGTCTTGGTATATTCCCACAAATATATTCAGTAATAATAAGAACACATACAGTAACATTAAGTGAATCTCAAAACACATGATCTGAATAAAAGAAGCTCAATATAAAATATATTATATGATTTCATTTATATGAAGTTCCAGAACAAGGACAACTAAGCTATAATGATACAAATCAAAAGACATGTTGCATTTAGACTGAGAGTGAAGTGTTCAATTACAGAAGGGTGAGGGCACAAAGGACCTAGGAACTGTAAGACTAGCGACTTCATGACTTCCCATCTGGACTCTGCCATCTTCACCAGAAGGAAACCTGGCAAGGCCACTACACTGTCCCAATGCTTACACCTGTGCTTCTCGTCAGGCTCATCTGCACCAGCTATAACACCACCCGGGAGTGCCGCAGTCTGGCTGGGCACAAAATAATCGAGCCGCCGCAAAGCCTTGTAGGTTCAAACAGCAACTCTTTATTCCCGAACTCTCACCGGCACTCTACACACACTTCCAGGGAACACACTCCCTCACTGGGCTCTGAGCGCCAGTTCTCCGGGAACCAGTGAGAACTCAAAGGGAACTCCAAAGTAGCGGGCTACCGAGGCAGCAGGATCCGCCCTAATCCCCCGAGCAGCTCTATTCCCCTGAGCAGGGTCACCTTTCAACCATTCCCTCTGGCAAAATGCCAGGCGTCATTCAGACTAAACTGTGGCTCTCAATACGGGAGATCAGAAAGCACCTCTGATTTACCTCTATCAGGGACTTTAGAAGCAGAATTTATGGCTTTCATTCTAGTAATTGTCTCTAAGAGGAACAAAAGAAAAATTCATTTTTTCTAAAGTAGACCCTTGGTTCATCTTCTCAGACTACCAGTTTTGCCCGGTTAAGCTGGCATCTTAGTAAAGATGTGAATCCATCTTTAAGTATACACTTTGTGATCCTATGTAGTAAAAATAATTGTATAATCTTTCACTTACATTATGTTGTATGAAATATCATTAGAGAGGTTATGGAAAATATCTATTTGCCTATTTTCCTTATTCTGGAACAGATAGGTCCTCTGACACACCTATTTCAAAGGATATGATTTATCCAAAGAGAGTTTCCAAAAAAGATAGCAGAAACAGAAAACAAATAATGTGTCCTGTGAGGACAGAATTTTCCTTTAGTTTTGTGTCTAAGATTCACAGGCTGTCTGTCCAGGAGCATATCAGCACTGGATACAGAGTGCTTGATATGCCTTTCTAAAGAAAATGAAGGAAGAATTTTCCAGTCTTCCTGAGTCTAGGATAATCGCCTTGATTCTAGCAAATGTATTTAAATTAAAATGACCTTAGCATCTATTTTTTTTCAATAAGAAAGATAAAGTTCTTTGGTTTACTTCCACATAAATGGAACTTTTATCTTATCATAAAACTGCTAATTAACTTGTGCTCACTGAGTTAATTTTATGCTATGAAGTGAAAGTGGTCCAACAATTCACTCATTGAATTGAGAGGTCTTGGTGTCCCTGATTAGTAGTCAAAACACCTCAGAAACAAACTTCTGCTTTGCCAAAGAGTCTGACATTTTGTCATTCTTGTGTTTTAAAGTCTTATACCTGACAGCAATATAGTCTGTAATTACTGATTGCCTGAGAATTAGTGCTCTCTTCCTTTCATCTGTAACAAACTTCAATTTTCCTCTTTCAGATTTAGTGCTATCCCTTCATTTTACTCTGTTGAAGCTTCTAATCTTCTCATCAACTTAATTTTTACATCATGCACATGCATTGCTTGCAAATGATGTTAATGGCTTTGGGGGTTTTGTTATATTACGTTAGAAATTCAGGGAAAATTGTTATAGGAATCCTGTTCTATTACTATGAGAATCAAACAAGCTAATGCTGAAAGGGAACTTAGCACATTGACTGGCACATTTTAGATATTTGATGAACTTTATTTATTATGTGTGATGAGGAAAGGTTTTATTTTCAAATTTTATGTATGGGAATTAGCACTGATAGGTACCATCACTCACTAGTATAATTTCATAAGAATAATTTAAATTGTAAACATAAAATTGCTTTTACTAGAGGCATCCCTTCCTGAAGTTATTTTTTTTCTCAACTAACAAGGCTTTCAGATATTCAGTGATGCTTTTTAAATTTTTTTTTTAATTTTTCCTCATTGGTAGGGGGAACAAATACATCAAGTAAGAGATGTTAACAAACATCACAGCAAATTCAGTAGAATCATCTAGTTTTGTAGAAATGCAATTAATCCTATCAAGTGGTTTCATTTATAGTCATAAATTACTCTTCTACTCTTGACAACTGTTCAACAAACCATAATTGACAACTAAAATAAAATGCCAAAGGATAAAGTGCTACATTCAGACAATGGAATTTTATTCAGCACCTAAAAACAACCTTAGATATCAACCTATAAAAAGTCATGGAAGAATTAAATGTTTTATTCAAAGTGAAAGAAATCAATCTGGAAAAGCTATTTATTCCATATGATTCCATCTATTTGGCCTTAATGAAAAGGAAACATGATGGAGATAGTAAAAAGATCAGTGATGGCTAGGGGTTAAGGAAAGGAAGGATAAATAGGCAGAGTACACATGATTTTTGTGGCAGAGAAACTACCCTATATGATACTACAACCATGGTATATGTCTTTATAGATTTGTCCAACCTATAGAATGTACAACACCAATACTGAGCCCTAAAATAAACCATGGACTCTGGTTGATAAAAAAAAAATGTGTCAATGTAAGTTTATAGATTGTAACAAATACACTACTCTGGAGGGGAATGTTGACAACAAAAGGAGCTATACATGGGTAGGTGCAGGAGGTATATGGCATCTCTGCACCTTCATTTCAATTTTGCTGAAAACAAACAAGTGCTCTATAAAATAAAATTCTTCAAAAATAATTGCATATAATTTTTGCATATTTATTTTTAGTTCATATTCTTCATCTACCCTCAGTATTTTCTTCCTTGAAGCATGTGAAGGTATGAAATTAGTAAAACTGGCAGAACAAATATTTTGATAGAATTTATGAATTTCTCTTAACATCCCATCTTCTTTCTGTTTGATAATGATGATGATGATGATGATGATGATGATGATGATGATGATGATTATGATTGGTGGTACTGGGGTTTGAACTCAGAGCCTCACACCTTGCACATCCTAGGCATCACTGAGCCACAATGCCAGCTCTTTTTATTTCATTTTGAGACAGGAACTTGGTAAGTTGCCCAGGCTGGCCTTGGACTTGGAATTCTTCTACCTCAGCCTCTTGAGTAGCTGGACCACAAACATATACCACCATGCCTGGCGGTACAGAATTTTTAGGAAAGTAATGTCTTTTTGGCATCAATCCTTACTGCAGAAACCCATCACATACTAAGATTCCTAGTAATTTGTTTTCAAAAATTGCTTAAACCATGGATTTTTTTTTTAGCATACAAGCAACATATCATACTATTTGCACTGTACTATACTTCCTAAATCTTTCTTTTTTCTATCTAGAAGCAATTTTTCTTATCTCAAATTTCAGAGTGACCAAGTTACTCCTTTGACAGTGACTAAGTGACCAATTTAAACATATTCTATTTTTCCCACAGAGATAATTATCCAGGTTGAAGGGGCATCAGTAACATTGTAAGTTATTTGTAGAAAACCAAGAGAACTTGATTTGAATTTTTTAAAATAAACACTCAAGGAAGTAGCTGATGATTCTGAATGACTTGAAATATAAGACTTTCTCAGAGGTGGCTAGAGCTGCATTTTTATCTGCACAGTAATATTAAATAATCATTACTCAAATTTCATTGATGATGTATTTGTTTTCTTTTTTCTTTATCAAATCAAGATAATTTATTTGAATATCTTTTCTTGCTTATCATTTTGATTTCCTCCAATATTTTACATAGGTTATTATAGATATATTATATAACCTATGTAATAAATAATTCATTCAAAATAATAAAGTTTTAATTCTTCTGTTTATTGTTTCTAAAGACTTTAAAGAGGGGCACATTTTCCCCATATGTTTTGTACTTTTGGACCTTTTACTAGTATTTGCTCAACTGAATATCAACAGATTCATGTGAAACCATAAATAGGGATTTTCTTCTCCAGAGTGCAATTTCTTTTGCTTCTGTACGTTGCCCTGGGGTGATAATAACCCAGGACATGTTTAAAATGAATATATTAGCTTTGGCTTCCACAAACACCAGCCTAACAACCCTTGTAAATCTTTATCTCAAACATAATTGAATGTATACCAAATTTTATTTCAATGTTTGTTTTTTCTAAGTTTGTATAAAATTAAATGGGTTTATCAACAAATGTTAAATAATATGTATAGTATAGTTTATCATTTCTCTTTGTCCCATGTCTTTTGTATGGAAACTTGTCTAGAATTATAATCATTAAGTGTTCACATTGGTTATATCTGGATAATGCTATTCTAGTTGATTTGCTTCATTCTGTTTTTTTTTGTTGTTTCTTGAATATTTATATTGAATACGTATTATCAAATAAAACATAGTAAAGATTTTTAAAAGTAGTGAATTATTATCAGCAAAATCAAGTTCAAAGAAAACAAACATGTTTTAAGCAGTGAATAATAAACTACTACTTACATAAACATACAGAGAACTTTATACATAAAAGAGTTGAACTGAAGAGTTTATGTTTTAAAAAAATCCCAAAGATCTAAAAACAAAAGGAGAAAATAAATTTCTTTCTTTTTTTCTTTTTTTACATTTTTTTCTTTCTTTCTTACTTCAAAAATGTAACTGCCAAACTATATATTCAAGCTAGTAGGTAATCTGAATGATTTTCAAGTTAGCTGCAGGACAGTGATACAGAATATTTTACTACCTTAGGTTAAAGAATTAATTTATTGCAGTTTCTTAAAATTCTGAACAAACATATTTACTACTATATTTTTCATATCAAAATATTGTACTTTCAATCACTCACTAGGATACAATTTTATGTATTACTAAAATAAATGTGTGAACATACATTCTGTTGTTTGTATTTAATGACATTTTAATTATGAAACATAAGATTTTTCTACATTTCACAACGGAGTGGAAATGCAGCATTAAACACTTAGGTGAAAATAAGTTAGTTGTCACATGTTAAAGTAGTGGACATATAAGAACCCTAATCTGATTTGAAAAGGTTATTTTCAGTCATCTAGTTGTTTTGGGCATAATCATTCAGAAGTACTCATATATATTAGTTATCAAATAGACCTAAAATTCAAATAAAGCATTTTTCAGTCAAGAACATTTTTATTTTATGACTCTGATCTTAAAAGAAGTTGCCAAATTGTTAATCCATGATGAAACTTTTAAAACAGAACCCCATATTATAGAAGATTCAGTAACAATATAAATTCAAAGTTTATCCCAAGATGAAAATTATTGCTACTTATTGAGACCTTTATATTGTTGAAATATAATTAAAATAATGATTAGAAATCCATTTGCATTCATTTAGCCAACTTTCATTGTTGAATGGCAGCCCTTTGACAGTCTCTATTTAAGACTGTAGAGAAGTTGTGCATATGAACATAATCTATTCCTTCACTCTTAATTGTCTTTATGGCAAATTATCAGTCTGTGAAATTCATATTTATACAGAATTACTAATCAATCACCCAGAAATTATCATTTTCCTCTTATGCCCCATACAGACAATGTAATATTTGTATTAAGCAATTTTTTTATATGGAGTTCCAGTTGCAAGAGTGAAAATATTGGTCCTATCCTAAACATTACTGTTTGTACCGGTCCTCCACCCTGTCTCTTTCTCTCTCTCTCTCTGGAACATAACCTACCCTTTGCCTTTACTGGTTGTTTTTATTTTTGTAATTCTGTTTTGTGTGTCTGTTGGAGATTGAACTGAGGGCCTTTCACATGCTAAACACCCACTCTGTCACTAAATTACATACCCAATATCAAAGTTCTTCCTTATGATATTACACAAAAAAAGACCCAATTTCTACTATTGATGTTTAAAATCCTCCTTTATATTACATACAGCCCATTTTTCTAAGGATATGTCTTATTTCCTAATACATAGTGAACACTGTAGTCTTGTTATATAAATGTATGAATCGACATTTAGCTTTATGCTAGAGACTAAATTTTCCATTCTGCATGAGTAGCAAACAATTCAGATTTGAACAGATCTCACGGAATCCCAAACCATTACTTAATCCTTGCATCCCTAGATGAGTTAATGAATTTCTGAGGTTTAATTTTTTGTTGTTGGTAAACTAAACATTGGAATGAAAAAAAAAACTTTCATAGAATTTTATAAGCTAGCATATGTGAATGTTTAACACATTTCACAGACCTTTCCTGATTTCATTTTCAGCAGGTGATATTTCTGGACCTAGTCTCCCAGACCATGGATACAGTTTGTCGTGCTTGCAACTCCTGAGACTTTTAATATAATAAGTGCTAATTGTATGGTAGCTATGAACATAGGTTACAATTTAATTTAATTCACAGTAATTGCTTTCGAGTATTCTCCATTTCCTGAAATCTTTTTGCTCACTCTTATAACTGATTTTTTTATGGGTAACTTGAACAGGAATGGAGTTTCCTAAGTTAAAGAGAGAGGTCTCTCACTAGTAAAGCATAGGCCATATGTTTTAGTTAGCTTTTTCACTGCTGTTAATAAAAAGTCCCAACCAAAACAACTGTAGAGGAGGAAAAGTTTATTTGAAGTTTCAGAGGTCTCAATCCATAAATAGCAGGCTCCATTATTTAGGCTCAAGGGAAGGCAGAAATTTATGGTGGAGGGAATTGGCTCATGTCATAATCACCAAGCAGAGAGAGAGTCCATTTTCCAGATACAAATATAAACCCAAAGCCACACCCCAATTCCCACATCCTCCAGTTACACCCCACCACTTCAGTTATCACTCAGTTAATCCTTACAAGGGGAGTAAATCACTGATTAGGTTTAGACTCTTACAACCCAATCATTTCTCTTCAACCTTCTTTGTTTTGTGGGCACAGGGGATATTAGGGATTGAACTCAGGGGTGCCGTAGTCCGGCTGGGCTAAGTAACCGAGAGGTGACAAGCAACTTGAAGGTTGAAGCAAGAACTACTTTATTGCGAGTGAACTCAGCAGGAACTGAGTGAGAACTCAAAGTAGCGGGCACCAGATAGCAGGAGCCACCTCTCTGCAGGACAGCAGAGGTACATATACCCAACTAATTACACACAGCTTAACTTAATTAACATCATCTAGATATATCAGTCAGTCATTAAGGGATCCTCATCATCTTAATGGCTCACTGGCATTACTTCACAAACCACTCCTCCTGGAAAAGTGCCAGGCGCCATCTTGACTTGATTCGCATCCCCAACACAGGGGCACTCAGCCACTGAGTGATATTCCCAGCCCTATTTTGTATTTTATTTAGAGACAGTGTCTCATTGAGTTGTTTAGTGCCTGGCCATTGCTGAAACTGGCTTTGAACTGGTAAATCCTCCTGCCTCAGCCTCCTGAGTCGCTGGGATTACCAGAGTGTGGCACCACACCAGGCCTCCTGTTAACCTTATTGCGCTGTCTCACACATGAGCTTTTGGGGAACAACTCACACCTAAAAAATAAATTAGATTAAATATCTTACATTATGATAGTTATTGGGTCTATTACAGTTTAAAGATTATTAACCACACCTGAGTGCTGTTTTAAACTTGAATAAAATATTTACTGAACAGTTGATTTAGGCACAAAAAAGACAGTTCAAAGGAGAAATTTCTGTAGTCCTTCTGGTAATGTTTTACCCTGATTCCTGGTCCTTGATGCCCTCTTCTGTCCTGGCATCCTCCTCCTCTTCTTGGCACTTGGACCAACATCTCTAGAGGAACTTTCTTTCTTGGTGCTTATTGAGAAGTTTTACTGGGCTGCTGCACATTTGAAGAGCTTTGTGTCATAAATAGTGCATTTGCTAAGTTCTTTTAGAAGCAAACTACAACAATCAATTCAGGTGGTCTTAAATTTAAAAGGAAGAGGAGCAGAAATAAAATATTTGAAGGATACTTGAGTATTTGCAAAGAAGCAGAAAAGGTTGACTATATCAGACTTAGGAAGGAAGAGAGTCTTGGGAACTCTACTGCCATGAGGACTAAAGCATGGAAAAAACAGGTGTTTATTTTTCTCTAGAATATGATAATTTATTGAATTTAGTTTGGTGACTACTAGTCTCCATTATTCTCTGGACCACTTTCCAATCTAGAGAGAAAGCATCTCCTTGATCTACTTGCACCAGGTGTGTCTATTCCCAGAATGACCAATTGCAAAGAAGGGACAACTGTTAAAATAATAAAGTATTGTTGAATGGTCATCCTGAGAAGGATCTACTCCACCTAATATGTTTCAGCCCTAATTTCTTTCTTTTCATGTAGCTACTGAATGTTCTTTTCTTAAATCTTTATGCCTTGAACAATAATAGATACTACCTTGCTGAAATAACTTTACCCTGAAAAACACAGTTTACATTTACAATTTCTTCTTATGGCTAGAATGAGTTTATTATATATATACCCTTGTATAGTGTTTCGGTGAAATATATGTGGAGGTGATATTTGGAGAATGGTTTACTATGCAGGAATTTCCTGCTCTCCATTTCAAACATTTTCAATGGTGGAGTCAAATTAAGTACATTCCACAGGCTTTCACAAAAGCCAGTTAAATGGGAGAAAAGCCTTTCCTCATTCCTGCTTCCTGCTGGGTTTACATTGGCATAAACTAGTTAATGCAAGAATAAAATTAGTTCTAAAGTAGAAAGTAATGGTAATTCAAATAGATGTTTAAAAATCTATGGTTCAAATTAAGGGATTTAGTTTCTATAATTATTGCATGATGTTAACTCTCAGCATTCTTTGTGGGGTTCTTGGGCTTGGAGTTTGGAGGTAGATGGGATAGAAATAATTAATATCTAAGTTTTTTATTTTTAAATATTTATTTTTTATTGTAGTTGGACACAATACCTTTGTTTTTATTTTTATTTTTATGTGATGCTGAGGATCAAACCCAGGGCCTCGAACATGCAAGGTGAGTGCTCTACCTCTGAGCCATAACCCCAGCCCAATATCTAAGTTTTAATCAGAGAATAAAAGAAAATGTCATTAGTACTTATATGAAGTCTCAATTTATGACAACTAAGACTCTAACATTAATATTTTAAATCTATCCATAAAGTTTAAAACCCTCATGAGTTCTGGGTTTATACACAGATGAACTCAAGTAATTCACATTTACAGTAAATACTCTGTATCTCAATGCTCTAAGTCTTCACATTAATAAAAAGATATTCAAGCTTTTCTTCTTTCTTTTGCATAGTCTGAGCTTCAGACAGCAGCTCTGCATTTCCTCCATTCACTGCTCTTGACAGTCTTTATCACTGTAGCCCTGCTGCCCTTGAGACCTGAATGTTGCTATTTGGCTGATTTCCATCCCTAATACTCCTGGATACGTGGTCTTACCTCAGACCATCAAACCATTGACCTCTGCTCCTACTCTATTTCTCCTCTCAGTAGGAGAGCTCCCGTCTGTTCTCAAGACAAGTTCATTTAGACTGATTCCCCCAAGACAGCTGTCTCCCTTGTAACTCTTTTTTGCTTTGAATTACAACTCTCTACTTCTTTGGTCACAGAGACATTGGGGGAAGGAGTAAGGGCTGGCCAAGTACAGCTCTGCATCGCTCTTGCTGGTGTAGTCCCCCCAGGAACTCCATTATCTTTTCTGGATCTTATTCCTAGAGAAAGCCTATATCCAAATTGTAGACTAGGAACAAGTTTTTTTCTTTAGTCCCTTGAGCCTGATGTAAATTAAGATGTGTCCTAGATCTTTGGGCTCATTCTTCCAAACTTTTTGTGCTAATAAAAGGCAAGTTTTAAGGGCTGGGGATGTGGCTCAAGTGGTAGCGCGCTCTCCTGGCATGCGTGCGGCCCGGGTTCGATCCTCAGCACCACATACAAAACAAAGATGTTGTGTCCGCCGAAAACTAAAAAATAAATATTAAAAATTCTCTCTCTCTTTCTCTCTCTCTCTCTCTCTCTCTCTCTCTCTAAAAAAAAAAAAAAAAAAAAAAAA
>NW_025999932.1:32887665-32920660 GCF_001458135.2 Marmota marmota marmota
TATATATATATATATATATATATATATATATATATATATATATATTTATTTAGATGCAGTGCTAAGAATTGAACCCAGTGCCTCACACATGCTAGGCAAGTGCTCTACCACTGAGGCTACAATCCCAGCCCTCATTGAGCACAAATTTTTTTAAGGCTTATTTGTGTTGTAGTATGTGTTAGACTTTCATCACTGTCCAAACTGAATAATATTCCATTGTTTATACCATAGTTTATTTATCCATTCTTCTGTCTATGGACCTTTGACTGAGTTCCATCTTTTTACTATTGTGAATAATACTGCCATAAACATGCATATATAAATATGGGCTTCTTAGTTTCAACTGAAAAAACAAAACAAATAAATCAATGTACATAACTAAAAACATTACAATTAGGTAAGATATCCAGCTACTTTATTTAAACATAGGCCTTAGGGATTATATACATTAGCATATTAATTCATTTCATTAATATTGACTAATCCATTTTTTTTATATTCATTCATTGAATCATTCATGCAAATTATTGAAAGGCTCAGGTATACAAATATGAAGAAGATGTTTTTGAACTTAAAGTTCTTACAGTCCATATGGACAGGTAAACAAGAAAATGAGTACTCAAAGCAATGTGGTTAATAATTAAAGTGTTGATCCATAGTGTGCTATGGCAATGCAGAGAAGGGCACTTAACCCCAAAGAGATTCAGGAAGGTTCCCTAGGAGAGATGATACTGGAACTGAGTCTGGAAACTTTAACAGGATATTATCTTGAGACTGGAAAAGTGGGAGATGGAGTTTTCCTGGCTGGAGGGAGAATGCGAAAAAATAATGAAGGCTGGGAAAGGTGATTCAGGGAATGATGTGTAGCTAATGTCTACAGTCCTGTGTCAAAACTGAGAAGTGGTGAGAGCTGAAATTGGAGAGCAGACAGAGTGAGATGATAAAAAAGCTACATTCAAGCATGTGCTGAGGAGTTTGAATGTTATCCTAAAAAGCAAGTCTGATGATGGGGTTAGTTCTCCGAAATATTTAGATACTTTCTGATGAAGAAAATGCTTCTTGCCTTAGTTTGGATAGAGTTGTTTCCTGACAGGTCAGGCACAGCACTGCCACCTACTCAGGAACAAATTGTACCAATACTTAATAACAGTCCACCCACATGGACTTTTCAAATCAGTATAATTATGAGAGATTATAGTTCTTTCATGTTAGTAATTAATTTGTTCACTGTTCTTATCACTGATAAGTGAAAAATGAATGCCAGATTATCTATAAGTATTCCGAATTCTAAATAGAATGTTAAAACTAAAATGGTTTGAAAATTCTGTTTTATTTTGAGTCAGACCAGGGATATTTTATAAAAGATCAAGCGTTGCACACCTGTAATTTATTTTATATTTGACAGACTGCACCTAAGGAACTGTTCTTTGCATATAGGCTAATCATAATGTAAAATGTTGGTGGAATGATAGAATTAATGGATCCAGGGTAAAAAGTGTTCCATTGTGTTAAGGGTGACAAGCTCTGTAAACCCAATACCAGTGTATTCCTATTTGGCTTCTATGACTCAAAATCAACCTAATATGTAACTCAGAGATAAAGTAACAAATTCTTTCAGAAAATAGTCCATTTGCAAATATACAAGAGGAGAGAGAGCCTTCTGAAATTATAGATATTATAATTGTTATAAATTTCCTAATAGTGTATTTATCCTTAGCTAAAATTATACAGAGGTATATAGCAATGTCACCACACTAATGAAAATCACTATGGCAAAAGGGGATTGCCTGTCTAACATGGGACTCTCAGAAAAAAACAGCCAGTTAAATTATTTTTATTTTCTAAAAGCAACACACCTAATTCACTCTTCCTGAGAAATTTCTCTAACAATTTCAAGTCACCCTGAATGAATGTTAGAAAATCTGAGAACAGTAAACATTTTTCAAAAAAAATTTTTTAAAATCAATCCACATGTGCAAAATACTACATACAGGATTTTTATAATCAAGATGGCTGAACTATAAATATTTTGATGTTTACATAATGAAAATTATGGAAAAATGACAAGAAAATTTCTAGTATCTAACCCAGTATATTACATAAACACGAGCATATTGCCATACATAGTGCACATGTAGATAATTTCTTTAAAGTACAACTGTCTTATAATTTTTCTTTATAACTATGTGTATGCTGTATAATAATATCTTTCTAGTATACACTTCTTTATGAGAAAGCCTAGGAACAGAGCTACACAGAGAGTATATATATGCAGTGAGAATGCTATAGAAAAAACTCATTTCATGAATGTATCATCCACATCTTAAGGAAATATTTAATCTTTCAAAAAATGTCAAATCCCAATACAATGCTAATCCCAAATTTTAATCAGTTCATATTGCTATAACAGAATACTTAGACTGGATAACTTATAAGTAATAGAAATTTTTTGTTCAAATTTGGAAGCTAGAAGTCCAAGTTCAAAGCACTAGCACTTCTCCTTCATAGAGGGCACCTTTTTGATATATCTTCACATAAACAAGCTCCCTCAAGCCTCTTTGATAAAGGAATTAACCTTATTCATGAAGTGGGCCCTTATAACCTAACCATCTCCCAAAAGCTTCACCTCTTAATACCATCACCCAAGGTTTAGGTTTCATCATGTGAATTTTAGGGGGAGGGGGACAAAAACATTCAGACCATAGCAATCCAAAAGTAATAGATATTTGCTATATTTGCTATTAACTGTTTACCACATAGAATTAAGTTTGACATGTAGTAAATGTTTAAAACAATTCACTTAATATATAATAATATGCAAATTTTGGATAAAGTAGTTTTCATTCAATTTGAAGTAATTCTCTAAAATGTTAATGTTTGTTGGCCAAAGACAACCAGAAACACCAGAAAAGTTGTATGAGTTGGGTTTCCTGCTAGTCACAGTGGCAAAGAATAAGTGCCATGGGAATAAGGTTTTATCTTAATAAGGAATTACTATAGAGGACTGTCTATGGGATTGGGACACTGGTTAGGTGATTTTAAGGAGGATTGAAGGAAGCAGGGATAATTCTATAAGGAGTATCTCCATCAATCTTATCTGGAAGGAGGGAGAATGAGTGTGAGACCAGTGATATATTTAATAAAGAAGCAGTTGTTACTTATGTTATTCAATATGGGATATTGAATATGGGTTTCATTGTTTTTGTTACCTGAGAGAGTGTTTGTTTGTTTCTCTGTTTCAATTTTCATTATGGAGAGACTTTATCTCTATTTTGACCACCATGTTCTGCACCTTCTCTGATGCTGGTGTTTTGAAATTTTCTATAGTAGGAGACTACGAAGAGTTAGTGGCCAAGTTAGCTAGTTGCCAAGCCAGTAGCTTGCAACACCAGAGCATGCTGACATTGCCAGAAAAGTCCCTAGCTTGTCTGGTTATGAGTGGGGCATTAGAAATCACCAGAAAGCACCCTCCTTCCAGATAATATTGACTGAGATACTCAGTTATAGAATTGTCCTTGCTTCCTGACAAAGTCAAGTCATAGTAAAATTCTGGTTCCTTGAATCCCCCATAGTCCACTAACCAGAGTCCTGATCCTGCCTGGCCCTTGTTAAAACTCCTTACCAGGATACACCCTTGGTCCCTGTGGTATGAATTCTTTGGCATCGCAACTAGCAGGTAACCCAACTCATTCATCTCCTGGTGTGTTTCTAGTGGTCTTACTCAAAATTAATCTACTATTTAATCTTTCAATTTTGACTTTCATCTTTATTTTCAATGGCTAACTAAATGTTGTAATTTCAAATTACGTGTCAACTCAAAGAATACTTTGAAGATAATTGCCTAAAATTTCAAAATGGAAAGACAGTCTGAAATAATGAACAACAGAACTTCAAAGTGGTTACTTACATAATTTACGATAGTGAGATTATGAGATTTTTACCTGCTTTGTCTAGGTTTTTTTCTATATTCTAAAATAATTTTAAAGTGTGAAAAATGCTTTCAATACAGTGTTAAGTATTCAAAGTGCTCATAGTTAAATTTTATAATTCTGTGATAGTGATTAGTAAATTTATATTATGAAGTTTTTTTATACTATAAAAATTTTGGATGAAATAGCTAAAATAATGAGAAACTAATCTTTACAATTTCAGCATCTGTGAGACAGGGTGTCCAATGTAACTATCAGAGAGACAGGGAGGTCCCTGTAGACGTATGTAAATACTAATATCTGTGAACCATTAAGTGGGAGCTAACCAGTTTGGTGGAAGAAGGTAAAACAAAAACATCAAGATTTATAACTCCAAATTAGAGTCTCTCAGGCTTTCTGTAGCTTTTCACAGGCTTTTTGTTTGTTTGTTTCACACTCTATTTGCAAGGGTTATGTTCCAGGACCCATTCATTCTTAAATCCATTTAAAATGGCAACCGGAGTGGTTTACAAGAACCAAATTTTGTACTCAATTGTGAAACTAAGAATTAAAGCAAGGCAGTGGGAGGTGGAGGCCAGAGGGGTGTGAACTTCTGATAGATATTCTTAACAATCTACTTCAATATCTGATTAACATTATGAAATTGCCAGATTTGCTGCTCTATATTTTGTCTGTCAGTGAGAGGGAGCTTGGGCAACTCCAAACTATGAGGCCATGAAAAATTATATAGTAGGAAAAGATAAACCTGGAATACATAGCCAAACATAAATCCAAAACAGACTCTCATTCATTTACTGATGCAACAGATATCTAACAAGTGCCTACTATGTGCCAAGAATTATGGTAGATCCTGTGATTAAAAAGATTAAAAACATAAATTCTATCAGAATTAATTATGCATTCAGGATGGAATGAACAGAGTGGGAATGGGGAAATATAAACAGACACTATCATATGCTATCTATATTAATTTCCTATGATTGCCATAACAAATTAATATAATCATAGTAGCTTAAAATAACATAAATTATTCTCTTAAAGTTTTGGAGGTCACAAGTCCAAAATGGTTTTCACTGAGCCAGAGTATGCATGCAGGGCTTCGTCGATACTGTGGGACTGGGGATCAGCCAGTTATTGTTTTTTTTTCTAGCTTCTTGGTTCTTTATCAGTTGAGTTGTTTTTTAAATCTGAAAAGTTCAAATTATTTAAACATATTTTACTAAGTGTCATTTTTAGAACTGAAACTGGTTACAAAACATTAGCAGAAGACACACAGATTTCCAATGCTATGACCCATTTCCCAGCCCATGCATGCATGGCCTGGCTACGTCAATATCTTCCACCTGAGGCATACATTTGTTGCAATTGATGAACCCACATTTAGAAATCACTATCACCCTGAACTAATAATTGCCTCTAGGGTTTAATCCTGGTGTTGTATATTCTGTGGGTTTGGACAAATGAATAATGATGTGTATTGAGCATGATAGCATTGAACTGGTTGTTTCACTACCCTAAAAATCCGATGTGTCTGTCTATGCATCCTTCCCTCTCCCAGGCAACCACTAATTTGCATTCCTATGCTACTGAGTATGTGTTTACATAATTAAATTCTAGGCAATTGCTCTAAGAGACTATTTCTGAGTTTTCTTGAACAAGCTAGAAAATAAGAAATATAATGATTTAACTGAGTATCATGTAAAATATATGAATAATTTTACTAGAATATGTTGATCAGTCATTGATGTTGTAGTGTCAAAAGGAGAATCTTTCTCTTAACTGAAAGGAATTCATATTGAAAGATACATAGTTTTGTGTTTTCCAGAATTCCAAATCTCTGAAGAGTTAGAATAACACAGCAAATACTATTTTCAAATTGGTTTCTTTCACTTAGAAATATGCATTTAAACTTCCCCCTTGTCTTTTCATGGCTTGATATTTCATTAGATCTATCAGTTTTTCACTAACTGAAGGGCATTGAAGGACCTCTAGGTTTTGACAATTATGAAAATGCTGTTATAAACATTATGTCCAAGCTTTTGTGCAGACATACATTTTCAACTCTTTTGGATCCTAAAGTGGGAACATTGTTATTTCTTTTAAAACCTCCCCACTAACATGATTGTACCACTTGCATCCCCACCAGTAAATAGAGAGTTCCTGTTGCTTCTCATTTTGCCAGCATTTGATGTTATCAGTTTTGGCAATTTTAATAGAAATTGAGTAGTGTCTCATTTAATTTATCATTTTAATTTGCATTTTTTAGAAGACATATCATGCAGATCATTTTTTTCATATGCATGTTTTCCACCTTTATGTCTTTTTTTGGTGAGATGTCTATTAAGAACTTTGACCCATGTATTAATTGGGACATTTATGTTCTTGAAGAGTTTTAAGAGTACTTTGTATACTTTAGATAACTGTTGCTTATTTCGCATGTTTTTTGTATTTTATATGGTTTTTTTCTTCTCATTTTCCTGAAGTCATCCTTTTCAGAGCAGAAGTTTTTTTATTTTAATGAAGTCTGGTTTATTAATTCTTCCTTTCATGGATCATGCCTTTGGTGTTGCAACCAAAATGTCATTGTCAAATACAAAGTCATCTAGATCCTTCTCCTATGTTATCTTCTAGGAAATTTATAGTTTTGCATTGTGTATTTAGGTCTGATCCACTCTGGGTTAATTTTGGTGAAAAGCATAAAGGCCTATGTCTAGAATTAATTTTTACATGTGAATGTGAAGTTGCCCCAGTATAATTTATTGAATACTCTCTTTGCTCCATTGTCCTGCCATTGTTCTTTAGTCAAAAGACCAGTTGACTTTGTAAAAGTCTATTTTTTGTTCTCCTGCTCCATTGTAGCTGTGCTTGACTATTCTTCTTTAAATGTGATTTTGAATATATACCCCAAATTCCTAGTGAGGAACTAAAAGCCCCAGTGTACTTCTGGCAGCAGTACCCCTCTCTCTGACAGTGGATATTCTGAGCTGCACAGATTCAGGTTCAAGTATGATCTCACAACCATCCAGGTACAGCAGCTGCCAAGAACTAAGAATCAAGCCCTATGTCTGGCAGCTGCCATTTAAACAAGTGCCAGTCATTTGACTTCACTGTTCATTTATTCCTAATTTTTTATTTAACAGGCCAATTTTGGCTGAAATTACCCTTCAATATGAATTCCTTTCAGCTAAGAGAAAGATTCTCCTTTTGACACTACAACATCAGTGACTGATCAACATATTCTAGTAAAATTATTCATATATTTTACATGATACTCAGTTAAATCATCAATGTCATATTTCTTATTTTCTAGCTTGTTCAAGAAAACTCAGAAATAGTCTCTTAGAGCAATTGCCTAGAATTTAATTATGTAAACACATACTCAGTAGCATAGGAAAGCAAATTTTACTAGAAATTATCATAACAAAACACTCTTCAAATATTTTCTGAAGCATTACTTGAGACTGTATAAGGCAGAAAATTTAAATAATAACAATTCTCTAAGAGTTTAAAGAACTTCCACATATTGGTTTAACTCTCTTGCATTTTAAAACACATATAAATATTTGAATATTATTTTGTGTGAAATTAGGGTATTGACACAATGAATGCTTGGAACATGTATATGTTTTACTTTTCAAAAGTCTTGGGAATTTCACTGGGTACAGTGGCACACACTCATAAACCCTGCAACCTGGGAAGTGGAGGCAAGAGGAGTACACATTTAAGATTAGCTTCAGCAACTTTTCAAGACCCTGTTTCAAAATAAAAATTTAAGAAAAGGACTGGGAATGTAGCTCAGTGGTAAAGCACCCCTGGGTTCAATCCAAATGTCCATCAGTGGGTAAATGGATCAATAAAATGTGGTATATTTATGCAATGGCATACTTTTAGACATCAAAAATGAATTTAAGAGAAGACACATGTAAAATATTGATATACCTTAAAGCTGGCTGAGTGAAAAATTAGTTAAAAATTGTATTTTGTATGATCTTATTTATATGAAATGTCCAAAACTGGCAAATCTATTTAGAGATAGTAGAATAATGATTGCCTAAGACTGAATTATTGAAGGCAAATAAGAAATGACTATCTTTAAGTTATAAGATTTCTTTCTCAAAGAATACATTTTTAAAATTGATTGTGGTGATGGCTTATAGAAGCTAGAGAATACACTAAAAACTTTTGAATTGTGTACTTTAATGTGTAAATTATATGATATATTAATGATATCTCAATAAAGCTATCAGAAATATTTTCGGGAGCTTACATTAAATCCTTTAGATTTTCTATATAAAAAGGCATAAATTTTATGAGATAAATTAACTGTATTTCTTAATGGCTAACTGAAAAAATACCAGTTTTCAAAACTATATTTGTTGCCTTTAAAAATCATTTCAAGAGAAGAGAGAAATGTTTATAATGGAAAATTGAGGACATCCTTACTTGTAAGATGAAAATAGCTTTTCCTCCTTTGGTTAGTATAATAATTATTTATCATCTCTACAGAGTTATAAAGATTTTATAATCATTTTTTGAAATCAATGATTCTGGATATTTCAAAATAATGGAAAAAATAGAATATACCATGCCTTTTTTTATGTTGATTCAATTCATGGGAGACAAAATTCTCTCCAGAAAAGATTTCTCTAAGTAAATTAAGCAATTATTTCTAAGTGGCCTGTTCCTTTTCAAAACATCAACATGAAAGATAGAATGGTTGTCTATTGGCAAGAAATACAGTAATTAGTTGAACTAGATAAAGAAGGAGCTTGGTTTTTCCCAATTTCTTTCTTTTTTTTTCAAAATTTTTATTAACACTCTGTTGATGACTCTGACTTTTCTTTGGTTTGTATCAAATCATACAAGAAGTGTTTTTTCTCTGGTTCTCTCAAAACAACAACAACAAAAAAAAAACTTCCGGACTCTCAATCAAACAAATATGAATTGATTACCTGGAACACAGCTTCGTGTCAGTATCCAAGTAGCTTTATTAAGATGCAGACTCTGATTCAGTACTGTAGGGTTGACATGTAAGAAGGCATTCCTAAAAAGTTCACAATTAAGGCCAAAATGGCAGGCAGCAAGGATTTAGAGAATGATTGACTTCAAGACCTTCCTTACCTTTCATGATAACATACATGTATCTTGAGAAAACACTATAAGTGCTATATTATCTGTATTAAATAGTTTCTTGTGCATTCTTCCACATGTAAATTATCCATACAGGATAATATTTACTAATTTGTAAACACAAAAATAACATCTAATAGCATTTTGCACCTGGGTTTTGTTGTTGTTGTTGTTTTTATTTAACAAATCTTGGATAATGTTCAAAATCATTATTTTCTTCCAACCTACTTTCTAAGTCATTGGTGCATATATAAAGAAATGCTACTCAGTTTGTGTTTGAATAATGTAGCCAGCCAACTTGCCAGATTCTGGTTTTTTGTTTGTTTGTTTGTTTTGGTTTTTAATGATTCTTTACAGTTAACTCACCAGGATTTTTTTCTGGAGATAAATAAAATCTCAAATAAACAAAATCTGACTTTTTTTCTTTCAGTATTTCTACTTCTTATTTTATGCTCTAGGGTAATCATTCCAGAAAAGTATTAAGTTTAGTGATGATAACTTTAAAAAGAATGTAATTTAACTTTATTTAACTTTAAATATTTAACTTTAAAAAGAATGCAATTCACCACATAAAGTTAAGGACAAAACCGTATGACTATCTCAATAGATGCAGAAAAAGCAATGGACAAAGTCCAGAATCCATTTGTGTGTGTGTGTGTGTGTGTGTATGTGTGTTTTCCATTTGTGTTTAAAACACTAGAGAAACTAGGGATAGAAAGAACTTACCTCAACAGTGTAAAGACTATATATGATTATAACTTCTACTTTTATAACTATTTAGTGAGCTTCTTTCTCTAAGACCACCCCCCTCCCAGGCTGGGCAAATATCCAGGCAAACTTTCACTCAGTATGTGTCCTCTGCCATTCCCAGTGTCAACACCATTTTGAGGAATGACATTAAACCTTACTTTCTAGGAAAAAGATGAGTAGAGTAGAGGAAATGGAATGGAAGTAGGGGAGGGAGAGGATGGGAAAATACTTGGGTCTGAATTAGAACAAAGTACATTCCATACTTTTATAATTATGCTATAGTATATTCTATTATCATATAACTAAAATAATCAATAAAAAATAAATCCTATTTACTACAATTACTTCTGGGCAAAGCTCATACTAATCAGCCTTAGAAAAAACAAAAACTTGTTGATAGTGTTCTTCACAGTTCCTCAAATCCAGGCATCAAATTGTAGTAGTGTTCTGGTGTAGGTTGAATTTGTTATTAAATATAGTAAAACTACTATCATATTTTATAGGGGCAGAAAAGGGAAGGAGAAAAACATGGGCAAATGAAGAAAAGAAACAAAGTTAAAAAAGAATATTACAAACCAGGGTTAAAAATAAGAAAAAGATGGATGGGTGGTGGGGGTGGGGATTTAAGGCAGTAGCAGGTAATGTGAAAGGGAAGAGAGGGACTAAGAGGAATATGTGTAAACCTGAGCTCCGAAAACAATTGAGAATGCTTCCCGTTAATGCCTTAGAACCTTGGAAGAAAATGCAATCAGATGACGGATGGCACATAGTAAATACTAAGAAATCAACTATTAAATCAAAATGAGGAATATTTATAGTAATCCAGGCCAAGTTGTAGAAAATTCTAATCAATTCTTCCTGGTTTAGGTTTTATCAGGACTTGGGACCTTTAGAAGATGCCCATCACTCTTCAGCATTGGCTCCTCCTAGGGGTGCTGGGGCACAGGGGCAGATTTCCTGGTCGCTACAGATTTTGCTGATTCTTTTTTTTTTAAGTTATAGATGAACAACATCCCTTTATTTTATTTGTTTATCTTTATGTGGTGCCCATCACCTAACATGTGCTAGGCAAGCACTCAACAACTGAGCTACAGCCCCAGCCAAGCTGATTCTTGTTCACTAGCTCAGTGTGCCTGAAGCCACATGCTTGGAGCATGCTGTGCTGTATCTGTTGGCTGCTTCTATTGAATGTGAGAGCACAGGTTTTAGGGCTCCAGGCAGTTCATCTGATTGCTATAGGATGCTGTGCCCTTGCTCCCATCTCCAGGGTCTCCTTCAAAGTGTCATAGAACCTGGTGAGTTTATCTGAGCTTCCACTGCCCTTGGTTGTGAATCTTGGGTGCCATTCCCCTGCACTGACTGAGACCATTGGCTCACTGGTATCTGAGCTCTCTGTCCGTGGCTATGAATCTTGGTACATTGCTCCCTTTTTTCCTGATCTCCCTCAGAGACTGTGTTGAGGACTGGATGAAGGAAAGCACTTCCGGGTGTTATGTCATGAATGGGTGAACAGAGAAATGACAATGAAGGGCCACTGAAAGCCACAGGGAGCCTTATCTTATAGTTAAGCACATAAAAGTTATAGGCTTGGTAGGTTAAAACCTTGACCAGCCTTAGTTAAGACAAATTAACTTTTCAGACCATATATTCCTTATGTCTGCTAACCAAGTCTTATCACAAAACGGGTCACACCTCCTGGTCAAGCTGATAGCAAAACCATCAAGACTCTCACAAAATTTGATGGGGGCTATTAAATGGGTAATGAACTGATTAAGGAGAAACTTGAGGCCAAAATAGTGTGACTAAATTTCCTTAAAAACTCTTAATCTATGAGTGCCAAACTATTCTCTTTTGGAGGTGGACCAGTTCCTACGCTGTCAGTCAAAAATCAGGACCCGGGGCTGAAGGGAGAGAGGGGCAGAGTGCAGGGGGGAGTGGGAAGCCATCCTCTCTTGAGGACCCACTCTCTCCCTTTCTCATCCTTCTTGTAAATTCATGCCTGGTACTCTGCATGACATGTCTGAACTCTTTCTGACTTGATTGCAAGATTTGGGGCTTGAAGGGGGGACTTTGTGTTGCCTCAGTTTCCTAGAAAGCCCCAACTCTCTAATTTCAAGTTATTAGGTCTTGGGTCTGCTTCACCCCACCCCCCTTGTCCGTGGTGTAGCGGGGAGTGTTTTAGTAACTTTCAGCTAGGAACAATTCCTTCACTAGTTCCTTCTAGGTAGATTTTTGAGACAGCTCATTTCAAAGGTATTCCTGCTGGTTTTATTTGTTGCAATCTGAAGGTACAGAGGAGCTACATTGATTTAATTTCTTCTCGAGAGGTTGGCTAGCTATAAGCTCTATAAAATGGCTGCCATGCCTAGCAGGGCTTTCAGTCCACAATTTGGGTTAAACTGCTTGATCTCCTTCATTGATTTTACTGTCTCTGTTGTGCCTTAATGTGATTTGCTTTGCTTTCCAGCTGTTGTGAAGGAAGTTAGCTTGTGTTCTTTTCCTCTTCCTCTTTCGCATTTTATTACCCGTCCTCCCAATCTTACTCTGGTTCAGGTTCAGGATTAAGAATTTCTGTACTTATTTTCAGCTCCAGTAACCAAACTTCAAGTCCCTCCAAATCTCAAACTGTCCAGTATTGAATCTTAGAGTATTTACTCTGTCACCCACCTATCCTATAAATTCTTCTTTCACTGCCTCTCTTCTGGGCTGCCTAGATCCACTTTGCCATTTTCTCCTCTTGCCCACTTTTTTAATGGATCATTTTGCTTCTTGTTGAAACTTAAAACTTTAAAAATATTCTGAATATAAGTCCTTTGTGTGGTATGTAATCCTCAAGGATTTTCTTCCATTTTATAGATTGCTTTTTATTTTTTTTAACTGAATCTTCAAAGGGATGATTTTTAAAAATATTTGCCAGGTTTAATTTATCAATTTTTAGATTTGTGTGTGCATGTGTGCGTGTGTGCATGCAGGCTTGTGTGCCGGCTTTGGAGATTCCAGCTAATGCAGTTTTACTTCTTCAAAGTTGCAAAAACTTTTCTAGTGCTTTTTTCGGGATCTGTTACAGTTTTACCTTTGTATTTATGTCTGTCATCCATTTATAATTAATTAATAAGATGGTGTGGAATAAGAGTTGATGTTTATTTATTTTTTTCCACGTAGCTATCTCATTTTCTAATTATTCCAACAGTTTTTACTGAAGAGACTTTCCTTTCCCCCATGGAATTCTTCCACCACCATTATTGACCACATATGTTTATGGTAATTTTTAAGTTCTCTATTCTGTCTCATTGACATACATATATACTATCCACCAAGATCAAAGTCTTTTGGTTACTAGAGCTATATAGTATGCATTGAAATCAGGCAGTTTAACTCTTCTAACATTATATTTCCTTTTAAGATTGCTTTGTCTCTGCTGGATGATTTGCTTTTCCATATCAATTTCAGAATCATCTTGCCATATTCTTTCTAAAGCCCTCAAAGATCTGGAGTGATATTACACAAAATGAATGGATCAATTGGAGAGAATCTGTATCTTAATAATACTAAGTCTTCCAATCAGTGAATATGCTAAGCCTTTATTTATGTCATTTTAATTTTGCTCTGTAAAATTTACTAGGATATTTGTCACTTTTGATGGCTCTTCATTCCTTTTCTTCTTATATATGTTGAGGCCTCAGAGCTTCAGAGAGCTGCACTGCCTGTTATTGGAATCACAAATCAAAGCAACAAGCAAAAATAAGTAATAGTCAAGCCATTGTCATTTATTTTAATGGGATAAGCCATAAACAAAATGGGAGAGAGTGTCACCTAAAGCTCTGTTCCATTTTCTCTCAGGAAACTGTGCCCCCAGTAAACGTCAAGTAGATCAGCACTGGGGATAATCCCATTCCCAATAGAAGCAGTGAACAAAATCCTCCTGCAGTGTTGTGATGGTGGCTATGAGGTAGAGGGAGACAGGGAAATACTGACTCAGTGCAGAAGAGGGGCTTCAAGGAAGAAAACCTATAATGAGGAGATCCAGGCAGAGGTGCCTAAAGAGGCCCTCAGCTGAAATTCCCATATAAGAGGCCCTGAGACTGGCTCAGGCTGGCTCAGGGGGCCTGAGTCCTTGTCTGCAAAACTTTTCAGAGACTTCAGTGCATTGACTGTTTATCAAGTTGGGTGTGGAAAGGACAGCATTCCCTCATGAGGCCAGCCAGGGAAAGTTTTGCAACTGACTATGGTTAGTCCTTAAAAAAAAAAAAAAAAAAATTATACATGAGTTTTGACTTAGAAACTGAATTTCTCAAGTGTAATTTTTCTTCTGTCTGAAGAATGGCTTTTAGCATTAGTTATGGTGCCCATATGCTGACAATACAGTCTCTCAACTTCCATTGTCTTTATTTACCTTTACTCATGAAGGATGTTTTGGCTTGTTGCAAAACTGGAGATTGATTGATTTTTTTTCTTTTATGTTTATGCTCTACTTTTTCTAGCTGGCATAATTCTGATGAAAAAAACTTGCTTTCATTCTTTGTCTCTTATTTTTATTTTGGTCTCTGATATTTCTTTATCAGATTTGGAAAACTTTCACCCACTATATATTGAAACATTTTTTTTTTCCTGTAACACCTCTTTCCCCACTTTCTGGGACTCCAGTTAAATTTATATTACACTGCTTGAAAGTCCCTGATGCTCTGTTCATCTCCCCCCATCTATTCTCTTTCTTTGTTCCATTTCAAGGAGTTTCTATTCCTATGGTCCAAGTAAATTCAAATTTTCTTCTGTGGTGTCTACATGCTATTCATCTCAAATAATGAATAAATTCAAATATTATATTTTCTATCTCTAGATATTTCATTTGGTACACCTTTTTTTCTTTCCTTTCTTACCTCATCATGCTCATTTTTCTATCTATTTTTTGAAAAATGTGGAATATTTTATAGCAACTATTTTAACATTCTTTGCTGCTAGCTCGATCATCAAGTTCTGAGCCAAGTTCTACTGATTACATTTTCTCCCAGTTAAAGATCATATTTCCAGCTTCTTTACATGACTGGTAATATTTTACTGGATATCAGACATGAGGAATTTCATTGTTTTGTTTTTCTCACTGCATTGGTTGTATTTCTTCAAATACTCTTTGATTCTATTCTGACCCTTAGTTAAGTTAGCTGGAATACAGTGGACCCTTTCTAAGTGTTCTTGTGAGCTATTTTAGAGTGCATTTAGAGAACTTTCTGTCTAAAGATATTTTAGTCTAACCACTAATATCCTTCAGAGGATTCTGTCTAATGCCCCAGGTAAATTAAGTTAATGAGAAGACAATCTGTTCCCAATTTGGTGTGAGCTCCTTCTTCTCTTTCTTAATGATTCTCTCCCTTGTCCTGAAGTTTTCTCTCCTGTGTATGTATTTCAACTTGGTTATACTCAAGGAGTTTAAATACTCTTTCTATTTAGAAAATACCCCCTTTGTCCATCTCCCTTATACCTTGCAATGTGACTCACAAATTCTAGCTAGTTAAGTTGTAATTTTTGTTTGTGTGCCTTTAACTCAGTGTGATATCTAAGCTGTGTTTGGTTTTCTGCTTTCTGTACTACAGGTGCAGAAATAGGTCTCACATCAATTGTTACCCATTTCTGAGGGCCATGGCCTTGTGCTACCTGTTGTTTGATATCTAAAAACCACCACGTCCTGTATTTTGAACAAATTTCTAGTTATTTAAAAAAGAAAATCATATCAGGATCTTGCAATTCCATCAGGGCCAGAGTGGAAATTGTGTAATTACCTTTCAATAAAAACATCAAAACTCTTATTACTGAAATGTTTTTTATAATTATTTTTAAAATATTATTTATTCTGTTCTTTTTGCTACTTTCTTTCAGGAACACTAATTATGAGTCTGTTAACTTTTACAAAGTTTTATACCTAATTATTTTTTTAATCTTCCAAAATCTTTGCTCATTACCATTTATCAATTCTCTCATCTATATTCAGTATTGTGTTTTTTTTTGCAATTTCTATTCTCATATGTGCTGCTTTAAATAGCACATTATTTTTTTCTTTTCAATTTCTCTCTCGTGCTCTTTTAGCATATTGTATTTGAACTCACTCTTTTGTCCCATCCTATCAGGCTTGAGATTTTGTATCTCTTTAATTTTACTAAAATGATTTTTATTTTTTATTAAGTTATTTGAGTTCATGAAACCATCAAAATGTAATAATGTATAGAACCAAATATTAAAAGAATTGGCTATAACTTTCATCAGTTGTAGAAACATGTTTCTCGTGCATGTTCTGCTTCTTCCATTTCTGTTTCAGGATTTTGCAAGATATTGTGTGCATGTGTGTCTTCATGCATGTGTGTTTATACACACATGTGTAAATGACATAAAGTTTTTGAAGGAATTATTATTCCACATACTTATAGGAAGTATAAGGAATTATTCTTCCACATACTTATAGGAAGTTCAAATAGGGAAAATACTGGTAGGAGTTTCTTCTTATGGAGATTCTTTGTATGCAAAATTGTATGTGCCTGTACGTTCTTTTAACCTTTGATTTTTCACAGCCAACCCAAACTGGCAATTACTTGTAGTTTAGAGTCCCACTTTTACTAGTTATTATAAAAGAGTTAGTATATCAGGAACAAGTGAATTATTTCTGTTAATATATGTCTGGTTGACCTCATTTAGTCTTGACTTGCTATTTTCGGGTTCCCAAATGAATTCAAAGAAACACATACTATCAATCTGCACACTATTTTTACTTCTGTATTTTCCACCAACTCTAAGTAAAAACTATTTCCCTCATTTGGTTATATAGCTTTACCTTCATACACACTTTCTCAGAATCTTTCCTGTTTGATAATTATACTTCAGTAGTTTAGATAAACTACTAAAGTATGATTATCATACTTTATATAGTTAATTGATATAGTTACTGACCACTACCTAGTATATAGAAGAAATATGGTAAAATTCATTGTGATATTTGGCTGCCATATTACTTTGCTGTTGGTTAGTATAGGTTGAATGATGTCTGGATAGAAAAAGCTACAAAATGCATCTTTTTAGAAAGCAAAAATCAACACTGGAAGAAAATGTAAAATTATTTCAATTCATCAATCAATGTTTAAGCCACCTCTGCAACATCATTGTCAAATGATTATACAATCTACTTCTGGTAAAATCCAGTTCAGGTAAAATGGGTTCTCATATTTATAAAGTCACTCAGTAAATCTTTGGATAACATTATATATAAACACTGGTATTGACCACTTTTCTTTGATTTTAAACATCTCAATTTTTATCTAAAGAGCATCTTCAAATTTAAAAATTTTAGATTATTGGAAAGGACATTAGGCTCAAAATAATGCCCTTGGTTAAAACTCCTTCCTGACACTATTTGATCCAGAAAACATTTATGTCTTTTTGCATAAGATTTAGCAAAGTATTCACAGGGAGGGAGAAGGAGCATGAATTAGAGGTGTACCTAGTGGATCTTTTAGGTTTTTCAAATAATTGGAGTGTAAGTTTTCAAAATAGTCCTCAATGATCCTCTTGTATTATATTTGATACAAATCAACCTACACCTGATTATCCAGGGGCTCTGGTAGTAATGGAATCTGCAACAGTAGGGGCTGAGACGTAATAGACAGCCAACGTTCTTATAGATATACAAGGGAAAGAACTCTGAGAAGACTTATAAGATTAATAATAAATTAATAATCATTTATTGATGCTTGACTTTTAAGAAAATACAGGCAATGTAAAAGATGAATTTGATACTGACTTTTTCTAAGTATATGTAAATATTATGTGTGCTATATTCTGATTGTGTTACAGTATCTTATTAGCAAAAAAAATCTGTTTTGTATAAGTTAAATTTGAGATGTCTTTTAGATATCAAAGTGATAACTTTGGGGATAAATTTACATATATGAATTTGTAGCTTAGAGGGAAAGCTGAATTGTAGATACAAATTTAGATGCCATCAGTTTACATTTTCAAAACCATGAGATTTGACAATTATATTTTAAAGTACTATGTAAATTACCATGTATGTTACTTGCTTTCTTGCTTCGACATAAGACCTATGAATAAGGAATGTGTCTGTTTTGTTTACTATGTATTCTAGGAGTTTAGAACAGTGCCTGACCAATATATATCAGAAATAGTCCAGAATCTTATTGACTGAGAAAGGTTATAACTTAAGGGTAGAGGAGGAAGAAGGTAATGTTGGAGATATGAGGAGAGCGAATATATGAAATAGTGTTCCATCAAATTGGGAAGTCAATTGACTAGGGAAGTGTCATATTGCTAGAAAAAGCTAAGATTTGTGATCACAATCCATACCATGCAGCTGTCCTTTCTCCAGCCACAGTCAGATGCAGAATTAGAGGAGCAGTCTGCAAGGAGTTGGGTTTAACTAAGGTAGTTTTAAGGGGTAAGACAGCAGGAGAGAAGGCAATGAGATTCATGAAATAGCTGCTCAAGGAAGTTAAAGACAATGAAAGAATAATAGAATAAATAGATTGGAGATCCTTATAGGTGATCAATTGGGTAGGTGAGGATTTGGGACACTTACAGTTCATGAGGTGGGAAACTGAAAATTAGTGGTCTGAGAATGGAATTCTGGGTGTGATGCAATTACTGGAGTGTTGAAGTGAGGTGCAGAAAGAGATGTGTGAAAATGAAGGCAATGAACTGAAATATTTAGTTAGAGATAAAATTCTAGGCAACTGCTAATAGCAAGAATGTTATGGTGACCTCTGATGTCCACAAAATTGCAAAACTTATTCAGACAGCTGATCAAACATATGCATTTTCACATATAGGCCAGACTGCCTCCAAAGTACATAATAATTACAAAGCAGAATGCTGGAAACTTCTGTTTGCAGAGTTTCAACATGAGGCTCTTTTTTTAGACACCAGAAGGGGAAAAAATTATATTCACCATTCTATTGTAATTAGAGTTTATATCTAATTAAATTAGAGAACAGATTGAATAGCTTAACATATTTCAACATTCATATGCCATTGAAAATCCTTTGGTTGGCAGCTGTGTAAATCAGCAGGAAATCCAGCAATGTCAGGGAGGAAATGAATATTTAGAAGTGGAAATACAGGCAGAGCTATTTCTAAAACACTCCTGACTGCTTGCATGGAAATACTGGTAATTAAGATGTGATTTTGTAAGTTATTAATATACTATCAAAACAACAGTAATTGAAACAATTTTAATGTGTGCCTACTTAAAGAATTTTAAGAAGTTGAACACATATAAGAGAGAAGAATAGATCTTGAGTGCTCTATCTCTCCTCTCACCTTCAAGATCCAAAAATATAAAGACCCATTGTTATAATTACCATGCCCATGCAACATCCAAATATGGTTCATCTTAGAGACATGGAGCACAAAAATGTCTTTGACATTAAGGATCATAACTTATAAACAGATGCTGTTACATAATTACCAGGAATTTGAAGTGAGCTAAAACCTCCATATTTTACCATTTATGTTTTTTTGTGAAAATATTCATGCCTGCTCAGAAGCCGAAAGTAAGATATGATGAACTCCCATATGCCCATAATCCAGATTTTATAATGATCAAAAATGTATCATTTTTTATTCTTCTTTATTTAGCTGAAGGAGTTCAAAGAAAAATGTCAAGTATCTTATAATTTTATCCTTCCGTATTTAACAACTCTATAGGTTGTTATAATAGTGTTATTAAATATATCTAGAAATTTTTCAAAACTTTACCATGTCTTATTTATGAAAAGAATCATATTTTTGCATACTTATCAAAAATAAAGTAATAGAAAAATTGGAATTTGAAAAACTTCATGACAAATCAATTTTATAAAGCAGACAATATGTCATTTTTTTCATCAAACTTTTTTTGGATAATTGAAGATTTACATGCAGCTGAAGAAAATAGTATAGAAAAAACACTATCTACCTTTGTTCCCTCGTGGTAACACCTGGTAAAACTACAATGCAGTTTCACAGCCAGAATGTTCGAATTGATACAGCCAAGATAAGGAATGTTTCTAGCACCACGAAATCCATCATCTCACCTTTTTACATTTACATCCTTCCAGCCCCTACCCTCTTCTTTTTAAAAATTGTTTATTTGTTATAATTAGGTATACATGACAGTAGAATGCATTTTGACAAGTCATACATAAGTGGAGTATAACTTCTCATTCTTCTAGTTGTACATGATATAGTTATACAGGTCATTTAATCATAATATGCACATAGGGTAATAATATGTGATTCATTCTACTATCATTCCTACCCCATCCCCTCTCCCCTCTCTTCATGCCCCTCTATTTAATCCAAAGTACCTCTATTCTTCCCAACTTATTGTTAATTAACATCTGCATATCAGAGAAAACATTCAGACTTTGATTCTTTGGGATTAGTTTATTTGCTTAGCATGATATTCTCCAGTTCCATCCATTTGAAGGCAAATGCCATAATTTTGTTCTTCTTTAAAGTTGAGTAATATTCCATTGTGTATAAATACCACAACTGCTTTATTCATTAATCTGTTGAAGGGCACCTAGCTTAGCTATTGTGAATCCAGCTGCTATAAACATTGATGTGGCTGCATTGCTGTAGTATGCTGATTTTAAGTACTTTGGTATAAATCTCCATGTGGGTAACTAGTTCAAATGGTGGTTCCATTTCAAATTTTCTGAGGAATCTCCATACTGCTTTCCATAGTGGCTGCACCAATTTGCAATCCCAGCAGTAATGTATAAGTGTACCTCCCTCCCTCTTCTTAATTCATGATAACTAATAAACTCCAATTTTGTAATTCTGTCATTCAAAGAACATTATATCAATGAAATTATATAATATGCAATTTTTTAGAATTGGCTTTTTGATCTAGCATAAGTCTCTGGCGATCTCCCCAGGTTGGTGAGTCATTTGTTTCTTGTCATTGTTAGAATGTGTTGCTATGGATATACCCCTGTTTGTTAACCATTCACAGTCTGAAGGACACACGTGTTATTTCCAGTCCTGCTTTTAGTGTTGAATCGAAGAATTCTCTGCCTAGAGCTCAGTCCTGAACTCTGTGTTGAATTAGAGTGGTTAAAGCAAAGACCCCTACCTTGTTGCCCCTCTTAGGAATCATAGAAGGAATGCACTTAGTCTTTTTCTATTCAACATGATATTGGCTGTGGCCAACATGTATGTTCTTTATCAGATTGAGGACATTCTCATCTATACTCATCTTTCTAAGAATTTTTTTCAGTTTTAGAGGTTTCAGTCCATGACCAATTGGCCCATTCTCTGGGCCTGTGGAGGACATTGTAGAGGGAGCATGACCAGAAAGGAAACAGAAGAGGTGCTGAGGTTCCACTATGCTCTTGAAAGGCGTGTCCTCAATGACTCAAAGACTTCTCACTAGGTCCTGCCTAGTGCTCTGAAGAGCACCAAGTTTGGCACTCACCCTATACTCCATGGGCCTTTGGGGAACATTCCACACTCAAACTATAGCTGTATTTACTGCTATAAATTTCAGCCCTTGTTTTTCACAAGTTTTTTTGTATTGTCATTTAATTCAGGGTGTTTTAGGGTTTTGAGTTTTTTTGTTTTGTTTTTTGCTTTTTTTTTTTTTTAACTTTCTTCGGGGCTACCTTTTGACTTATGGATCATATAGAAGTATTTTATTCAATTTCCAAATGTGCTTGCATTTCTTGATATTTTTCTGTTCTTGAGTTGTAATTTGATTCCATTGTAATTAAAAAAAAGATATTCTATGATTTAGGTTCTCTTTAACTTTTAAGGTTTTTTGTTGTGTTGTTTTTGTGTTGTGTTGTTTTTTGTACAGGATATTCTATCTTGTTGAAAGATAATGATTCCTGGGTGCTTGAGAAAAAAATATTTCGCCTTCAGTGTTCAATGTTGTCTTCCATACTATTGTTATAGTTAAAGCTTCCTCCCGGGGTTTCATAAACTGACTTCCAGACCACTCACGTATAATCGAATCAAGTCTTTATTGATGCACACCGGTGGCGGCTGACCAGAACATAAAGCTGTTCCCCTGATCAGCCCCGAACAATTGCGAGGGCACTCCTTATAAGCCTGAAAACCGCAAAAGGGATGTTGGGGGTCTAGCCAATGCAAGCAAGCCAGGTTACAGAAGCAGGACAGTGCAGTCAAGCGGAGGGAAGCCTAACCAATCACAGTTAGCCCAGCCACCCCAGTTACAGAAACAGAGCCCCGTTACCCTAGTTACAGAAACAATACCCCATTAGGTAGTTCCATGTTCTTAAAGGTTTCTATAGCAAAAGGAAAAGAACATCTTGCCCCAGTCATGACTCTTCTACTTGGCATGGTTGTTTTACAGGATGAAGTCATAAAACAAAATGGAGTCACATTTGCTCCTACTACCACGCTCTGTCAATTAAATCCATTTGATTGCTATTGTTGAGTTCTCCTATATTTTTACATATTTTCTATGTAGTTTTTCTGAGAGAAGAATGTTTCAATACCTACAATAAATGTGTATTTTTTGTTCTGTTTCTCCTTTAATTTTTTTTTAATTTTGATGTTTATAATACTTTATCATTTGGTACATTGCAGGTAGAATTGCTTCTTGGTGAACTCCCCCCTTTTTCATTAGATAATATCATTCTCTGTGTTCAGTAATTTTCTTTCTTTAATATGGTTTAAATGAGTTTCTTAAATACAGCATACATGGGTCATGTTTCTAAATCCACTGCATACATTTTTGTCTTATTACTATGCACAGACCATTTAATTTGATACAATTATTAATATAGTAGGGCTTACCTTATTTTTTTGTTTGTTTTCTATTTTGTATTCAATTTTATGAAATTTAATCATTACACATCTTGACACAGATTTATTTGAGCTTATTCTGTTTGGATTTTACTTAGCTTCTTAAAAATGTAAGTTTATGTCCCTTGCAAAGTTTTGAACTTTTACTTATTATTTCTTTAAGAACTTTGCCTCTTTCTCCTTTTCTTCTGAAACACTGATGGCACAAGTATCAAATTTTTTGTTATAGTCACATATATCCTGAAGTTCCATTTTTTTTTTCTTTTAAATTACTCTGTGTCATTCAGATTGGTTCATTTTTATTGTTTTACTGCCCCACATATAGAGTTATATTTTTAAAAAATTAAATTTGTATATTGTGGAAATAACAGTAAATAATGTGTATTTCTTTGTCTCCGAATGGTAAAATGTCATTTTAAATGTGAAAAAATAATATTTTGTTTTATTTAGGATTTGTAACAACTGAACTTTCTATCACATTTTTAAGTGATAAAATGTAAGAAATTAACAACATTTCTTACAGATTATTTTGTTGAAATTTAAAGTCAAGCTTTTAGAAAAAAAAATATGAGGTTAGTGTCATTTATTCTAAAGAGATGCATGCCAACAAGCTTGCTAATATATTTCACTTTTTATAATTTTAGTAAGGATCACCAGAAAATCTGGCCAATTCTGAGTATAAATCCTTCTATTCATATATTTATTTAAACTTTAAAGCCACATGCAATAAATTAGTAGGTTACTTTTTATTTAAGTCACCTGTTTGCTTTACATCTCTAACAGAGTTATTAAATTTTGGATGAGCTGATTATCAACAAAAATCTTGATAATAAACACTAACAACAAACGTGATTGTCCATGTCTTTGGCCTGATTCAGTTATAAAGATGACCAAAGCACCAAAATGATAATTTTATAATCAACTATGTATCAAAAACAGAGAAAAGATCATAGATCCTCTGAGAAGGAATTGACATAAGGGTTTTCTTTTAACTTACCTATAAAATTTACTGTCAATTCTTTGCTGAGCATTCCATTTCACTAGTTTGCCAGATTGAACAATTTTCTCATTTTAAATATGCTTTCAATTTTACAATGAATATGTTCCCAAAATACTATAGTAAAAGGAGTACAATTTTTAAATATGTCTGCTTTCTAATTTTTTTCATCTTTCAAGAAATATAAAAGCAAAGTATAAAAGTTACAATATAATAAATATTTTTTCCTTTGTCCTGATTGCTGGTTCTTGGAAAACATTGCTTTTTAGTAGATAATACTTTGGGATCATATCCCTTTTCTCCCTTCTATTGCATTCAGTTTTCTTTGTCTCCTGGTTTGAATTCTGACCTGATTTTGTCAAAGTAGGTAAGGTCATTCTGTCATAGTAATCACTTAAAGCTTGGTTTTATACTTACTATAGTAATTGATAAATTGTAAAGTATTTCTAAGTAAAGACTTTTCCCTCATCTCAGTAACCATCAGGTCACATTAATAGTTCTCCATTAGCACCCATATATCAATTCTGAATAAGAGTTACAAAATTGTTAGGAAATTCAAATTGCAAATCTTCTCTCAAAAATATTTCAAATTATAACTATCATTAAACAAAAGTGTTGCAAGTAATATTCACTGATTGATTCTTATGATATAGCAGAAAGAAATATTATAAAATCTGTTGTCTTAAATGAGGTCTATAAAAAAGAAACACTCATCTTTTCATCTTGAGCTTAGGGGATAATCTGTCAGGAAAAACATTAGTAGGTAATACAATATCCGATTGGTTCTTTGAGGAGTCTTTTACCTTAATTAATTAAAGGACTAGTGTTATGGTTTAGATGTTAGTTGTCTCCCAAACATGCATGTGTGAGACAATGTAAGAAGATTTAAAGGTGAAATGTTTGGGTCACAAAAGCCTTACCCCAGTCAGTATGTTAGCTCCCTACAGTTACTACTGACTGAGTGGTAACTGTAGGCAGATAAGGTGTGGCTGTAGGAGGTGGACCATGGGGGGCCTGCCTCCTAATGGGGTTTATATTTAGTGCTTGCGCAGCAGAATTCTCTCTCTCTCTCTCTCTCTCTCTCTCTCTCTTCTTCCCTCTCTCCTTCTTCTCTCTGCCACACTTTTCTGCCATGATGTTCTGCCTCACCTTGAGCCCTGAGGAATGGAGCCAACTGTTTATGGACTGAGATCTCTGAAACTGTGAGCTCCAAATGAACTTTTCCTCCTCTAATTGTTCTTGTCAGGTCTTTTGGTCACAGTAGAGAAAAAGCTGACTAAAACATGGAGCAAAAAAAGACATTTTGATTTTTCATCTCAAAATCTATTTTCTACAGTTATGCCAATACTAGCATGCAAGGAAAGCAATCTTTCTAGTATCACTCTCAGTGAGTATTTAGCTCTTCATATCTCTAATCCAATTTTGGGTCATTTACATAATTCATTAAGATGCCAGTTGATCTTCACTTTATCCCGTTGGATTTACTTTTCCCCCTCAGTCCTTGACATTTTGGTGAATGTTGACTCTGAAGTCAATAAATATTAGCAGTACTTTGTTCCAAACCAGATGCTACAGTTTGCAGTGACAGTGGAATTCTTGAATTCTGCTTTTCTTTATTCTTCTATTCCCAAGTCAAAGAGATAGAAGAATATTTTCCAAAGTACTATTCATTACTTTAAAAACATAGTCTGGACAATAGAATGCTACAAGGAAGAACTCTGAGACTTAGCTGGTGGTGCCCTCACTTGGAACCTGGCTTATGGTGTGGACTTTGTAATAGCTGAAGCTCTGCCACAACTTCCGCCTCCTCACTCTGTGGGCATGGTGTCTGCAGGATCATTTCTCAGCACTATCTCGATGCCTCTGTTTATTTTCGCATCTAGCTCATCCTTTCCTTCAATTACCTGCAGACAGATGAGTCACAAGCTTATAATTTTCTTCAGCTTGGTCCTTAAAGGCTCCTTAGGAATTCTTTCTCTGTACACCTGTACTTTTCATTGAATATAAATGGACTTCAGAATCTATAAATAACCCAATCAACACTGAACACGGCCTTCAATTACTGACAAGCCGCTATTTGCTAGGTGCTCATACTGAGGCTGCACGCTGTTTGCATCAGCAAATCTTTTCCTTTTAATTTGCACAGGATACATTCTTTGTGCTATTTGCTTTGAAGTTTTGAAAAAAGAAAAATAGAAGATTCTGCCTACTAATCCTTTCAAAGAAGCATTAGAAAATAATGTTTTATTTAGTTGTTGGAATTGACATAGCTATGGAGTCATAATGAAGAAATCATTTTTAATCGCAGTCATTTGTATAAGAACATTATGTATATTTTATGTATGCTTTCTTAACATTTCTATGAACTGCAACAACTTTTCAATATTATTGCATGAAGTACTGGAACTCTGCCTAATTTATCTTAATTGAAAAACCACATTACTGAGATTCAAAGGTCTCCTTCATTTCAAATTTTTTTACAAGGTGTCTCTCAATGTTCCTGATTTGTAATACATCTAATTCCTAGCAGAAATAGACCAGAATTTCTTTAAAAAAATGAAGGAAACAAGTGAATCATTTCTAAAACTTCAGAAAGCTGTCTTCTACTATGTTTGATTTAATTAATATTTGGCATTTTATAGATGATACAAAATTGAAGAAAATATTAGTGATCCACTAATAACCCCCTTTTGAGAAAAAGCAGTGTTACATTATAACTAAATAGAAGAACTTTCAGTAGAAGCTTAGTTATATCCTAAATTTGAACAGCCAAAAGTAAAGGTAAATTCTGGAAGAGAGAATAAAAATCTAGAAGTAATAGACACACCATTCCTTTGTAAGTCAGCAAAAGGAGCAAAAATCAATGTTAGGAGTTTGTGGTTAAGATATGCCATCATTAATTCCTAACCCAGGTCATCATCCCAGGAGTATTTAAGACTTGCCTAAACTTCACATTGACATAAAGGGGAATTTAGCATAATCACAAAAGACTGGAGAGAATTTTCACATTTTTTAAATGTTAGAAGAATAAAATACACATTTTTAAATGTTAAAATATTGACTTTTTATTTAATAATTTGATTTAAAAATAAATGTGAGAATTGTGCTTAACTGATTAGAAAGGGATTTTAAAAGTTTAGTTTCACATCAAATATATTTTCATCTTAGTCACAAATAATATTTACTAAAGCAAAAATTCATTACAAGCACTTTGGAGAGCACTACATCCACAAGGAGGAATTACTGAAATATCTTTCAAATGCAGACGATAGGTCCTAAGATCAGCCTCTTTCGTTCCCCTATTTCAAGCTAGCAGCTGCATGGCCCATATAGTAGTGAATCCTCTCCTCTTAAAATGAATGAATGACTTTAAGTTGTCAAAGAATAATGATTTTGAAAGAAAATATGTAAACATCATAATTTTTGTCTCTAGATAACAAACTCTAACCTGGAAAACCTATGTTAGAAACTAGACAAATATTTTGGAATATTTTATTGAGACAATGAAAATATGAAACCTGTTCTCTAAATAAGATATGATACTTATTTTTATTTTCTTTCCCAGGCATGTCTAAATCCAGGTGTTAGAGTAAGTCAATTATTCTTTCAGTAAATGAGAAGTACGTCTCAAGGGAATAACCTAAATGCTTCCTACTTTGAAGCTTCTCATCAGAGATAATTTAGTTTCTCTGAGTATTTTAAGAAGTAATGTGCACCAATAATAATAATAGTGTTCCAGTCACAAAAGATGTATAATAAGTTATTCCCGGAAGTTAATGGCATAAAATGAAATGCATTTTACTGAATATCTGACAGGATCTGTGGGACAGGAATTTGAACATAAAAGGACTGGGCACTTTTTCTGCTCCTTTTACTGTTCACTGAGGAAACTGTACATTCACTGGTCATTGCTGCTACAAGAGTGTCTGGTTTGGTTTGGAGAGTACAACAAAACTCCACTGATATAATAGAGAAGAGGCTGAGCTCAGTTGGAACTGTCAACTAGAGTATATTCGCATGGTCCCTTCAGCATGACAATTCCACAGTACCTGCGTTTCTCACGTGGCAGCTGGATTTACCCAGAGCAAGTGTCCTATAACACCAGGAAGAGATGCATGACATTTTCTAACCTTGCCCCCAAATCCATCACTTCTACCAACTTTTCTTGAATGTAAGTCTTAAGACCAGTCCAGATTTCACATGGAAAAGAATTAGTCTCCATATCTTAATGGAGACTAGAAACATCATATTGTGAAATAATTTATAGAATGGGAGAAAATGTTGTATCAAAAGTTGGAATAAACAGTCTCTAAAATACAAGTTGGAAATGTTTTTATTGACCAAGTTCACTTGACTCATAGATGGTAGATTTGGAATTTTAATCCAAGCTAAGTCTAACTTCAATGCCTTTTCCATAGAATTTTATAATGGCCATAAGAAAGAAAGAAAGAAAAGAGAAAAGAGACATGGTATTCTGTTTTAAAAGCTTTAGATTGAAATTTAGATTTTGAAAATATTAGCTTGCCATCTATCTCTTAAAGTAATTCTAACTCCTAAGAATTTGTATGTGTCATGCCGTGTACAAATTCTAGCAAAGGCAAGACAATTTGTATTTGGGAAACTAAAGGCATAGTCATAAGTAATTTCTAAGAATTATAAATATTTGATTTTTGAGCTCCTATTGAAGCATATTATCTGAGATTGTGTTTTCTTTTTTTAATTTTTTTTAGTTGTAGTTGGACACAATACCTTTTCTTTAAATTTATTTTTATGTGGTGCTGAGGATCGAACCCAGCACCTCTCCTGTGCTAGATGAGTAAGCGCTCTAAAAGTATAAGCTAATAATTTACTATACCTCTATATTCAAAACTTGAGAAATTATATGATTTTAACTCTGACTCCATCTTCAAGAAGTTACAAACTTTTAAGGTATATTTAATTAAATGTTTAGAAATATATTTCACATATAGAAATGTTTGTTCAGCTGCTAACCATTTTCTAAAAGTAACAATTGGTTTTATTCATACTCATAAATTTTCTCTCTGGAACATGGGAATGAATGAATAACATTTGTTTCTAAATTCTCTCAGATTTTCAAAAGCAGTACCAAGAATTTTTGTTTCATTACTTAGGAAGGAAGCATTTGGTATAATTTGTTTGCTCAGAAGAAATTATTCTATATGAGAAAATACAATGTTGCTATGGCAATACATCAGAAGAAATCACAAATAAAAAGCAATATGATATAAAACCTGTTCATTGTGTTTTAGAAAATTGTTGAGGTTTTTTAAATATACAGAAATTTCACTTTAAAAATTGAAACAATTGAATACATAAAAATCAAATTTTAATTTTATTACATTTCAAACTTTTCATGGAAAGAAAACTCATCGGATCTCACTTCAGTCTTTTTCTTTCCTTTTATGCCATTTGTTAACTTTGGAAAACATCTAATATCTAGGAAATATAAAGGAATAGCCTTTTACTGGCTTTTTGAGAAATAACAGAGAATATATAAATATACCATAAGATTTTTTTCAATCCAGACATTGATGGATTCCTTGTTAGTCTTTGCTTTACCTAAAATTGGCTTTAGTTAATTGACTAGCATAAGCCTTTAGAAGGTGGAGTGAAAGGTGACAATTTAGTGGACATATAAGTAAGTAGGAAGAGACATTGGTAACATGTCAAAACTGGAATTTAATTATTGCTATCATTTTTGAGGTTAGAATTTTCTTAAGTAGAGGACAAAATACATCCTAAAACATCAAACAAACAAACACCCTCTGCTGTGACTTCCATGTGGTGGAATCAGTCTACACTAAAAATTACTTTGTTAGTCTCTCAGACTTGGGCATTGCATTTGGTTCTCTATGTCAGTCCTTATTGTCTCAGGCCCTCACTATCAACAATGCAAAGCCTGCATTTCCGTGAAGTCAGCTGACTTGCTTGACTTCACAGAAATGCAGGCTTTGCATTGTCCTATCCATAGATGAGACATGCTTGTTCCCAAAACCATTATGCTTTAGCTGTCCCCAGAAGTTAACACATAGATGAATGCCGCAGTCTTGTTGGGCACAAAATCACGAGCCACTCACAGCCTTGTAGATTCAAACAGCAATTCTTTATTCCCGAACTCACACCGGCACTCTACAAGCACGTTCTGGGGGCAATCCACAGGCACTCTACATCCCAAATACTCTCTCAATCCCGCGAGAACTCAAAGGGAACTCAAGGAGCAGGCGGGCGCCTGAGGCAGCAGGATACGCCCTAATCCCAGCAGGAATCACCTTAAACCTGGAACCGCCCTAAACCCGGATCGCCCTAAACCCGGATCCGCCCTGGTCCTTGAGCAGGGTCACCTTACTCAAACTTCATGCAATGTCACTGCAAATTACCTGGGTCCAAGGCAAGCCCATTTCTACAATGGAGAGTCCTTCCTCTAAGCAACATGGGGTAGGCTGACAAGGAAATTGCCATGTGTCGTACCTACTTAGCTATGGCTCTCAGCAGATGAATGAAAAAACTTCCTATCTCACTGAATTTGTCTTTTATAGTACCACGTGATGATCTATGCAGTAAGCAGGCCTTAAATGTCTTCCCCAATCAGGTGACCAAAAGTGAACATATCACTTTCTCATTTCCAGAAAGATAAAAAGTTATAAGCACAAATTTTTTAACTTCAAGTTAAATTTCTTTTTAAAAAGTGCCAAAGAATAAATATAGTATATTATCTCAACCTCTTTAAATGTGTTTATTTCCTCTATTAAACTGACAATAATTATATCTATACAGTAAGTCTAAAGGAACAGAATAATATCTCAATAGCATAAAGCAGATGAGCTCTTTTTATACTGAAAGTACTTTCGCCAAAAATTACTGACAATCACACTGCCTTTAAGATATAGCAATGCCCATTTTAATGCTTTATTCCTTATGAGAGCTAAATTGATATTACAGTTGGTTTCCTATAAAATGCCACTGGAAATGGCAATGCTTTGGAGAGAACACCTTCCTTCCAAAAAGACAAAGAAAATTAAAGAAGTCATCAGACTCAAAGAGCAACTTAGCAAGACCAAATCTCAAAAATAAAATGTTAAAAGAGTTGGGTATGTAGCTCAGTGGTGGAGTACTATATAAAGCCCTGAGTTGATCACTAGTTCCACAAAAGAAAGAAAAAAGAAAAGAAACATCTCCAACAGACCTGAAATATAATATTATATGGACCTTTATACTTCTTTAGCAACTGTACATTTACAAATATGATTCCTCTGTTTGAAAGCTTGGACACTTATTTATCTGTATCTCTTCAGTAAGTGCAGAATGATTTTAACCTAGAAGACAAATCAATCAATGTTTATTTAACAAATAATGTTACTAAGTCATAGGAGGAGGTTTTGATAAATCAGCTGGGTATTTTGTCCTAAAAGAATCTCCAACAATTTCATTCTGCTTTAATTAACAACACCTACACAAAGGCCCAATGACAGATGTCATTAGGTGAAAACCTGAACAAATGTGAAGATCTTTTTGGTGGGCTCCCCATTGCAAACACCTGTGAGCCCTCACTCTCAAGGGCTTCCTCTGGCACGAGAACCTATGCAACTATGAGACCCATATGCAGGACTATCTGCAAATGCCAGGGACTTCATTTCTCTCAGAGCAGCTAATATGGAATGCTGTTGATAGACAAATACCTCAGCATCTTCTTCTCTCATGTATAAACATAGTATCTAGAGTTCCCTAAAGAACTGAGCCCCCAGGTGCTTGACCTGTGCTTTGGATTGCTTCCTTTCCCTGTCTTAAATTGCTGTTCTCCATTTGCTGCTCAAGGAGATCACTACCCAAATAAACCACCAGTACTTATAACTTTTTCTCAGGGTAGGAAGCATTTGCTTGTTTTATCATCCAGACGTGCTTTAGCTTCTCTCAATTGAATTCTAAATCATTTATCTATATTTAATTTTTCTTTAATTCAATATGCACCTAAAGTCATCTGATGAATACAATGCATTCTTATGGACAGTAAGATGTTCTTTTATAAAGAAGTCATTTCAAATAGAATCTCTATGTTTAATAAGGCTTTTGAAATAATTGTTTCAAGCAAATTTCAGTTAAGTTATCTTGCTTGTTTTTAGGCCAGAAGGAAAATGAAGCATTAAGTACCTTCTATCCCTACACCTCTAGTGCTTTGCAAACATAAACATGTCACCTAATATCTACTTAGTTCATAATTCCTAGTATTCTCAAATTGCATGTTTCAGCTCTGTACTCAGCAAAACCAGAAATTCTGGAATATTTTAGTGCTTTAGTCACAAAAGAATTTAAAATCCCAGTGACAAAATTAAGGCCCAGTGATCAAGTTTCACAGAAAGTATAGAACCTGCAGCATATTTCATAAGTAAAAATTCACAAGACAACTCCTAGCAAATGAGCTTCTAATTTTATAGCATCATCTAGCACGAAATAGACTTACAGAGGCATTTGTACAACCATTTAAATTACTATCTTCTCACATTTCATCAAGTCATTTATTTTCTTATTTTCCTTGTAAAGGAAAAACCCAGAAGAATCATGGAATTATTTCCTCCTCTGGCCCAAGTGTTACTCTCATATTATGTCTATAATATGAATATATGCAAGTGGAATTTATTTCCAAAGATATTTCAGTATTGTACTTTACATAAATCTGTTGCTGTTTTCTTTTGGGGGTAGGTAAACAGTTCTCCCAAAGGCTAAGCAATTTGACATGTTTACATGGAATCAGGAACAGTCCCAGATGACCTTCTGTACAATCCAGGCTAGTTCCCCCCATGACCTTCCTAACATGGGTGAAATGGATAACACCTTCACCTCTGGGGAAAGTGTTCATCCACTGCTAATTCTGTGATATAGAGTGTGGTGAGCCGTTCTAATTAGACTGTGGCCGCCATTAGAAGGTGGCGCCGGCTTCCACTGTGGCCTGTGATAAACAACTCCTAATATGGAGAATTGGCACGCAATCCCTTACCACCCTATGAGAAAGGTCCACGTGGCAGCTTAAGATTGGTATGCTGGAGGCTTTATTAGGCTGTGCTTGGGCGCTCGGCGACGGGTCACTAGAAGATGAAACATGAATCAAGGCCTGAATAAACTGCTGAAGGAAGAATCCTGTGTCGTGTTTTCCCTTGCCGGCGAGGGGTCGCGGCAATTGGTGGCCCGTACGGGGAATTATATTCCTCGAACCCAGGATCCAGAACTTTCAGCAGTCAGGGTGGTGCACCGGTAAGTTCCCAGGTAAAGTGGGAATCCGCAAGCAAATAGTGGGGTGCTCTTTCTGTAAATAAAGAGAGAGTGGAAAAAAGGACGCTCCCCTGTAAATAAGGAGAGAGCGGGG
>NW_025999932.1:32922069-32998401 GCF_001458135.2 Marmota marmota marmota
GGCTGATATGGGACCAGGTCTAGGGAAGGGCCCTCCTTAGGACTGAACCATACATTGCAGCCACTTCTGCACAGTGGGATAGGACCTCTACTTTCGCCTGCATTGTTTTATAAAACAGAAGGGGGAACTGTGGTGAGCCGTTCTAATTAGACCGTGGCCGCCATTAGAAGATGGCGCCGGCTTCCACTGTGGCCTGTGATAAACAACTCCTAATATGGAGAATTGGCACGCAATCCCTTACCACCCTATGAGAAAGGTCCACGTGGCAGCTTAAGATTGGTATGCTGGAGGCTTTATTAGGCTGTGCTTGGGCGCTCGGCGACGGGTCACTAGAAGATGAAACATGAATCAAGGCCTGAATAAACTGCTGAAGGAAGAATCCTGTGTCGTGTTTTCCCTTGCCGGCGAGGGGTCGCGGCAATAGAGAATCCTTATGTTTGAAAAGAAAAACTTTTTCAAAGGAAATATTCCTAAGACTACATTCATATTGCCAAAGAAAAGGCAAGGCTTATTTTATTTCTTTGTATCGAATCAATTTAAATGCTTGGATGAAAGAATCTATCAAAATAGTCGTTATGTAGAAAATTCAAAAAGAATAAATCCTGTGCAAATGATTGGATCTTAATGGAGCAGTGGAGTCATTGGCTTTCTTTGCAAAAGCTAACATCCAGTATATTTATAGCTCATTGTACTATGGCTTAGTGGCAAAAACAAAATTACTGTCATCACATCAATGGTTGACCATTGTAAAAAAGAAAATGTTTCTCTCCAGAAAATAATCCCTTAAGAATATGTATTTCTGACTGATTAGCAAAGCCGGTTCATGGACACCCTGCATAATGAAGCAACTTTTTCCTTAGCAACAGGAGTACAAAACATTGAAAGATGATGGACTTGACAATGAAGGGAGAAATCAGTGCAACTTGAAAAAATCAGCAGGAAAGAAGTTGATAGGCATTGAGGAAAGTTGTAGAATAATTTAGTTTTAAAAGATTCTTAGCATAAATTCCATATATAGAGGAGTATGATATTTATACTAAACAAAGTATTTCAGAAAAAGAACTTTTGTTTCATATAAGAAAAAATATTCACTGATTTTTTAATTATATTAAGACTTATTATAACCTAACAACCAAGGTGTTAAGAAATGAGAGTAAGGAACAAATCATACTTATATGTTTTTAAAATTCTGAACAGATTAGCTGAAATTTTAATACACAAGAAGGAAATCTTCATGAGACTGTGATATGTGAAATGTCTTTTTATTTACTTTCCCAAGACTCATTGAAACTTTTAATAGGATAGAGAAATTATAGTGCATAATGCAAACATGTTTTTAAACACAACACTGTTGATTAATAATGATGTTTCTGTTTAGCAAGAGCTTACTATGAAATGAGTTTTTTAACAAACTTGCATATTTTTTTATTTAATCTTGACAACACCATAAAAATGGGAATCATATTCCTCATTTTGCCAAGGAAAGCAAAACCTAGAGAAATTTGCTTGTGGCAGACAGAATTCTAATAAGGCCCCTAATATTCCTCTGCTGTTAGAGCACACCTCATTCTCCCTCTGGTGTACCTAATTTCCCCCCCCTTTAGTATAAAAAAACCCTGTGAATAAGATTGGCAAATCATGCCTGTGATCAGGTTACCAATTAGTTGATTTCAAGCTAATCAAATGGAAGGTTATTTTCAGGGACTTGATGTACTCAGTGAGCCTTTGAAAGGGCTGGCCACTTCCTGAAGGTAGAGAGATTGAAAATTTAAGAACTAAGGGAGGCACACATACCAGGCACCTAGGAGGCACTTTTCAGAAATGAGCAGCCAATCTCAAGCCAGCATTCTGAAAAACAGGGTTTTCAGTAATACAACTGTACAAAATGAAATTCTGCCTATAACCACCAAATCTGGAAGAAGGCCTTGAGTTTCAGCTAGGAATCGGAGCCCCAGAGGACACCTTTATTTTACCCTAGGGAGACCCTAAGAAAAGGAGTACCTAGACAAATAACATTCAGAACTATGAAATGACGTCTAGGTGCTCTTTTAATTCTCTTATAGTGATTAGTTAACTTGCAATCATTTCTTAGGCAGCAGTAAAAGAATAATACGTGCTTAGATTCCTGTTGTCAGTAAGATGAAACCCAGAAAAGTTTGATTCTGACAGCCTCACTTTCTAGCATCCTCACATCAATTTTCACATAAATTAGGGGGTTTATTTGTAATCTGTAGATGCTGAATTCTGTTAAACTGAAATACAAGTGAAAACAGAAGGATTTAATTCCATAAAAAATCTTGGATATCTCACAGAATGAAAAAAGAAAAGCTAAACAACTTGTGTCAGAAAGGAAAGACAAGTATTTCCAGGATCCCAGTTGAAAAAAAAAAAAAAGATCATTATAGGTAGTTGCTATTGGAAAATGACTGTTTCCATTATATTGGTCTTGAAACTCAAGCATTAGATTCTCTGGAAAGAAAGCAGGACTGTCTCAACTAGGTGACAGACCCACACTTGTGGTCGAAGATTCTGGTAGTGTGATGGATAAAACTTTCAGAACCAAAAGAGGTAGAGAGAAAAGAAGTAGTGCAGGATTGTTTTTCATTTCTATTTTGTAAGAATTGAAAGTTGTCATAGGGTTTCACAGAGAAACACAACTTACAGAATATAGAGAGATGGAAATTTATATAAAAGAATTAATTGGCTCATGCAATGGCAGGCCAGCACTGGTAGGCTCCAAGTTCATAAGGTAGACTGGGAAACTCCAGTTAAGAGTTAATGTTGCAGTCTTGAGCCCAAAGGCACAATGGAAGGTACTTTCTTCCTCTTCCAGGATACACATCTTTTCTTCCTAAAGGCTTTCAATTGTATGATGAGGTTTACCTACATATGGAGGATAATCTTTTTTATTCAAAATCTACTGGTTTAAATGGTTAATCACATCCAAAAAAAATTATCACAACAGCATCTTAATTAGTGTTCTGATAAGCACCTGGGAACTTTATCCTTGCCAAATACCACCACAGGAAGGCCAAAAACTGGGGGGGGGGGGGGGGGGGGGGGGTTCAGTGCTTTCATTTGGGCTTTTCTAAATAATAATCCTTTACTCTGACCATGAAACCAATAAAAGGATTCTGAAAATTGGAGAGTGTCTCCTTCTATAATTAATGTTACCACATTATCAAAGTTTTACATTGAAAATTACAGAAATACAATAAACATTTATGAACTACAGAAATTTTTCAATGATAGGAAAAATTAGCTACTTCATTGAATTTTCAAAATGGATGAAGAGAAATCTCATAATAATGATGAAACATCTATCTGAAAATTCCTTCTATTATAGTTTACTATCAATATTGAGTGAACACCATGTACAAAAAATATTATGGTAGATTCAGTAAATTCGTTCAACAAAACTTTTGGACCTGCCTTCAATGTAATTTCAAAATTAGAGTGAACAAATAAAACATGCCATCTTCAAGAAAAAAAATATTTTGAATTCTTATGAATTTAAATTATTTAATTCATTAAAAAAACATATTGAGTGATTTCTCCAAATAAATGATTAAGTCATGTTTCAGATCCCCTTAATCTCTCTATATTATAATTTTCCTCTCTAGTAGGAAGCAGATCAAGTATAAACCATGATTGTTATTTTTTTTATTCATGAATAATGAGTTTCAGGTCCTTGAAATACCTGATCAGATTTAGACAATATATTTTTGTTGGGAAGAACCAAGTAGCTAATGATCCTCTGCCCAGTTTTCAGTTTTGAGATTTATGCTTGCATGGTTATTTATATTTATATTCCTATAAAGAAACCTGAGGGAATTGTCCATTAACTTTCTAAGTAAGTGTAGTGAAGGTTGCGTTCAGATGTCTGTGTGGGCCATAGATTCCTCCCTAATCAGGCAGCAAATTCTTGAGGAATTGCCCTTCTGAGGCAGTTATGAATTGGTATAACTACAGGAGGACTGCAAATACAAGGCCACCTTATTGTACTGATGCTCTCCGTTTTAGACTGGGGACACTTCTTTCACGTGCAGGCACCCAAGACAACCTGGATGGCTAGAGACTACCTGCATATTCAGTGTGGATAAATAACATCAAGCAGTGTGCTGAAAACAAACAGGAAGCAATACATCTAGTATCTCTATCCTTTGCTGTCGTTGCTTGAAGCAGTGAAATGTAATAAAAGATGTAAAGTTCTGATGTGCCTGGCTTGGAATGAACCGTGGCTCTGGTTATCAATAGCCATGTGATGCTGTATGGTTTTCTGAAATTCTCTCTGCCTCACGTTTATTTTTTTCTCAAAATGTGGACCATAGCAATATATTTATAGTAAGGAGTACATGAAAATAATGCCTACAGAATGCAGTGTTCTTAAAACAAATACATAAATAAATTAGTAATATTTATTGACAATTTACAACTAAGTATGGTCTTATCCAAAAGGCAGCCAAATCAAGCAGGCTCTGATACACTCTCTAAGGTGGGTACCTACTTTATGACATCTCCTGGTCAATAAAAGAAATATGATCTGTTCTGTACACCTGCTCTTCTTATGCTTATTATTTTTCTATTTTTTAATTTTTTTTACCAAGGTCAAGGCAATTAACAGCAAAAACCACCCGTCCCTCATCCGCTGCAGTGTATCCATGGTTCTGACAAATCTCCAGCAGATCTACTTTCATGTAAGCCACTATGCAGAGACAGAGGATTTGTTTGTTTGTTTTTTTAAATCACATCTTAGGATTTGAAAAAAAAAAAATCTTCAATAGCTACCCTATGTGACTCTAAAACCAAGAGTTCCCTGATTTGTTTGACAGATTTAAATTTCTATTGAGCCCCACATGTTTCCCAGTAATTTCATATGGGGACGGAGTCTGTTATGGTTTGATAGGGTTTGCGAGTGATCCCAAGATTTCCTATGAAGAAAACTTAGTCCCTAGTGTGGTGGATTTGAAATGATAGACCCTAAAGAGATGGAACCTAGTGGAATGTGGGGCACTGCCCTTGGAAGATTAATGAAGATTAGTACTTATTTCAAGGGACTGCATCTATTTGAGGCATTATAAGCAAACTTGGCTTTTCATGTCTTTCTTGCTTCATGTCTCATCATGTAATATCTCTCTCTCTCTCTCTCTCTCTCTCTCTCTCTCTCTCTCTCACACACACACACACACACACACACACACACCATTATGAAGCCATTTTCCATGAAGTCCTCACCAGAAACAAGCAGATGATAGCACCCTGCTCTTGAATCTTTAGAATTGTGAGTTGCATAAACCTTTCTTTTTTTATACAATACCAGGCCTCAGATATTCTATTATGATCACAAAAAAAGACTGAGAGCTTTCAACTTTTTCACAATAAAGGAATTTTGAAACATAATATATAGGCAGTGAATGGCATTCTTGTAGCTGGAGAAAGTCTCTTATTTTAATCAATATTGCAAATAAATATTACTTTCATTTGTAGTTGTATTGCTTTATTTGGTGTGAGAAAACTATTTTGTATCTGAAAAGGACAGTAGAATGTAATTTTGCTTTTAAGTTATTCCCCCCAAAAAGCAAAGTGAAACCACACAATTTAGAGAATGTGGTATAGTCATATTGGAGGCAATTTTCTCCCAATCCCCAGCTCCCTTACTCTGGAACTAACCTACATGATTCTTGTGTCATTGCACCATTGAGCAAAAATATTAAGTTTTTGTGATTATTTTGTTTTGAAGCTAAAACTGTGCTTTAAGTCAGACATCTCTCTCACTTCCAACATTCCTGTATCAAACAATATAATATTAGATAATATAATATAGATAAAACAATGTAATATTATAATGATAATATCATTTAATATAATACCAATTATAATATAAGATTATAAGATTATAAGATGAGTCCTGGATTTTCTTTTTCTTTATCTGTAAAATAAAGAATTCAGGGTAACAAGAAATCTGAGGACATTTTTAGTGAAATTAATAATGATTACCAAGTAATAATAAAATTCCAAAAATATTAATGTATTGTGGGTACATTATATATAATACCCCACTCTTATTTCTTGAGCTCTTGAATTTTATAGTTGAAAAAATAGGCTTTCAAGTCAGAGAGTAGATTTGCTAAAATCCTAACCCAGAAAATTTACTTTGGGCAAGTTACTTAACCTGTAATCCTTAATGACTTAATTCTCTGTAAAATTTGTTTCATCTCAATAATGCATCAAATTATTAATTCCCCAATAGATTAACCCACTGATGAGGTTGGAGCCCTCATGATCCTGTTACTCCCTTGGAGTTTCATGTCTGGACATTGTTGCATTGGAGATCAAGCTTTCAACACATGAGCCTTTGGGGGACATTCCATATCCAAGTCAAAGCAGGGACCCTTTTGCAAACCACTGTGAGACATCAAGATGAAGCAAGTCATCCATGATGAGTTTCTTGAGAGTCATCTTCATACTTTGCCTATAACACCAAGGTAAGAGCCTTACATGCTGTATTAGAATGATGTGAAGTCATCAAAATATTTTGAGCAGGTTAACATTAATTCAATTTTTCAAAGGATTAGTCTTAATCTCTGTGAAGAATTTACTTCAGGGTTACAAAAACAGTAAAAAAAAAAATAGGAGGCTTGTGCAGTAACATAGGAAAGAGATGATGGCTTGGACTAGTGAAGTGATGAGATGCAGCCAGATGATTTCATATTGTGAAGGTAAAGATGGGAGGATTGGATGATGAATAAGATACACAATAATAATGATGATATTATGGGTTGTTATAAAAGTTAACTGAGATAATGTGTATTTATATAACAAATAGCAAATGATAACCAAGTGTTAGTCATCATCCATTCATATTTTATGGCATTTTAATTCTTATTTAGAGGAGATGGTTTTCCTTTTAAAGAGTCTTTAAAGAGTCAGAGTATCCAAACAGGCTGATTCTCTGATAGAATATAGGTTCTTACAGAGATTTTATTGTTGTTGTCTTGTTACCTCATATATACCTAATTAAAATAAATAAATAAATAATTTTTTTAAAAAATCAAGTGATTGAAGGCTAAGTGAGGAGCCGTTAAAATCTGAAATTAAAGAGAATTTATTTCTTCACTCTGTATAATCAACCAAGAAACGTGGGGTGGGGGGGAATTTTTAGATAAAAGACTTCACTACATTTAATTGTACCCTTTAATTAAAAATGGCTTGTGTCTGGAAACAACAAGTTATACTAAAGAAAAATAGCTCCTTTCACCTGTAAAAGATCCTGTGAGAGAGAGAAAAAAAAATTATGGCTTCAAATCTCAGTCTCAGGAGCACCACTAAGGTAAAAGTGTTTGTAAAAAAGCCATATCATTGGCTCTCTGTACTTCAGAACAATATTTCAGAATCTCTATTATGTTTGTGCACAAGAAGCTGAGAGAAATTAACCAGCTCTCTCCCAGAAGAGGACTGAGGTTTAATGAGTTTGGGATTGTCGAAGCTTTTAACTCCTGTGTATACAAATATTTAGAAGACAGTACTATATTATAAGTATATTATATTTAGGGTTTACCTTTATCCATATAGATGCAAAGATGATTATAGTTTTAAGAGATAAGAATTGTAAAGATAATTTCTCTCACTGGCTTTTTTCCAAAGAGATTCTCACATTCAGTAATCAGAATATTGTCTGAGAATTTAGAATGTTGTCTGTGTGGAGAATCTGCTACAGAACTGGCTTTTACAACTAGAGAGAGGGGAAAAATAGAAAACACTGGAATGGTTAGATGCATTATTAATGCCAAGGGTAGCTTTTAGAATGGAGGTTCTTAATCCTGTATGTAAAATTAGAATTACCAAGATTTAAGCAATACTCCAAGAGGTGATAATTTAATTAATCAGGGGTAGACTCTGGACATACATTGATTTAAAAAAAATGTGATAGGTAAAATATTGGGCCCCAAATGTGTTCCTTTTCTAATTTCCAGTATCAGTCAATGTGCTATGTGACTTTGCAAATAGTGTTAAGATTATAGATATTGAGATAGGCAAACTCTCCAGGATCATCTACCTGAAATCAGTCTAATCATTGAAGGCCTTAAAATTAAAAAAAAAAAAAAAAATCTTCCTGGCTGGAGTCAGAGATGGGACAAAAAAATAGGAAAGATCTAAAGTGTGACAGTGACTGAACTCACAATCACTAGCTTTGAAGAAGGGAGAAGGGGGCATGTGCCAAGGAAGTGGGAAGCCTCAGAGGCTGGGAATAAGCCTGAGCAGACTCTCTTCTAAGAAGTGGGAATCTCAGTGGATGTTAAGTTACATTGAGATAAGAACAAGAACTTCCTGTGTGTTATTGCACAATAACATAACCACAGATAACAATAATATGCTGTTTATTTTAGAAAGCCAGAAGACTGAAAGTTTTCATTAAAAAAAAAAAGATAAATGTTTGAAGAAATAGAAATATTTACCTGATTTAAACATCCAGTTTCCCCTATTGTTAACAACTTATGTTAGTATAGAAGGTTGGTCACAAAAAGTAAACTAATATTGAGACACTATTATTAAGTCAAGACCATACTTTGTTCACTTTTGCTTAATTTTTACATATGGTTCTTTTTCTGTTCCTGGACTCAATCCATACTACATTATATTTATTACACATTTCTTTGTAGACTCCTCTATGTCCTGACTTCTCTTTCTCAGACTTCCCTTGTATTTGACAAGCTTAGCAGCTTTGGGGAGGACTGATTAGACATTTTGTAGAATTTTTGAGAATTTAGAATGTTGTCTGTGTGGATTCATCCAGTATTTTCTGGTTATGGTGTTTAGGGTGGAATATGCCAGTTGCATCACATCATCACAGGGTACCTGCTATCTGCATGACCTATCAGCATGGATCACCTGGAATTTTGATAGACAACTTCCATGGAAATTCATTCTTTCCCCCTTTTCATACTCTTTGGAAGGAAGTCTCTGCATACTGCCCACACTGAAAGAGTATTGAGCTATGTTCCATTTTCTTGAGGGAGGAATAGCCACGGAAATTATTCACAATTCTCCTACACAGGAAATTTGTCTGTTGTTCTTTATTATTTATATATTTAATACTTGTGGCTGATAATGTTTAGGCAACACTGTGCTAAAAGCATTGGCATGCTAGCCTGGAATGTCTTTTTATATTTCTCTCCTTCAATCTAAAAGTTTCTCTTGAGTGACATGCATGTCTTATTTCTTCCCAAAAATAAATATACTACTATTAATGGCATTAAAATACAAAATCAAAATCATCTGGGGATTAAAAAAAAAAACAAATAAAATCTCTGACATCACCCCAGAGTTACTGAATTAGAATTTCTAGTAAGGAGCCTGTACTTATTACACAATTATAAAACATTCTGATCATCAGTCAGGTTTAGAAATTACTATATTAATCATGCACTGCCTTTCATTTAAGTCCATGAACATTTTCTTCATCTCTCTAAAGAGCTTATTCTGGTGAGGAATCCTCTGCATCTGCTTCACTCCAAAGAGTGAAGTCTCAGATGTCATGAAAATTCTACTCCCTTTGCCAGGATTTGGTTTTTAATAGATTTGTGATAGACCTAATGAGCAATAGCAGAGATGACTTCAGAAAGGCTTGCTTGAGGCTAAGAAAGAAATGCAGTAATGCATCACTTAATGATGGGAACACATTCTGACCAATACATCATTAGGTGACTCTTTTATTGTGCAAAAACCATAGAGTTTCCTTACACAAACCTAGATGGTCAAACCTACTACATGCCCATGCTAACTTGTATAGCATACTGTTCCTAGGCTGCAAACCTCTACATCATGCTACTGTGCTGGATACTGTAGGCAGCTATAACACAACAATATGTGTTTGTGTATGTACACATGTCTAAACATAGGGAAGATAGTAAAGATACAGTATAAAATATACAAATGTTACATCTTTATAGGACACTGACTCTGGAGTTTGCAAAACTGGACACACTCAGTGAGCAATGAGTGAATATGAAAACCTAGGGCATTACTGTACATTGTGCCTTAGGCTACTCTAAACTTATTTTAAATGCTTTTCTTCAAGAATATATTAATCTTAACTTACTATGACAATTTCACTTTATAAACATCTAAATTTTTAGTTTTTTCTCTTTTGTAATTATAGCATAAAACACTGAGCCACACCCTCATGTCTGTTTTGAAGTTTAATTTGAAATAGGATCTCATTAAGCTGCCCAGGCTGACCTTAAACTTATGATCCTCCTGCCTCAGCCTCCCGAGTGGCTGGAATTACAGTTGTGCACCACCAGGTTTGACTACACCTGGGTTTTCCGAGTATTCAATTAGATGCCCTTTATAGCTCATTTACTCATCGCAGGTTTCTCTGCTTATTTTCTCGAATTAGACTCTGACCCACAGCCAGCTGATCAGATTCTTTCTGAATGTGGAATCAGTGGTCAGAATTCCAATTCTGAATCTACCAGGAGATTCCTGTGTGACTGTCACCAGAGTCCTAGTCCAGAAGCCTGACTCTTGGGGGTATGAACTGAACAGGTTCAGCCACTTGCCCCCAAAAATCAAATGGAAAAAGTAATAGTAAAAAGGAGGAAAGGAACCCTAATTGATATGGCCTTATTGGAAAGACCCAATGAGATCGAGGGTCTCAGCCCTGTCTTTGGGGGTACTAACATAAGCTTTGTGTTTAAATAGAGGAAGAATCTGGGTAGGAGGTGAGAGGTGTGCATAACTAAGTAGTCTTGGTCAAACTGTAGTCTGGTTGATCATCATCTCAATTCTTGTTCTATGATATGGCTCTGGAGAAGTCCTTACTGCTTGAGGAGAAAATCTCCATTTTCTGCTCAGGATGCTTATCTGTCAGACGTGTGATCCTTGAAGGGGGCAATCCAGTTCTCCACAAAAGACAGCTCCTGCTTAGGGGGTGCAGTCTCATCATGGAGTGATGTGCCTGCCAGGTTCCATTATTCTTGGAAGGTGTGGCGATAACTGTAGACTTCTAGGTGCCACTTCAGGGGACTGAAACAGGATGCTATAAATGCCCCTGCAAATCTTGTCCCAGTCTTGCAAGGAAATGAGTCAAATGCAATAAATTTAGAGCTAATAAACCTTGTATTACCAGTTAAAAATTTTTAAAATACAATTATACAAAAAAATTTTTTCTGTCTTTGTGGCTGATATTCCTTATTCTATGAGCTTTTTCTTTTCTTCTTCTTCTTGTTTTTTATTTATTTTTTGTTTGTTTGTTTACTTTCAAACCCTCTTTTGTTAAAAACTAGACTCAAACACACACATTATCCTAAGCCTGTGCAAGGTCAGGATCATCAATGTCACTGTTTTCCATTTTGTCCCACTGGAAAGTCTTCAAGGGCAGCCACATGCGTGGGACTGGCATTGCCTATGTTAAGAACACCTTCTTCTGGAACACCTCCTAAGACCTGCCTGAGGCTGTTTTTACAGTTACCCTTTGTTTTAGTCAGTTTTTTGTTGGTTGGTTGGTTGTTTTTTTGTCACTGTGACCAAAACACCAGATAATAACATTAGAGGTGGAAAAGTTTATTTGAAGCTCATGTTTTCAGAGGCCTCAGTCCATAGACGGCAGACTCCATTACTCTAGGCCCAAGATGAGGCAGGACATCATGGGGGAAGAGCCCGGTAGAGAAAAGCTGCTCAGGTCATGGTGGGGTCCAGAAGAAGAGAGAGGAAGGAGCCATAGGGAAGATGCACCCTTCCTGGGAATAGCCCCAGGGACTCATCTCCTACTATCTAAACCTGCCTAAAGTTACCACCCTGTCAGTCCATGCAAACTAGAATGGACTGATCTCATAATCTAATCAGTCATATCTGAATATTCCTGCATTAACAGGAGCTTTTGGGGGACTCCGTATATCTAAACCATAACACTCTTATTAAGTACACTCTAATGATTAAAAGTACAGTATCATAAATACAAAAACTGGTAATATAGTCGTTTGTTACCATTATCAAGTATCATACACAATTTTATGTGCTCTACCTTCCTACAGCTGGCAGTGTAGTAGGTTTACTTATACCAGCATCACCACAAATATTTGAGCAATGCTACCATGTCACTAGGTGATAGGAATTTCTTAGCTCCCTAACAAATTTATGAGCCATCATTGTATATGTGGTCCATCACTGGCAAAAATGTTATGTGGTACAAGATTAGACTCTTCCTTCCTCTGAATGTGCTTATGTCAGTGTTTGACCTTTCAGTTTGCTGCAGCCACCTTGCTGCTAAAATGAGGATGAAGCCAACACACAAAAAGGCTGGGTGAAAAGAACCACAGCGAAGCTGAGCCAGAGCTCTGTCTGCAATGCTCTGGCCATCTTGACTTGCTGTTATGTAAGTAATTAATTTTCTTTTTTCAAAGCCATTTTGAATTATGACTTTATTACTACAAACAAAATATCCCATCTGATATCATAGTAAGCATACTGAGTACAAGGAATGAGTATTAGTGCCTACCATGCTTTCCCTCACATGTGGTAGATAAAATAATAATGATAATAATTACTTAACTTTGTTGGTGCTTATTTAAGCCAGGTGACTTTGTAAATGAGTTTACAGACGATAATCTTTTGTGTACTATAGAGATTTCCAGAATTATTTTGATCACTATAAGAACCCTATGTTCTCTGCTTTCCTATTTGAAGTTCCCTGCCCTTTATCTCACAGGTAAAGAGAAATTAACTGTCAGTGGAGAGGCAGAGTGGGAGGGCCTGCTGGCATTAGCCACAGGTGGTACCCAGGCTAACTGTCTCAGTCATTTCTAAAGCCTTGTTTAGAATCCAATCTTTCCCTTCCCCATTTGAGTTCTGCTTTTAGGAAAGACTCTCAAATTGATGAATTCCCTACACAGTATATTATCCATAGCTTGCCATTTTAGATCCCAGAAGGACTGGAGTTATGAATGCCAACTGTAAATTTGGAGGAATACTAATACCAAATGATTATATTTCTACAAAAGCAAAAACAAAAACACATAATATGAGCTCAATAAACATGAAATGAATGATCTTTTTTGAGTAGAAGAGACACAAATGTCACAATAGCCTTTAATAAAACTGAAAGACATAAATGTTGTTTTCCATTAGGATCACCTGTAAACCTTCACAGCAAGCCTTTTCAGAATTAATTCTTAATAGCCTACAAAGAGAATGAAGGCTGCTTTTGCTGAAATAGCAAACACTGTCACTGGTCAGATTCCTCATTATCAGAACCATGTAACTGTCCTCCTGCCTGCCTGGGCTCCCTTTGTTCCTATGAGATGCGGCTTATTAATCACTGTCTAACCTTTTGGCCATGTTTTATTTTCTCCCTGAAACCCTGTGGGATTTTCTGGTTGCTAACTAATCATAAGGTACTTTATGCTCATTTTCTAGCTCCTAAACCCTTCTGATTTCTGTTTGACTACCTTGCCTGTGACCCCCTGGCTAATGTGCACTTCCTGGGCTTTTTTATTTTTCCAATTCCTGTCTCCTCATCCAATCCTCTTAACCTGTTTTCTATCCCCACTCTAAACTCTAGGGTCTAGAATTATATGTCTGGCTTGTTATACAATGCACTTATATGCTTTCAATAACTCCCTAAATAGATGGAGATCATATATTTAAATTAAAAAGGAAATTATGTTAAATTGGGGGGATTGAAGTCATAGACAAGAAATAGAAAACAGGTAATCATGGAAATCATGAAGCTCTTACAATTTTTGTTCCATCGCTATTTTTTGATGCCTAATGTAGGCTCATGTACTATACAAGGCATCAAAGAAGATGAAAAGATTATCCAGAGGTTTCTTTTTTGTCCTGCGAGTGCTGCTTCTCAAATCATCATAAGACATCTTAATCTAGATTAGGGAGAAAGTCTTCATTAAAGATGTGAAATAAAGCTACATTGTAAATTAACAATCCAACCAGATAACTGAAGTAGACTGAGAATAGAAAGGAGATCAAAATATCAAATTTGATATCTTGCGATTCAAGTTGGGTATCAAGATTAAAATATAATTTGTCAGAAATGCCACATAAATTATTCCTAAACCATCTTCAATAGTTTAGCAGATTTTTAATTTGAATTATTTTCCTTGATATACTCTACTCATTGACTTAGTTGTTCTTTTAAAGGACAGCAGTATAACATAACATCAATATACAATTGAAATGTGATGTGATTGAAATATTAAAAATGATAGTGTAATTAAGGGAGATGCTTAAATGACTATGCATGTTTGTTTGCTCATCTTCAATATGAAATCAATCTATGTAAACAAATTTAAATTAACCATTGGAGGTTATAGAGTAACATGCCAGATTAAAAAAGGCTTTGATTTAAGTATTTTTCTCAACTTCATATTTATGTGTATGATTATATGTATAATGAAATCATGCAGTGACCTGAAATAATACAAATAGAAAAGTTTGTATACAAAAAAATACAAACAGAAAAGTTTGCAAAAATAAGTTAAAATACAAATTATACAGAACATTCATCTTAATAAAGAAATTAGAATCTATTTCACCCACCAAACTGATAAATATTTTTAATTCCTAGGTTGGAAAGACTGAGGAGGAGAGAGGTACTTTTGTACAGATCTCATGAAAGTATATGTTTGACCAATCTTTTCAAGACATTTAAAGGAAATATCAGAGAAACAATATATCTTGTATGCATTGACCCAGCAAATCCATTTTTGTGATTTAACATGTTATGGTAGAAGGGTGATTCCAATCCTCTTACATCGACCAAATATTCTTATTTTCTGGATTTGGCATAGAACATGGAAGTTGGGAGTAGCTTACTTTACCCCAAAGTATCTCTAATGAAGTCATTCTTTGTTACTTATAGGAGGGTTTTGAGACCTTCAGGTGTCTTGGACCAAATATTAAATATTGATTATCATAATGCTCAGAAGAATAATTAACAACCTAGAAAGATATTCATAAAGTATAAGAAAGCAATTTCTGAGGTAATATTTAGAATACTTTTAAATGGCAGTTTTATCTTTAAAAAATACATATAAATAGTGGAAGGATTAGAAAAAAATTGAGTACATGCTAATTATGTTTGTATCAAGAAGAATGATTAAAGTGATTGTATTCCTTTGCCTTATCTATATTTCTAAAGAGAATAGCACTTTTATAGTAAAAATAAACAAAGAGCATTTAATGCATATATTTCTTTTTTCATTCAATTAAAGCTATTATATTTTCTAGATCTGAAAGCTAATTGGGCCTGAAAGTTTAGATAGAATTTATAATAGAATTGCTTCATTTTTAAAAAGGTAATATGAATAAACAGAAAAAATAAAGATTATAAGCTCAAGGAAATCTGAAGATTATGTATGCCAGATCCAAATTCTGGTGGACAGGTCTGTACGCAGTATTTGGTAAACACATAAATACTCAGCTTATTGATCAATAATTGATTCTGGGGTCAGCTCTCTACCATGGCAAATTGTTTTTTCTGCCATCACTTCAAACTTCATTGTTTTTCCACAATTCTATTTCTTGAAATAAAAGAAGTTCTAAAGAGCTAGCTCCCTTGGTACCTGGAAGGGACAGGATGGAGAGTAACTCCTGTTTGTTTGATGAATTACCTGGAAGTGAGGAGGAAGAGATGAAGATAGGAAGTGTTTTTGTGGTCTGATATTTACCAACCTCAGAAATTCTCAGAACCTCTAACTAGATGATCCCTCTCTTTTTTTCTTCATCTTTTGCTCTTTAATGATTCTTTCAGTTATGCCATGACTATCTTAAATCAATAATTGATTCTGGGATCAGCTCTTTTCCATGGCAATGATCAAGATCACCTTCTCCACCCTTGGGTATGATCCCAGGGCTTTCATCCTCAAAATGAAGAGTGGGTCAACAAAGGTAGGGAGAAGTTCTGTATGCTCAATCAGAGCAGTTTTCCAATCAGCCCTGGTAATTTGGTTACAGATATGTAGGGATAATGATTCCCTTTTTGTTCCCCCTAGATCACCTGCCTCTCAAAACAGCCTCATCTCTGTATCTCAGGGTACCCTATAAATATTATCATTTGCATTGTCATGGTGTAAAAAAAGTTTGAAAGGAAGTCTTAGAGAACGCTTTCCAAAAGGACACCTATACTCTTCAAGGGCACATATAATGTCTCAGGAGTTTAAAGTCATGGGAAATGATGGAAGTTTTTTCATTTCTTTCATCGGCTCATTTTAATCTTGAGTAAGTGACTTTATCTTTGTGGATTTCTGAAACTTAGAGATCAAGAATAAATAAACTCTGAATTTCTAATATCCTTTAAGTATAGGGATAGCTAAAAGTAAATGCAAGCCAGATACAAAGTTGACACCTAACTGGATGCTGGCAGAGCTAGGCTTAAGGTACACTTTTGTACAAAGTGACTTCCTTTGTATTCATGAGTCTCATCCAAATGATGCTTTTTATGCCTGAGCTTTTGGCATTAATATGATAATTAAAGTAAAATGTCAGGAGAATTATTCAGAACCTATAGCCCCATACATACTATCTCTCAGAAATTCAATTGGGAAAAGAAGGTAAATTGAATATTTTAAATAAGAGTTGCTAAATTGTGCTGTTAAAGACAATGAATGACTGAGTTAAATAAATTATATTTTAAAAAAGAGTAAATTGGAATGTTCTGTCAATGCCTTTATCATTTTTTATTGAATTACTATCCATTTAATAAAGAAGAAAAGAAAATATTTAATTTCATGAAGATGATTAGGATGTTTTATTATCAATCCTTAGATTATAGCCAGTGCAATCATCTTTAGACATGAATTTAACCAAATGACCCTTAAGAAAAAGCTGATCATTTATCATACACACTTCAAAAATTCTAAGAGAAAATGGACAAAGTTATAGCAAAAAAGTTTGGGAAAAAGTCATAAAACTTCTCTTGCAATGTCCTTGCCAAGGGTTCCTAAACACTGTGAGTGCGTGTCTATCTTCATAATAATCGTATTCTCAATGGGATAGCTCTTTACAATGGGATTTTTTTTTTTGCAATGAGCTAATTATAGAGAAGTACTGATTATTTGAGCAAAATAATGGTCATTTCTAATGTTTTTACACAGTGTATTTTTGAAACGTGGGATGCATATCACTTACTATGAAATAATTTTAGGCAGTGTATAGACATAGCATTAATTGGATTGAATCACACAGTGAGAAAGTTATGAAGTGTTGAGTACTTTTTTCACTCCTCACTTATTAAGTCAATAGAAATCTTAGTTTGATACTAATTTCTTTTCCCTATCTTTAACTTAATGTAACTCTGAGCAAGGCAAATATGTCAACCATTAATTGAAACTTCTGTAACAAGTCTTGGTATCCAGTCCATTTAACTTTCCTGGAGAAAAATATTATTGCTAGTTTTTAAAATAATTCTTCCAATATCTATTCATTCAAATATATACCACATCATTTTTCTTACCTAAATAATATTATATGTACTTCTGTGGCTTGCTTTTTTTCCCATTATTATTGTGTCTAAATACTTGTAAATATCCCTTTTTTTAACAGAGAGACTTTGACCTTCACCAGTTAATTAAATCAAGTAAAAATTTAATAATGAATTTAAGAATCATGTTTCTTTTAAAATATATTTAAGGAAAATCATAAAACTTGAATCCATTTAAATAAAGAATAAAAATCCAAAAGGAAGTTCATATTAAGATAGTCATAGCATCACTGAACCAATTATTAAAGAGTGAAGAATTTGTATAGCTCTTTTGGTATTATGGCCATTTTGACTATTAATTCTGCCTATTCAAGAACATGGATATTCTTTCCATATTCTAAGGTCTTCTTGAATTTCTTTTTTTAGTGTTCTATAGTTTTCAAAATAGAGCTCCTTTACTTCTTTTGTTAGATTGATTCCTGGGTATTTTTTTTTTTTGAGGTTATTGTTGAAGGAATAGTTTTTTCAATTTCTTTTCTAGCAGGTTCATCATTGGAGTATAAGAATGCACTTGATTCCCAAGTATTTTATTTTTTNGAGGGGAGGGGAGGGGGGATAATAGAGGATAGGAAAGGCAGCAGAACACAACAGACACTACTAGTATGGCAATATGTAAATCAGTGGATGTGTAACTGATGTGATTCTGCAATCTGTATATGGGGTAAAAATGGGAGCTCATAACCCACTTGAATCAAAGTGTGAAATATGATATATCAAGAACTATGTAATGTTTTTGAACAACCAACAATAAAAAATTTTAAAAATAATAATTTATCAAGCAAAAAAACAACAACAACAAAAAAGAATGCACTTGATTTGAGTGTTGATCTTGTATCCTGCTACTTTGCTGATTTTATTTATGAGCTCTAAAAGTCTTCTGGTGAACTTTTTGATCTTCTAAATATAGGATCATGTCATCAGAAAACACAGATCATTTGAGCTTCTTTTCCTATTTGTATCCTTGTAATTTCATTTTTTTTGCCTGATTGCTCTGGCTAGAGTTTCAAGGACTATGTCTCTGAGGAGGATTGGTATTAGTTCTTCTTTAAAGGTCTGGCATAACTCCTCTTAGAATCTATCTCTTCCTAGGCTTTTCTTGGTTGGAAGGCTTTTGATAGTTGCTTCATTTTATTACTTGATATTGATCTGTTGAAGATTTCTATATACTCGTGGTTCAATTTGGGTAGGACTTACGTTTTTAGGAATCTCTTAATATCTTCAAGATTTTCTGATTTATTGCAGTATAAATTTTCAAAATAGTTTCTGATGATCTTTTGGATTTCACTGGTGTTTGTGGTAATGTTTCCTTTTCCACCTTTAATTTTGTTAATTTGAGTGTTTTTATTTGTTTGCTAGGGGTTTATCAATACTGTTTATCATTTTAAAATTAAAAAAAAATTTTTAAATTAAAAAATCAACTATTGTACAGTTTTGTTATTTACCATTTCATTGATCTTGTCTCTGATTTTAATTATTTCCTGTCATATTGATTTTGATGTTAGTTTGTTCTTTTTCAGGCCTTGAGAGGTAGTATTAGATTACTTATTTGGTATTTTTAAATTCTTTTGACGTATGAACTCAATACTAAAAACTTTCCTCTTAGAACTGCCTTCATACTGTCGCAGAGACTTTCATATGTTGTATTACTGTTCTCATTTGTATCACTATTCTCATTTACTTCTGAGGGCTTTTTTTTTATTTCTCTCCTGATTTCTTTCACTATCCATTCATCAAAAGTGTGTTATTTAATTGCCAAATGTTAGAGTGGTGTTCATCCATTATGATCTGGTAACACCAATTTTGATGTGGCTATGGAAGAAAAAAAAGTCTCATGCATTATAAGTGGGACAAAACGGGGTACAACTACATTGGAACAATTTGTCAATATTTACCATATTTTAAAATGGCTAGTCACCTGTGACAGGAGACACTTATGGAATCATTCATTTCAGCAGGTCTAGAAAACAAACTGTGTCTACAAACAGAGATTGAGCTTTTATATATATGATATACATATATCCTATGTATATATGTATCAGTAGAAATGGCTTAATCTGGGTTCTAAATTCATGATATTCCTTTTGAATAACCAACAGACTCTGGAATGGAGAGGACAAAAGTGACATCTACCCCATCTACATAGTGCTTTGTTTTCGTTCATAGAAATTATGTAGCAAAATAATAAAATGTAAATATTAATTCTTGATAGTGGCATATAGAAAGTCATACATTTCAAAAAGAACAGAATGCGTATGTTTTACCCAAATTACTGAACTTTCAGAAGTAAATTCTAGTCTTTGTAGGTTCCTGATAGTCTAAAAGTCCAAATATATCTGTAAAATGCTCAATCTTTTTTCCAGAATAAGTTTGTTTCTGATTATACCATCATACATGTGATCTCAGTCTTTTGTATAACATGTACTCTGTTAATTGAACACTTTGTTGTCTTTGTAAAATGACTCAATATTTTGTGTCCATCAATTCATAATTGAGCTGCAAATTACCTTGAAAGAGTAAAAAACCATATGCAAATCTCTATCATTATTACTGCTCAACAGCTGTTCACTCGAAGTTGCAAATGATGCATATGGTATCTTTCCCATCACACATGGACTGGTGTGGATTTTGATTATTTTGTTAGTTGTTTTGTAAAGAAAGTTGCCAACTGTCCACATTCATTTGGTACAACATCTGAATCTAGAACTATGCTATTCCTGAACTATTTTTTTCACATTGGAAAATCAGACCAGTGCTCATATCTGTGCATATTGAATTTTCTCTTTTAAGTGGGATCTTATATCGCCATCTTTTCTGACTCTTCTTTTGGTGACTACTTGATAAGAGGGCTCAATTAATTAAAAGGCATTTAATGAGCCCTGAAGTTGACATGTCCTATACTAGCTTCTAGAAATATAATGATGAATGATATTCAGAACCTGTCCCGAAGGAGAAAAGAGGTTGTGATTACCATAATGTCTGCCCAACTACCTTTTCAGAGATAAACAATCCAATTACTCAAAATAGCTATGTTATAGACATTTCATTAAAAGTTAAAGAGAGTATAAGTACATATTAAGTGACAAGAAAGATCACATGATAAAGTAAAACATGAATGTTTCTGAGATTGTACATTAAATTGGGCTAAATAGAAAATAATAAAAATGTAAAAGGATTTATTATAAACATAAAATCAGCAGACAATGTTTCCTTCTGGAAACATTAACTTCTGAAAAAATTCACCTGAGGACTGCTGCTTCCTGGGTGAGTTTCAGGATGGTTGTCATCACCAAGAGCTGGTAGAATGCTCTACCTTGTCAAGCTAAAGCGAATGATTCTGAAGGGGGAAAAAGTTAACCTTGATTATACATGAAGACATCATCTCTACAGACAGTTATGGCCAGTCTCCACCCAAAAAATAGACAATGGGCTTCTCAAGACATTTAGTGCATCCCTAAACATAGACCCAGAATTGAAAGAGAGTGGGGTGAGAGGAGGGAAGGAAAAGCAAAGGAGAGACAGAGAAAGAACTGTGTTACAACCCCATCTACTAATGTCATTAAACCTCATAGGACAGTACATAGTTAAAAGGGCGGACTTGTTTATCATGCTTAACTTCCAACATACTTTATCTGAATTATAATTTATACTCTACTGAGATATTTTTAAAATTTAGTCTGAAACAGGCATGGTTTTTATTCTTTCCTCCAAGGTATTTTGTTTGTGAACTATTTTAGTGTGTTCCCATGTATTTTATCATTTGTGTTAAAAAGAAAATACACATTTTAATATTTCATTGACAAACCCAAGCTCATTTTGAAAGCATACACAAAGCAATCAAAAATATCTAGTTAAAACCATAAGTGACTGTGGAGTTTAACTTTTTAAAAATGTATTCCTTATTTCAAGGCTGCCTTACCACAATCAGGAAAAGGCACTTGTTAGGCCCTTGGTGAATTGACTGTAGTGATAAAGGCAAATATATCATCTAGGAGGAAAGTATCCTAAAAGCAGATGTCACCTCTTTGACATATCTGTGGACAAAGAGAGTAGACAGCTGGGGGAAAGAATTGAAAATTTGCTCCTTTAGGTTATGTGGAATTGACAGTGTCCGCTTAATGCCTCTTTATGTCATAGCCCAGATGTAACATTAAGCAATTAAGCAAGGAAGAAAAGATGTGAGTTATGAGTTTAGGTGCACCAAGGAGTCTGAGCTACACAAAGGGCAACTGAAAGAACCAGCAAGCAACAAAACATGTCATGGTGCCCTAATATATGATTGGATTTCTGTGAAAAATCCATTTTGATAATCATTAAACTGATGCCCCTTTTCACAAATGAACTGCTTCATGATAACACCGCTTTGGGGACATCAATAACATTTGAATGGACTGAGTACCAAGAAATAGACAGTTTAATTTTTTTAGTCAGCTACTCTGACACAAATAGGTTGGTCTCATGCAGCCTGAAAATAGGTATTTTATAATTTGCTTTATTAATTCTAAGCCATGTAAGGAGATTTTGTCCAATTTTTGTACCATTATTTTTATTAGCTTTATCTATACCTTACTTTGGAATTTTCATTTAAAGAATTTCACTGCTTAACAAGTTATTTGTTGGAGGTTACTAATAAAATTGGAGTGGCTGAATTTTACTTATCCAAGAGACTTGTCAATAATACTTGTGTAATGTGGAATGTATGTGAGGAGTTTCAGTTTATTGCTGTAAATGTTTCAAATGTTTGTTCTATGATTGAAAATGTTTAATACAATGTGATTTAATTTTCTTGTAAACAATATTAACATTAACCTGACCTATTAATATAGAAAGCTGAGGTATTTTGGAGGTATTGATAAATGATTTTAAGTGCTTTGTATGATACATTAAGTTATATTATGCTAATATTTTATTAAAATCTACACTCATGAAACATATTGGTCTGTAGTTTTCTCTTCTTGTAATGTCTTTATCTGGTTTTAAGTTGTTGTCTTCATTGAATGAGTTCAAAAGCACTCATTTTCTAGGAGAGATTCTAGAGAATTCCTGTTATTTTTCTTTAAATTATTGGGAGAATTCACCAGTGAAGCCATCTGGAATTCTGCTTTGCTTTCTGTAAGATTTTTAATTATTGACCTCTTTCTTTAATATATATAAGCCCATTCACAGTATCTAGTTCACCCAAGTTTGGGTGGTTTGTTTTCAAAGAATTTTTTTCATTTCAAGTAAATTACCAAATTTGTTGTAATGAAGTTATTCACTATATTCCTTTATTATCCTTTTAATTGCTAAGGAATTATTGATTCTTCCTCTTTTATTTTGATGTCAATAATTTGTAAATCCTTTCTTCTTTTTCAGTAAGCTTGGCTAGTGCTTTATTAGTTTTATTCATGTTTTCAAAGAACCGCCTTTTTATTTTGTTGATTTGTATTAATTTTCTGTTTAAAAATTCACTGATTTCTGCCCCAATTTTTATTATCTTTTCCCTCTTGCATTTGAATTGATTTGTTATCCTTTCTCGAGTTTCCTAGCTGGAAATTTACATTATGGATTTTAGATATTCTTTCTAAAACATGTATTTAAGGATAAAATTTCCCACTTAACCCTGATTTCACTGTATCTCATAAGGTTTGATTCAAACGTTTAATTTTTTAAATTTCTCCTGAGACTTCTACATTAATGATTGTATTATTTAGAATTGTATTGTTGAATCTTCCATATTTAGAGAATTTTCTAGACATCTTTTTGTTACTGTTTTCTAGTTTAATTTTATTGTGTTCTAAGAATGTACCTTTAGGCTTTTATTTTTGTTAAATTGTTTTTTATGGTCAACAATGTGGTCTATCTTGATGAATAATATTCAAAGTCAAATTGAAATAAAATTTTCTACTATTATTGGGTGAAATATTCTATAAATGTTAGAACTGGTTAATTGATGGCATTGTTCATTTCAATTACATTTTTAAGTAATTGTCAGACTGTTGAATATACTTAAAGAGGCCTACTAAAGTTTTCAGTTGTAATAGGTTAATCTATTTCTTACAATTCTATCCATTTTGACTTGTGTATTTTGATGCTTTGTTATTAGAAGCACACATTTAATAGATTTTTGTATCTTCATCAAGTATTGATGTTTTCATCATTGTGTAATGCCCTTCTTATATCACTGATAATTTGCCTTGATCTGAAGTCTGCTTTGTCTGAATTAATATAATTTCCCAGGTTTCTTTTTATTAGTGTTCATATGGTATAGTTTTCAATCCCTTTACTTTTATTACAGCTGTGTCTTTATATTTTTTCTTAACCTTTTTTCTTTTCTCCTGAGGTCAGACAGGAAGGCTAGAAGATACTAGAGTTAGACAGTTGCCCCTCTCTCAGGTTGGATAAGGATCTGGTCAAGACTTTTCCTTTGAAGAATAGGCCTTTGTTATAGAAAATGCTTAGTGTGCATTTGAAACAGTTACTTTTCCTTCTGCCAGAAACATTAGGGGTACTAATGCTTGGATCCTTATCATGAGGATCAGGGTAGCTTCTTTGAGAAAGAGCCAGGATAATTTCAACAAGAATAATCACTCTCAATGTGTTCCATACTCAATGTCCAGATATTTATCAAAATTGTCATTTAAGTGTCCTCATCACTTTATAGTTATAATAATGTCAACTACAGTCAAGCCTGAGGAGCCTGCCTGTTCTAATCTGTCTGGCTCCTGGCTGGCTCCTACATGGCTGGATTCAATTGCCTGCCCACATAAGAAACAGGCAAGTGACGGAAAAAGAAAAAGTGAATTTTATGCAGTTTGATCACACTGGAGAGAAGCAGCTGGATTATTTTTCCTACAGAAGGGGTCCTACAGAAGGAGTTACAATTTATGGAAACAAAAGCCAAGTGATAGGCATATATAGATTTAGCTAGGCTGTGCTTAGCCAGAGAATATGTCTTTATTTCTTGGTTCCTTGTCATCTGGCTGGCAGCTAATTGTTGGATCATTCTGTAAATCCCATCTAGGAACTCTGAAATATAAGGAAGCCAGATCTTGTTTCTGCAGGAAGCAAAGTTTGAAATATTTAATAGTTCCACCCCAGGGAAGAATTTCATTGTTGGTTTGGATAAGAACTTTCCATAACTTCCCAGCTGTTTATCTTGTTGGGATTTGACAGGTAGACTCTTTTGTGATCTTCCCCATCTCTGAATGATCGCCTCTGAAGGCATTATTATTTGCCAAGTATTTTGATTCCTTGATCTGACTGTCCCACCTTGGAGGGAAAGTGACAGAGTTTATGAGATGGCATCAGAAGATCCCACTTTAACCAATTTTAAGCAACAGAAGGCTTCAAAAAGATTTGCTCTTGGTGGAGTTTACCTATAAGTCCACTGCTAAGAAATTTGACACACAAGAAAATACAAAACATTTAATAAGAGCAAAACAAATCCAGTCTGTATAGTAGAATTAAACTAATAAACATAATCTCTTTAGTTCTATAATTTTTATCTAATCCAAGAAAATCAACTTGTCTATCCAAGTAGTCTTGTCAGATTTGCATTAAAGAGTGCCTGTTGTTAGCATCCTTTCTGTGTAATCAAGATTAACTACCTTCTGGGTAGAAAAATTAGCATTACATCTTTAGAGTTTTGGTATATTTCACACTACTGTAAAATTTGAATAAAGGTTATAAGAATTAAAATTACCTTACCAATTAAGAATATATATATATATATATATATATATATATATATATATATATATATATATTATATACATATATATAAAACATTTATATATTCCTAGTTATATACATATAAAATATATATATAATATGTGTGTGTAATTGTTTTGTAAAAGCTAAATTATAATGGAAAGGATACAACTGAGAATTTTTTATATATAAAATCTCCTATACCAATATCCCTATTCTTACATTTTTGTTGAGATGGAGGATGAATAAAGCAGGCTTGCCTTCTACTAACTATGGAGTTATGACTTGCACCATCTCAAATTAGTATAAATAGCATATAAGATAATATTATTACATAGAGAAGTTAGCAACTTAATAAAATAATTGTTGTTTCTGTAACATTCTAAGACAACAATCATGATTTATAGCATTATATATGTATTGTAAGATTTCTACAATTTTAGAGTATTTCTATAAATAAGACATCACATCATCATAAAAAAAGTAATTCACTGAACTAGAGTTATGAACCAAGAAAATCTTTAGAACAAATAAAGATTTGAATAAAACCTAACTCTTGTCAGAGTTATTTATTTAAGCAATCAAAAGCCAAGAAAAATTAGCAGAAAACAGAAAATAATCTTAATAAAATATAAAATCAACTGCTGGGTCTTACCTATAAATACAGTTTTAAATTACTTTTAAGTTCCTCTAGAATTTGATCACCAATCAAAACACCAAAACTCATTATTATCCTATGTTTTTAGGTCATTAAAACTGAAGAAAATAAAAGACATTTAAAATAATATAAATCCTGAAGAATAAAACATATCTGATGACATACTGAAAACATATTGATATGATAAGCAACTCAGTGAAACCTTGTCTCTAAAAAATACAAAATAGGGCTTGGGATGTGGTTAGTGGTCCAGTGTCCCTGAGTTCAATCCCTAGTACAAAAAAAAAAAAAATCTACATTTACTGCCAAAATAAATAATCCTTTGTTATTATTGTTGTTTTAGTTAAAAACATTGCTACAACATTTAATCCAAGCAAACTAGACTTTTGACATCAGATGTAACACAAGATCCATTTAGCAGTTTTGTCGGACATTATAAGAAAGCAGCAAAGGACCTTGCATTTGATAACACCATATAAACTCATTTTTCACTCTAGGTTAGCAAAGGACTGAAGTTAGTTTACATAAAATTGTTAACAGGGGTTTAATCTGTTTCTTCTGAAGGTTAATTAACATCAATTTTACTTTCAACAATCACAAATTTCGCACCTGTATATCAGTATGAACCCTTTTAGCAAGTTTATGAAGATAAACTTAAAAAAAGAGGCAAAGTAATTTTAAAAGCTAATGTCGAAAAGTTTGTCAAATACCAAATTTCTCTTGTATCAGACATGAAGAATATAACAACAAAATTCTGGAAATGTATGCAACATTTAATTTATTGAATAAAGATATAGATAGACTAGTAGTTAATTTCTGAAAGTATTTCTGGTCAATTTACAACAATAACAAAAACCCCACTATTTTTAGCTCATCATAATATGATGCCATTCCAGAAATCATTAACCAGAAACCATAGGTTATTAGCATTTCGTAATCATCTGTTATTTCCTTTGGTTTATCATAGACATGGAACAAAGAAAGAAATGTCAAATAAAATTAATTCCTTGAGTTGAGGAATTCGGTCAAAGTGTTGTAAATGGTGATTATAAACCTTTTAGAACTTAGTCCCAAATCAGTCTAGACATTAGCTAGACTGGTGCATAGACTCATTTATGAATTTCCAAATCTATTGAACAATTAATATTTTGGCCATCCATGAATGTCACATATATGTATAAGAATTACATATTTATTTACAAGACATATATGAGATGTGAAAAATCTATGATTTCTATCTCTGAACAAAAGTTCTTCTATAAAAATGAAATATTTTAAAATATTCAAGAATCCAGTTTAAGCAAAGAATTGATAGGAAAATAACAGTAGTGTATCTATTACAAAGAAGCAGGTAAGCAGTTCCAATTTTTTATCATAGACTGTTGATGCTGTGATAAAATAAACATTTGGTAACGATCGATCTATTTCGAAAAGCCTTTATTAAAGGACTTTTGTAGCAAAATACAGAAGGTTTTCCTAAAAACTGATTGAACACTCATAAATTTCTGCCCTGTATATTTAATACTTACATATTTACCTCTGGAAATCAAAGTAATCTAAAGACTGTTAATTAAAAATAGAAATTTTAAGTAATTTTTTGCAAAATCCTAAAAAGTTGCTATACATAGTAAACATTGAATATTACTTCTAAAAAACATTTTTATGTGTTTTAATTAGCTACACATGACAGAATGCACTTTGATACATCACATATAATGGAGTATAATTTCTCATTCTTCTGGTTGTGCATGATGTAGAATCACACTGGTCATAGAGTTATATATGTACATAGAGTAATAATGTCTGATTCATTCTACTATCCTTCCTATCCTCATACTCCCTCCCCTCCCTTCACTCCCCTCTACCTAAAGTAACTCTACTCTTCCCTAGCCCCCACCCCCATTGTGAATTAGCCTCCACATATTAGGGAAAACATTTGGCTTTTGGTTTTTTAGGGTTGGCTTATTTCTCAATATCTCAGTTGGTTATCAGGCCAGGAAAAAAAGTGTTATCAAATTTTAAAGATGTCCTTATTATCAACATGTTTAAATTAACTTATTTGTCATAGATTTACTGAAGTCACATGAATCAAAAAATATATGGGCTAATTTAGGAGCTTTTACATTATGTGTTTATCTATAAGCCAATTTGTTACCATGTTAAAAAAATATATAAATATAAGCATATAGGCACACAAAAAATTTTCAAGATTTAATTTACTATTTGCTAATTTTAAATGTCAGCTTGTTGATCTAATCTAGCCTTCAGTAGTCTTTAAATCTTAAATGTGGATTTTTAAAGGCAAAACTCACAGTTAAGACTGGCCAGAGGGCTGGGGATGTGGCTCAAGCGGTAGCGCGCTCGCCTGGTGTGCGTGTGGCCCTGGTTCGATCCTCAGCACCACATACAAAGATGTTGTGTCCGCCGAAAAACTTAAAAATAAATATTAAAAAAAAAGACCAGCCAGAAAATTTACATCCCAAAGATTTAGACCAGCAAAAAAGCTCAGGTTGATAAAGAAAACCAAAAGCTTTTAATTGGACAAAAGAAAAATATACAACTTTAATGTGAAGAATCAGAAAGAAGATTTGCCATAAAAATTCATGAGCTCAAAACAAAGTGATTATGGATAAGTTTTATTTTTTTTAATAGAGGATCCTCTGATGACTGAAGCAAGAGTCATGTTTGAAAATGTTTTGGATTAAAAAATAAAATGTGGGCTGTGTTGTGGCTCAGTGGTATAGTACTTGCCTAGGATGTGTGAGGTACTGGGTTCTATCCCCACCCAGCACCACATAAAAATAAACAAATAAAATAAAGGTATCCTGTCCATCTACAACTAAAAAAATATTTTTTTTAAAAAATGTTCTGCTTTTAAGAATCTTTTTCCACTGTATGAACAGTGGGTCAGAGATTCAGAAATCCCCAAATACCAATGGTTAAGGGAACAGCTCAGGCTGTGGAGATGGACATGTTCTTATGGGCACCTTCCCAGACAAGCTGCCCAGAGTTCTTTTCAACTACAAAACAGGGTATGTTCTGAACATATTTCTGAAAAGAAATTTTATATCTTGTGTATATAAATCTGGTTCTACAGACATCAGAGTTTACCTGGTTAAGCCAACTGTCAAGTTAACAAACATATAAAGCAATTTTATTAAATCAGAGTGCACTTTTGAAACCAGGGTTGGAGGTAAAACTCAATTTGCAGCTTCTGCAGGCAGGTGGGGTCTGAGTAAGCTGCAGGCCTCTGTAACCCAGAAAGCCAGTTTTAGTGTTAGCAGCTAATCACTGCACGCATCAGCTCCTGAGGTCATAGCTGACAAAACGGAATTCTCCTCCCACTACTGTCAAGTAGCATGTTGCAGCTCTTAATGAAGGATCCTAGCAGCTCACTGCCAGTTTCTTTTCCATTCTCGTCTCACAAATCCAAAGAATGAAATCCATGGACAACAGCAAAAGGCAAGAGCAGAAGGAGTAGGATTTATTTAACTGAGAACAGATAGAACTCCCATAAGGTGAGAGGGGACCTTATAGCAATTTACCATTTAGGTGTGATAGTCCAGGTTAAGGCTGTTAATAAAAATCTGTGTTAAACAGGGATATGTGTGTTATAAGAATTGTAATGCAAAAAAAAAAAAAAACACAGAGTACATGTATAAAGACATGAATTGGCGTGAACACACTTTATATACAAAGATATGAAAAATTGTGTTCTATATGTGTAATAAGAATTGTAATGCCTTCCACTGTCCTGTATTTTAAAAATAAAATTAAAAAAAATAAAAACAGGTATTAGAAAAGTTCCAAGGCTATTGGCTTGAGCTGTGACCTTCTAATTCATTATGCCCTTTTAGCCCTTGATTTTGAACTTTCTTCTAACCTTTACTGGGGTCTGACCCCATTGCCATTTTCTGGCCACTGCAGGATAACAGCTTGGCTGGAATATTTGGAATATTTCTACAGATCATTTTTGTGAAATGGTCTTTACATTTGGAAAAAACAAAAACAAACACTTTAATTGGAGCCCATTATCCTGACTCCCTGACCATTTTGCAATCTATTGTATCTTATTCACTTTCATTCATATATGAAATTAAAAGTGTGTGTGTGTGTGTGTATGCCATTCTGTAATCAAAACTTCTTTAAGGAGCTGTGAGATAGAACTAGCACTTTGCATTTTCACAGCAAAGATGTCTCAAACAAACCCCTAGTTCTCTATATCTCTTAGTGTCTCTAACAACCAAATTGGCACCATCAAACAAATAACCTCTGTCAAAGACAAGGCCATATTTTCTATCAAATGACAGTTTAAGAAAAAAACTCCAAATTGGCTTCAGAGAAACCCCGAATTGGCTACATAACCCAAAATGACAGGAAAGGAAAAACAAGGGTCAGCATGCACTGATGGCAAGACTGAGGGCAACAGATTTCTAAAAATTCATTTTTCCAATCAAAAGCAACAAAGGTTAGTCAGCTCTGGTTAAAAGGAAATGAAGGAGAATTCTGAAACAAAATGAATCTTTGCAGCTGTGGGACATTCCTTACCAGTTCTTCTGCTGCAGGATGGGCTGTCCATGGGCAGCATTATAGTCCAGCAAGAATCTCCATCCTGCTGGGCATAATGGCTCACACCTGTAATCCCAGCAGTTTGGGGGGACTGAGATAAGAGCATTAAAAGTTCAAAGCCAGCCTCAGCAATTTAGCAAGGACCTAAGCAACCTAGTGAGACCCTGTCTCAAAATAAAAAATAAAAAGGGCTGGAAATGTGGCTCAAGGGTTAAGTACTCTTGGAGTCAATCCCCACTACCAAAAAAAGAAAAGGGGTCTCCGCTTGCTGAGAGCCATAGCCAAGTAGGAAAGATGCATGGCATTTTTGGTTGAAAGGTGACGCCAGCAAGCCATTGAGATGATATGATTATGTTAAGATCTGCATTCAATTGGATATTAGACCCCTGCTGTCTGCCTTGGCCTGCTACTTTGGAGCTCTAGCGGGACTCCCAGAGAGTTCCCATTGGTTGGGGAAATGTGGTAGGAGGGATTTCCGGAGGAGGGATTTTCCTGTTGGTGTAGTGTGGCCCTGGAGAGCGCTGCGTGTGTGGTTCCGCATATTTCCCGGGAGCATGCGTGGCATTGGCGGGAGTTTCAGAAATAAAGTTTGTTCCTGCTTGAGTGGCTCGTGATTTTGTGCCCAGCCAGACTGCGGCATCCGCTTTTTACCAGCAACCAGGCCAGGGAAACTGCCTGGCTCCTGGCTGGCTGGTCTCAGTCACCCATCCCCATAAGAAATAGGCAAATGGTGGGGAAAGGAAAAATTAATTACATGCAGTTTAATTGAACTAGAAAGAAACAGCTATTTTGCTTCTCCACATCCCACAAAAGTAATTATGATTTATAGAAACAAAAGTCAGGTAATATGTGTAATTTGTTATGTAATATGTGCTTAGCCAAAGAATGTGCCCATCTTAGCATTCTTGTCACCATGCAGGCCTAGGGATAGTTTTTATGTTCAGCATTAGGAAGTTCAGGAACTCATTGTTTCATGTTGACCTCATGGTGTGCTAACAGAAAAGATATATTTAGATTAATATGAGTATTCAAAAACAGGAAAAAAAAGATTTTTTAGAGAGGATATTTGGGCCATGGAAAATAAGCAGGAATTAAAAGATTAAAGGGTGTGGGGATATGAATTCCTAGAAAATTACAAGAGTAAGGAAACACATTACTGGCAAAGTGAACAGTATCAAATAAGCCTAAAGTTCATAGTAGAATTTGGCCAGATTTTGAAGATCTCCAAAAAATTGTAAGAACTGATTGATAATATGTAGTCTAACATTCCACAGATTTTCAAAAGCTATTGATAAGCCACTTTGAGACTATAATGAAAGCCATCAAACTTCTCCCTAGAAATCATGCACAAGTATGCAAAACTGTACATTAAAATTTTACAATATATATTAATACCTTGAAGTTTATCTCAATCATATTAGGTGACAGTGACCTGGATAAAGCTGAAAAAGGCAGTTTTAAGGAGAAGGAAATTAAACAAGAGTCACAAAAAGAGAATGACAAAGAATAATCAGAGCCTAAGCAGGAAAACCATAGAATATTGTTGTCATTCAAAAGAAGAGAGTGTTTTAATATATCCAGTCAAACATATCAGAGAGATCCAGAAAGACAGTGATTAAAAACTGTTCTTTGAGATCTGAGATTATTGAAGTTATGTGCTATCTTTACCAGTGTAGTTCCACTGGAAAACTATCTATTTAAAGTTGATTGTTACAGATTCGATAGTCAGTGGGAAATGAGTGAATAGGAACTGTCAGCAGAAGAATTTAGGCTTAGCTGAGAAATAAAGGAGAGAATGGAAGAGGGTTTATAAGCAGTTATAATGTCTGGGAAGGGATTGCTGTTTCACAATGGAAATTTTTGATCTTGCTCAGAGGATGGGTATCAGAGACAAATTATAAGGAAATGCAAAGTAAACCAGGTGGTGGGGAGTATATAATTGGAGTGAAGCCCCAAAGAAGTCAGAAAAGACCAGGCCACAGATGCATTAAATAAGCACAAGTAGGGAAAAAATAACAATTCAAAGGCCAACTTGACAGCTCTGGGGAGAAAAGGGGTATGTGCCATTTATTCACCACCATATTTCTAGCACAGTGCTTGGAACAATGTTTCCATCTTTCATGAAGGTATCTCTTAGCTTTCATGAAAAAATTATACTAGGTCCTGTTACACATGAAATCTCTCTTTTTATGAAAGAATTTTTGTCCCTTTCAATAAAAAATATCAATCAAGGCATTAAGTAATCATCAGAAAGATATTTATGTATAGAATTGTATTTATGATAAAGGATAAATGAGAATTAAATGTTGAAAAATAGAAAAATGTTTAGGTAAATAATACTATATTCACATAGCATAGCCATTGAAATTATGGTTTCTATTTCCATTTTCCTTTATGTCTGGGGATGGTAAATGCACACTATAAATTAGTTGAAGAAATAAATATTCACCTAGATAGGCCATCTTAATATGGTCCCATTTGTGCATGCTTACATCTTAATGAGAGAAGAATTCTTAATGCTTGTGAAATTGAATATTAGACAATAAAACTTCTGGCTTGCTACTAAATGCTTTGTGTTAAAAAGGCATTTCAGGGAAACTCTTTCCTATTTTGTCTTCTATCTGTGTTGCTTTAAAATAGACATGACTGTCAGCTAACATGCCCTGGTTCAACAAACAATTCTGAAACACTATTATATATGATACCCTGCAGTCAAAGATCATCATTCCTCACTAGCCTGATTTGGGAGGGTAGCTATACATAGATCATGCTTTTAAACTAGCATTAACCTCATGCCCCTTTATATTCCCTCCAATATTGCAGGGACTGAAGCCTGGAAACATATTTGCAGAACCTTTAGCAAGAAGTTGCATAAAATGAAAGCAGAAGGGACCCAAAACCCATCAGTCTCTTTCAGAAGTAGCAGACAGTCGCAGGTGCAGCCCCATCAGATCTTAAGTTTTGTTAAAAAAAAAAAAAAAGAAAAAAACTCCCAGATACTCCTGTACTAACCATGTAACTCAGTGGTAGAGGCAGCTGTGACCACTCAGTGTTTCTTTCAAATTCTGACCTAGCAGCACAGTAATTTCCTGACTCCTTGAAAATTAGCTGTAAAACTGAGACCTGCTGTTGGTCCTCCTAAGTGTTATAACTCTAGGTCTTTGAGAGGCTTTGAAACCACCTGCAATGAATCTCTTATTACTTGGAACAACCAAAGCAGTTTTTTTCCAAACCAAACACTGACTGATTAATCTGTCCTCTAGCCAGAAGTAAGAGACTAAAATATAAACAAACGGTGTAGCTGTCCTCGTGCTTTCTCTTCCCATTATGAGCCCATTCACCTTCACTGATGGATAGCTTCTGCCATTTGTATTCTAGATACTCTCCCATTCTGAATGTGGTGTCATTGCAACTATCTTGAATAGATTATGATAGAGTTTAGTACAGAGGTCCTAAGAACTTAGACAAATAATCTCCAGAAGTCTTTTTTTTTTTTGAAAGCCCATATTTAGGGAGTCACTGGATTGTCTGAATATTTTCCTATCACTAATTTCATGTTCCAATCACAGTCATTCGTTTTGATTTTGTAACATGCTGCATCTGCTTGTAAAATTATAAGCCTTCTGTTAAAGTTATCTCTTCAAAATGATGCCTCCTGTGGTGTTTTAGTAAGAAAATAGTGGTGAACTTCAAAGTAATAACAGAGCTTTGAATATTAAATCACCAGTAAGTATATAGGGGCACTCTATCTCCCTCCTCCCTCCAATTCACCCTCCATACCTTCATCAGAAAAATCTCTTTATAAAAAAAATCAAAACGAAACAAAAACTTTCTGATTAAGGCATCACTGTGCTCAAATTTTTCCAAGTCTTACCAGGAAGGCAGAAAAAATAATGGACTCCTAATCATGACATATAGGTTCTTCCATGATTTATTCATTTCATATGCTTGTCTGGGTATTGACTCCCCTTTAATACACACTTAGCCATCTAAAAAGACTGGACCACTGGCCATGAACCAGACTATAACAAATCTCAGTTGCTAGCTTGTGTTTTTCTTTCTCATATTGCCGTCTTAAAATCTTACCCACTCTTTAGACTTCAGACATCATTTCTCCATAAATAGTCCTTTATCACATCAACTCTTTTCTTTAAATTCTCATAGGAATTTTTCTTTATTGCTTTCATAGGTTTGAAACATTTCACAATAGTGAGAAAAACCAGCTGAAACCATAGACTAGAATCTAGCAGGATGACCAAGATTGACAATAGAGATTTTGAAAATTACCACATAGAAGCGATAAATGCAAGTTCTATTAGAGCTGATTACAGTTTAAGCATTCTAGTGGACATATTCAAATGCAGTTTGCCTTTTCTATTTTGGGGAACTGCAAAACAAAAGACACGCGGCTTGAAATTAAAAAAAAAAAAAAACTGAACCCAATCAGTGAAAGTTGTTCAACTATGATCATGTTACCTTTTGTGGCAATTACCCACTACAAAGACTGCTTGTTCTATGCTTGGTGAACTTATATTTAAAAGTTGGGTTAATTTCTTTCAGTGCTTTTGGAGATAATGTAAGCATATTGAGAAAGACTCTTCACAGCATTTTTGCTAATGCAAGGTTCTAGTTATTTATTCATCAATGCATTTATTCCCTTGACTTTGAAGCATATATAATATGCAGAGTTTAGCAGTTAGAATTGAAAAAAGACTGGCAAGTTTGAAGAACAATGGGTGTGGGTGATTGGACCCTGGATGTCCTAAAGAGAAATAGTGAGAGAAATGATTTCCAAGGTCAAATGAAGTCAAATCACCAGGATTGTAGATAATTAGGCAAACCATATTGATTTTTTCACTGAATAAAGGAATTGGTACAAGTTATGGTATAGGAAAGAAGATAATAAGGGGTATAATATAGAAAAAGTGTAACTAATATAGGTATTATGTTGGGAACTACTTCCTTATTCCATTATTACAGTCGTCTATGTGAAGAAGTGATTACAAATACAGTAGAAAGAAAGAGAAAGGAAGGGGAAGAGATGGATAGAGACTTTAGAAGTAGATGTTCTAGGACTGGAACTTGAGATGCCTGGAACCAAAGAAAGTTTGGCTACAAAAATTGAAAAGCCCAGTGCAAATGCATGATGTAAAAAAAATGAAAGTGTAGAAACCCCTTTTCAAGCTTGTTCCCAAGCTTGTTCTTTTAAAGTCTTATTACTTGAGCTATACATGTAGCTCAGCAGTGAAGAACTTGCCCAGCATGTATCAGACAGTGTTCAATCCCCAACATGACAAAACAAATAAATAAAAGTGAAATCTTAATTCTTATAAAATTTAAGAGGTATAATATAGATAATGATTAAGAACATAGTTTTCAGAATTATGAGAAAATATTTGGTGTTATAATTTTATTTATGTAATTTAATTTATATAACAATAAATAATATGCTATATTAATCAGGCTTAAGATTTTTCTGACTTATATTTTCACAATCATTTTTATGGTATTCTAATTTATTCTTGAAAATACTTTCTTTTCAATCAAATAATTAAAAGTGACAACAGATGTTCTTGGGAAAGACAACATCTCAAATAATTTTTTGATAATTTTTACTTTGGAAAAAAATTTCTTTTGCTGGTGCAAGTGTTACTGGAACTCCACAGAGCATTTTCTAGGCTTTGAAAACATTGGAATAAATTTTTAATAAAACATTACAAAATGTACACTTGAGATGGGTAGTATTAGGAAGTCATAAAATAATTTTTCTTAAAAAATTTAATTCTTCTTACAAATCAGTTTGGTATAAATGTTTTTAAATGTAAATTTGCAATTCATAAATTTACTTTTAAATTTCTTTTATAATGTAAAATTTTCAAATGGCATTTCAATGTTTCTGGTATTTCTTTTAACTTGTGGAGATCACCTGTGTAAATCATAAAAACAGACTCATAATTTAAAACACCTGTTTATGCACTTTATTACTTAAATTATTTTCACTTACAGTATTTTTAAGTATAAGGAGAAATTAATCCTAAAACTGTCTTCCTTGAATATATGCTCTTTTCCATCAAATGTGATGAGCTTTAAATTTTATTTTTCTTTCTAAGTCTATGCATATTTGTTTTGAAATAGTGCAATGCTTTTCAAAACCAGAGATTCTTTTTTCTATTTATTTATTTATTCTTTTTAGATATACATGATAGTAGAGTGTATTTTGAAATATTATACATACATGGAGTATCACTTACCTAATTAGGATCCCATTTGTGGGTTGTACGTGATGTGGAGTTTCACTGGTTGTGTATTCACATATAAGAATAGAAAAGTTATGTCTGATTGATTCTACTATTTTTCCTATTCCCACCCACCTCCCTTACCTTCATTCTAAACTCAAGTAGTCTAAGAACTCCCTGATAGGCTTTATTGCAATGTCAAGGTGTACACATTTAGTTTGTAACTGCTGAAAGTCTGCTTGCTGTTTTCTGGCAGCTCCCATCCAGTCCAGCACTCTGGAGGAAGTATTAACATTTGTGCTGATACTACAGTAGAAAGGCATTGGGGACTGAGGGTAAGCTGGCCTCTCACCACAGGCCAAGGTGCATCCAACCAGGGTCACAATCACTTCTGGTTGTACTATCACCAATGACTACCATTCTGAAAACAGGAATTACCTCACCAATTCCTTAGGGTCTCATGGCCCATAGATCTCCCTTAGTCATAAAGCTGCCTACCCACCAGTGCAACTTCTGTGCACTGCCCCCTGTGCCCACACCTACTGCTGGACCCAACCCTGCTGCCTGACATGTCACCACTGTTCATGAGCCTGCTGTCTGTCCCATCAGACTTCACTTACAAAACACAAGTTCGAACATCAAATAAAGAGCATCCAGATGGTAAGGGCAGAGCATTAGGCCAAAGTTCTGAAGGGATAGGAGTGGATGGAGGCAGGAGATAAGAAGCTCAGCTCTCATAATCAACTGAATGGTGAGGTAAAATATAAAACTAGCCAAAGTTTCAGCAGTGAGCATTTTTGGTGGGGACTCTTTTGCCAGAAATAGGCAGTTGTGAAAGCTCTCCACATTCCCACTTTCTTTGCCTTTTTTCTTGTATTCTCTTTTCAACTTCAGTCTCTCTTCCACCTCTCTTCCATGTCCAGTGCTATAGTTTGAATGTTGAATGTACCCAGAGGCCTGTGTGTTAAAGGCTTGGTTCCTAGTAATGTGCTATGGGGAGGTGATGGAACCCTTGGGAGGTGATGGAACCCTTGGGAGGTGAGGTCTTATTGGAGGTCCTTAGATCATTAGGGTGTGTTCTCAAAAGTGCTGATGGGACCTCAGCCCACTCCTCCTACTCTTTTTTGCTACATGGACATGAGGTGGGCGGTTTTGTTTTGTTTTGTTTTTGCTACATGGTCCCACCATGACGCACTGTATCATCAGAGGCCAAAGCCACGGGGTCAATCGATTATGGACTGGAATCTCCAAAACATGAGTCAAAATAAACCTTTTCTCTTCATAATTATCTTACGTGCTGTTTGTGATGAAAAGCTAATTGACACACCTGGGATAAGGTAATTTAATTCCAGTGTAGTTAGCGCAGCTCTAATGCATATATCCAAATTATTTGACACTCCTATGAAAGGAATGTAACTGCAACCAAAAAAGTGGAAGTGACACATGGAAGCCATGCACTTTCAGCCTGATTCTGTCAGTACTCTTGCAGCAGAAAATGAGGGTCATTATGCCGAGATCTGGAAGCAACTCTTTATTAGTGGTACCATGGCCTAGAGGGATAATTCCCCAAATCTGAGCCTGAGGTGCACCAGGGCTTTCACTTTTATACATAAGCATGTTTGGGGTACACCAAGGTAAAGGAGTTAGGGCAATTCTATTGGGGGGTCATTCTACATTCTTTATATGGGTACAAGCTTGTCAACAGCCTAGGTCCTCTTAGTTCATACAGCTTGGTGATTTTTACTGTAGTAAGCCTAAAGAGGATTGTTCTGTCCACATTGCTTTGTTTCCTGCTTCTACTATTACAGTTACCTTTTACAGGTACCTGTTAGCCACTGCAAGCCTCCATGGTTGAACTTCACCAGGCAGAGCTGCTTTGTGTAAATGTGTAAAACCATAGTCTGTCAGCTCTTAAACTGCTAAATTTCCCATTCTGTTCTACCATATTTCCCCCTTTGATGCTTGAATATTGTTCAGGTTAGACAGCATCAGTCTCATAGTCTTGGTTGGCTACGAGCTGATACTTGTACATAGCTAACACATGAGAAGCAGTAGGACAACACTGATAGAGATTTTGAATCTACCTAGAAATGAAAACCATCCTACAAAGAGGCTATCTATTCTTCCAGGTCTGCTCCAGGACATGGGCTACCTTCCTGACATCGGCAATGTCCACTACTGCCTGTCTTTTATCGTCTATGTTGAGACAACAATCTCACTGATTGAACTTTTCACATATTTCTCCCTCTTCTGTGAAAAAGCATAATGGTTCATTTGAATTGTTGACTTGATTATACAAAGAAATGCTGAAGATTAAGAGGTTTCTGGGTGTGTCAGTGAGAGTGTGTCTAGGAGTGATTGGCATGTGGGATAGAGAATTGGAGAGTCTCCCTAAGCTTGAGCAGCACCATCCAACAGGCAGGTGGCTTGGATGGAATAAAAGTTGGAAGAACAAGAAAGCAGCAGCAGATGCAAGCTCCATTCTTCTTTAAGGGATTCTTGATGGCTGCTATAATCGCCTGAAGTTATCAAACTCTCCTTCCTTCACTCTTCAAAAGCAGATTCTGTCAGTGATTCTCCAGGGAGTTTCCAGAGGCCTTTGGTCTTAGACTGTGGAAGTGTCACTTATCTCTCTTGTTCTGAGGTGTCAAAATCTTGGACTGTGCAGCTACTGGTTCCTCTAGCTCTCCAGCCTGCAGAAGGCCATTGTGGACTATCCAGTTTCTGGTTGTGTAAGCCAATCTAATAAATCCCCTTTTTATAATCATATTTCCTGTTGATTATGTTCCTCTAGAGAACCCTGACTAACACAGAAATTGACACAGAAGTGGGGTTGTTGCTTTAACTAACCTGGTTCAGAATATTTGGGAGATTTTTGGAATTAGTTGGAGGAATTTTGGGATATATAGCTATGTAAGCTGAAAATGCTTGGTGAAGTACTCCAGTGCTTTAGATTGTTGTAAGTGGAGCTTAATGGCCAATTTTGGTGGGAGCCCAGAAGATGAGAATGCCAATAGGACCATGTATAGTGAAGACAGGGCTCAAGAGGGTTTAGTAGAAAAGGAGGAGACAATTAGTAATTGTAGTAGAGGCCATTCATGTTATGTTCTGTCTGAGAAGTTGTCTGCATTTTGCCCATGTCCTGAGACTTTCTGTGAGGTTGAATTTTAAAAGCAATGGACTTCTTCATCTGGCAGAAGAAATTTCTAGACAGCATAGCATTCAGGAAGTGGCATGGCTATTGCTGGTGGCTTTTAGCCAAGTTTATAGTGATATTCAGAAAGAAGAGCAGAAAGATTTTTAAAACTTGGACATGAAAGGCAGAAGTGAAATGGAAGTTGTAGTTGTTAAAACACATTAATGCCATTAAAGAAATGCTTAAGGCTTTTCCCAGAGACAATAAGAAAATGGCTTGAGGGCATCTCAGGAGCTGGCAAGATCACACATGTCTCAGGTTCAAGGGAGTAAAAGTGAAAATTCTCTTGAGAAGAGACCAATGCGGAATCCTTCTTGCACAAGGGGGCCTAGGAATTTTTTTCTATATGCTCAGCCACTTAGACACTCACAGGCTACTTTATACAGGGTCATTGGAGGACTTACTACTGTTTGAGATGGTGACAGACCTTGGCTTCAACCATGTGGTGCTGGTTCTGCAGGAATACAGGATGCTGGATTTAGGAGGTCATGGCAGTTTCCAAAGATTTCAAAGAAAGGCCTGGTTGGCCAGGAAGGGTACAGCAGGGTGAGAGTCCCTGAGGGCATTCCCTGAGAGGAAAAGTATGGAGATGTAAAGAGGAAGCCAAGCTTTGGTGAAGACCCCAGAGATTAAGAAATGCCAATCATGTGGGACATAATCCTATGCAAGCTGCAGGAATGAAGCAGAGACAGCCAACAGAGGGGTCAGTTGGGATGTAACCAACAAGGCCAAAAGGTGGAGCTACACAAGCCCTGTGGACAGAATATCTCCAGGCCATGTACCCCAGATGCCAGACGTGGGGCTACAGGACTTGTTTGCCCAGCTGAATTTTGGTCTTACTCTATCTAGTCCTATCCCATCTTTCTATGCCCCTAGTTTTGTAAATGGAAATGTTTACTCTGTACCATTATATATTGGATACTTGTAAGTTGCTTTTAATTTTACAGGAACTCATGATGCAAGTTTGCTGAGTCTCACAGGAGACTTTGGACTTGAACTTTTAGGCAATCCTTAAACTGTTGAGACTATGGAGACTCTTAGAGTTAGTACTAACTGTATTTTGCATTTTTGTGAGATGGTCTTGAGCTTTTCAGGCTAGTGATGGAATGTTATGGCTTGGATATGAGGTGTTCCCCCAAAGCTCATGTGCGAGACAATGCAAGAAAGTGTGGAGGAGAAATGATTAGGTCATGAGAACCTTAACCCAATCAGTGAATTGATCACCTTGATGGGATTAGTTGGATAGTAAGTGAAGACAGAATGGATGTGGTTGGAGAAGGTAGGGCATCAGGTGCATGGCTTTGGTGTGTGTGTGTGTGTGTGTGTGTGTGTGTGTGTGTCTGGCAAGTGGTGATCTCTGCTTTCTGATCACAATATGAGCTGTTTCCCTCCACCACACTGTACCACTATGGTGTCCTGCCTCACCTTGAGCCCTAAGGAATGGAGCCTGCTGTCTATGGACTGAATCCTCTGCCAAATAAAATGTTCCTCCTCTACAATTGTGCTGGTCAGATCTTTCAGATACATCATCAAAAAAGCTGACTAATATAACACATAATCCAACTCTAAGTGGTTAGGTTGGTTGTAATCTTTGTTATTGCTTACAATCTAATAATTCTATATTATATATTAGTCTTTTGAAGTCTCTGTCCTTGGTCCCGTGCCTATTGGTCTGCCTTTTGATTTCCTTGGACAGTGATCAAGTTTCCCTTTTGGTGGCCTTGGCAGTGTATTACAGCTTCAACCATATGTTGACCAATCACCCCACAGAGTGACTAGAGTATGGCTTGCAAGTCATTGATGAGTTGTGATGGGCTTCTGTTGGAGGATGAGTTTTTCAGGCTATTGTGGTCTGTTTTTTCAGCTCCAGTAGATGCTACCAGTTTCAGTTGGCTGTGATGAATCTAAGGGGTTACCTTAGCCACCTTGATAGCATTGGGCGTACATAAAAGAACAGTATAGGAACCCCTCCACAGGGGCTTTAATGGTTGGGTGTTCCATTTTTTTACCCATACTAGATCCCCTAGCTGATAAGGGTGAAATGTAATAGAAAGACTGATTAGGAGATGATCTTGGACCCATTCATATAGCTTAATTAGAATTGTCCTCAAGTCTTGTATCTATTGTTTCAGGGGGAGATTGCCAATTTCTGTCAAGACTCCTTTAAGAATTTTGATTAAAGGTAGAAGCCTTCCATACAGAATTTCATAAAGAAAGAATCTGGTTTGTCTATAAGGACTGCATCTAATTCTAAGTAGGGCAATGGGCAGAACTTGTGCCTATTGTAGGTGGGTGTCCTGGCATAATTTACCTAGCTGGTGGTGATCTTCTGTGTTCCAGGTCATGTACTCTACTTTGCCTGAGCTCTAAGGGCTATAGGCAGTGTGTAGTTTCCAGTGCATTCCTAGACAAGATGCAGTTCTTTTAATATTGTTGGTAAGAGCAGCCTCCAGATCTGGTGTCAAGGAGGCCAATTTACTGCTGCCTTTGGCTGCAGCCATGCCTATTGGTCTGCCTTTTTATTTTCTTGGACAGTAATCATGTTTCCCTTTTGGTGGCCTTGGCAGTGTATTACAGCTATTTTCTCAGCTTCTAATAACTCAAGTATTTCTTGGCCATATTTAACATCTTTGCCTCCTGAATTTATGAGTCCTTTTTCCTTACATAGAGCTCCATGGATATGCAGGGTAGCAGAGGCATACTTTGAGTCTGTGTAGATGTTTGGCCCCTGGCTGCCAGTTGTAGGGCTCAACTGAGAGCTATAAGTTCAGCCTTTTGGCAGAGGTGCCACTAGGTAACTTTTTGGCCTCGAGGATGGCATGGAGAGTGAGCACTGTATAGCCTACTAGACTTTCTCCTTGGCTGACAAAGCTGCTGCCATTGGTGAAGTACTCCACATCAAGGTTACTAAGCAGCTGATTGGTTAGATCAGGATGGCTAGAGAAGACTTCATCCATAACTTCAATACAATTATAGTCTGATCCTCTTGGATTTGCAAAAGGAGCATAGCAGGACTTCAGGTCTTTACTGTCTTGATTTGGATGTGTGGGTTGTCACATGGCATGCTCCGCTATCTGGTGATGCAGGCATTGGTCAGTCAATATTGTCCTTAATATTCCATGAGAGTTAAAACTGTATAAAGAACTGGTACTACCAGTTTCAGTTGGCTGTGATGAATCTAAGGGGTCACCCTTAGATACAATCAAGTGCCTACTGTCATCAAGAAGGTCATTGGAAAGAAATTGACCCTGAAAAGCTACTATCAGGGTTTGACCTACGGTCTATCTGTCTGCTTCAGTCATCAATAATGCTGTTGCCACTAGGGCTTGCAGGCAAGGGGGCTATCCCTTGGCAACAGAGTCTAGTTGTTTAGACAAAAATGCCACTAGTCGAAGCCATTCAGCACTTAAATAGGCACCACAGCCACTGTGCCATTCCTCTTGTGCACATAGAGGAAGAATGATCTATTTAAATCTGGGAGTCCTGGCACCAGAGCTTGGGAGAAAACCAGTTTGAGATCTTCAAAGACTTTTGCTGCAATTTTCTCTATTGTAGTGAGTCTCATTCTACCTGTTTTATGGCTTCATAAAAGGGATTTTCCATGACAGTAAATTTGGGGATCCAGATTCAGTAGAACCATGCTGTTCCTAGGAACTTTCAAGCTTGCTTTTCAATGCCCAATTGTTCTTGGTGAAGAACTGGGTACTGCCACCGTCTGACAGGAATTGCCCTTGGCGGGAGCTCCACTATCATGGGAGGAGCCTGTTGGGCAAGTCTTGGAGGATCATCTTTAGTTTTAATTCCTGGAACATCTGGAAAAGGCAGCTCTGCTGGTTTGGCTAGCTCCTGTGGCACAACCACCATCCTTCTGACTGTTGTAGTGACTGTCCAAGAGAGAGAGTTGCCTTGCCATTGCGAGTGATGGTGATTTGTGCTTGGAGTTTTGACAGGAGGTCTCTCCCCAGTGGAGAAACAGGACAGTCCAGGAGAAATAGGAATTCACAAGTAACCTGGCAAGTTCCCATATTGAAGAAATGGGAATTCAGAAACAGTTGATTTGCAGCTGCTCCCATGGCCTTACCACCATTGTTTGTCTTCCAGATATGGAGCTGATGGCTTCGGTGACCACAGAGTGTTTCAGCATCTATGTCCACCATAAAGTCTACTGGGCAGCTCCCTACTCATTCTGACCATAGGTTCTTGGAGACCTAGAGAAATAGAGTCCAATCTGTCCTAGTCTTCTGAACATTCTTCCAGTGATGCCATGCTAATAAAATCTTCCAGCATCAGAGATGCTTTTAAGGGTGAGTATCTTCCAGCAAAGCTCTTATTCTCTTACTTTTGTGGCTACAGTAGCCTTTCAGGGCCAATATATTTGCAATGACCTTCTCCATGACAGTAGACACATTGATTGTATCCTAGGCATCTCAGTCTGTTGAACTGACAATGGTCTGAAGAGTCTCCTCCTTTCTGTCCTCCTCTTTGTCCCTGATTGCTTGGGTCTGATCTTTTAAACAGGGCTGCTGCCAATATATCCATTTTCTTCATTATTCGGTCTTTTTTTTTTTCTGGTGGACCTCTTGATCTCAGTTGACAAAGACCTCTGTAGCAACCTCAATAATTAGCTGGCTTGCATTCATTCCAGCAAAGCTCTTTGGCTTTGGGATCTTTTGGCAAATGTCTCCCTGGAATTGACTCACAAAGGCTGCATTGATTATTCTTTGGTTTGGGGTGGCTTCTGGATCAAAGGGAGTGTATAGACAGAATGCCTCATGCAGACATTCGTAGAACTGGCTTGGGCTTTTTCTGTGCTTTGAAGGACCTCAGTAGTCTTGCTCATGTTCATGATTTTCTTTGCTTTCCTTTTTACATCATTAATGAGAGTTTCTAGGTAGCACTGTAGTCAGTGATAATCTTCAGCATCATTTAGATCCCATCCTGGATCTTCATCAGGGAACTGGTTTGGGGCATACCAATGTGCATCCCCCGCATCAGATTGGAGCATATTAGGGCTCCCTGGGTGATCGGTGGTGTTCTTCTGTGTTGAAGAGCGTCAAGAACAGTTACTAGCATTCTGAATAGATGGGTTTATGAGTTTGGATGACAGACTAGAGTTAGTCAAGCATGGCTTTTTAGTAAATGAAGAAGTGTGATTCTTCCAGTTTAGGAGGTTGGTTTTAGTGAATGGCTGGTACACAAAGACTTGGAGACCTCTCCAGATCTGCACTCTTGGTCAGAATAAATAGGCCTTCATGCCTCTCCTAGAGGCATCTGGAGTGTTTCAGGATTCTGAATGACTGGCTGGCTTCTTGGAATTTGGCAGGGTAGAGAGTTTTCAACTTTAGCTCTGGAGATTGAGGAGGAATGGCAGAGGAAAGCACTGCAGCTCCAGGAGGTCTCTCTGGCAAGAAAGCCTCCATTGAGAAGAGTGAGGGTGTTAGTGGAAACATTGGCACTTTCAGTAGCATAATGTCAGGGAAACTGTAGGGTGCTGGATTGTTCTCTGGTTATGCTGTCAAGATGGGTTTTTCTTCAGGCCTCTTTTACTTTGTTTGTTTCTTTTTTTAGGGTATATGATGCCTGTGTCCAAAAGCCTCGTCATCATAACTTTGCAATATTCTTCTGTGTATACTCTGAGCCATGAAGGTTTGTTTCTGACTAGATCCCACCAAATATTGATATTAAAAAAAACTGATCTGGTGCTTTGGCTTTTCCATGACCACCAAATAAATAGACTGGATAATCTTTTAGTCAATGACCCCTCAGAAGTTCACCTTACATCAAAATTGGGCCAGTCAATCTCACAAAACTTTCTTAGTTTTTGACAGGTGAGTTTTACACCAAAGTGAACAGTCCCTTAAAATTCTTTAACATAACTTCAAAAGTAACACACTTTCTCTGATTAACCTAATTCCACCCTTTACCAGAGGTAAAGACAGACACAGAGGGAGTGGGGTTTTGAAGGAAAGGTAAGAGGTACTTTTCTCTGACACATAAAGGAAAACAACGCAGCTTCATCTGGCCACTCCCCTCTTGGGAAATTGGGGTCCTCTTAGCCTTAGCAGAATGCAGTATAAACCCCCAAACAGGGGTTTCCACCTAGACTTTGGTTGATGGAAATCCACCTTTGACTGTATGATGTACCGAAAACCATGGATGGGGACCCAACACTCATTTCAGCACTTTGGTTAGGTTGGAAAGCTTCCTCCACGGTCCATCTTGCACTTTTACCTGCTTTCACATGATACCAGCCCTCTGCCCAATTTCCAAACCTCAGAGACACAGTTTCACCCATATCATTCCACTCCTGATAGGACCACTGGGGTGTCTCTGTGACACATCTTCACTCTATCCTTTCAGACCTGATGAGAGTTACAAGGGTGTCTATGAGATTTGATCAGGCTCCCCTTCTGCCCTTAGGGGCAGAACTGATAGAACAGAAACACAGTTTCTTACTGATTCAGATGGACATAGCTCTGGTTATTGGCCCTAGTTCTCATTGAATTCCATTGTTGCCCTGGGGCACACGACTTTCAAATGAGGAGAGACCCCCCTCAATGGGAGAAATGACCAGTTGGAGACAGAGGTAGTAACCAGTCATGTGGCATCCTTGACAGGTCTCTGGGAAACAAGGGAGGTAAAAGACCACCATCTCCGATTCCCATTTTCCCAGCCAGGGCACCAGAAACATAGCCAGAAATGAGGATCAGGACATGGAGATCTGGAAGCAAAACTTCATTAGTGGTACATGGCCCAGAGGGATAATTCCCAAAGTCTGAGCCCCAAGTGCAGCAGGGCTTTTATACACAAGCAAAATTTGGGTACATAAAACTCAAGGGAGTTAGTGCGATTCTGTTGGAGGATGCATTCTACATTCTTTATATGGGTACAAGCTTGTCAACAAGCTAGGCACTCTTAGCTCATACAGATTAGGGACTTTACTGTACTAAGCCTAAGGGAGATTTTTTTTCGTCCCCATTGCTTTGTTTCCTGCTTCTACTATTGCAGCTATCTTTTAAAAGTACCTGTTAACCACTGCAAGTTTCTATGGTTAAATGTCATTATGCAGAGTTGCTGTATCTCAACGTGCAAAACCACAGGCTGTCAGCTCTAAAACTGCTAAAATTCCCATTCTGTTCTGTCACACTCTTATTCTCTAGATGTCTCCCAGCACAATGTCTCTCAGAACCCAGTTCCAGGCTGTAAGAAGCCCAGAGCACATGGAAAGTTGATGTGTAATTGTTTCTGCCTGCACCTCACCTGAGCCCAATCCTCAGTCATCTCAGCCCAGGCACTTACACTTATAAATGAAGATACCTCAGCTGAGGTCAACCTCTGGTCCTCTGACCCTTTGTTGTCACCCTCAGCTTTTAAGTCTTCTCAATAAGGTCCCAGATACCACAGAACAGAGACATGCCACCCGCACTGTGCTTTATTTGAATTCTTAACTCACAAAAATCAAAACATAATAAAATATCTGTTTTATACCAGTAAATTTTTAGTTTGCATCCCTGAAAACATATCTTAGACAGCCTCTTTTTTCAATACAAGTTGAGTCAAAAAGAATTTATTTCTCTTTGTCATCCTAGCTTATTGTGGTAAGCTGGGGTATTTTAAAGATGTTTACCAAAATGCTGAGGGTAACAAAATAAAATAAGGAATACAGCAAGTGCATAAAAGTCTTTAATCCCTTACAGGGATTAGATTTCTGATACATCTAATTTATAAACATGCATTTTATTCTAAGAACCCAGAGAAGCCTATTTTTTCATTCTTACACTCTTTCTTCAGCTACTGTTTTCTTTGTACTCTGGGTTTGAGTAATGAACCTTCAGGTGGGAAAAAATGGAAGGACATATTCCCAGATGAACAGTGTAATGCTGACAGTGCTCCAGGCAAAAATTACTACCATTCTAGGCATGAAAACACTATCACCCTCCTTTTTCCCCCTTTATTCTTTTTTGAGCGAGATCAGGTAAAACCTCACCATGCAGATGACAATTAGGTGAGGCCTTAAAAGACAACATGTACCTGGAAACCTCAACAGATACTTTGAAGAAATGAATGGAATAGGCAAAGGACCGGGGTCGGGGGAAGGAACAGTGGCCAAGAGAAATAGTACCCTATTGTTTACCCCCATCGTCAATGCTGGGATCTGAGTGTGCTTCTAAAACAATGAGACATCATAGGAGAGTCTTGGACTCAAAAAGAGGGACTTCTGTAATTCTTCAGCCAAATCAGACAGTGTGAGCATTTTCTGCAGAGCACATAAGCCATGATATTTATTTGAACAGGCCTTCTGAACCTTTATTTGGACTTTTACTTTAATGTCATAGAAGCCATGATATTTATTTGAACAGGTCTTTTGAACCATCATTCTGACTTTTGCTTTAATGTCATAGAAATATGTCAATAGTCAAGAGCTGCTCGATAATTTTCCATTTCAGTATTTAATCACATAAGCGATTTTTAAACCATAATCCATTTCAATGGAGCATTGAAAATATCTATAATGAGGACTTCTGAAGATTCTAGTAAATTTCACCCAGTTCTCCTTCATTTATCCTTTTCTGTATATGATTTGAAAAATCAAAGCTATTTTTTAAACTTGAAAGACCATTTTACTTAATAAGTGTTAGCAGGGCTTACAGTTACAGCACAAAAATGCTCTTCAACAACTCCAAGCAGAAAGTGATTAAAGACGGTTGATTTTGGAAAAATTAAAAATATTTCAAAGAGCAGAGCCCACGGGTTCCACATGGCTGTAATGTATCTGGATATTTCTGTGCACAGGGGATGGGGCCAGCATGGAGAGAAACTGGGAATTGTGCTGACATGGAAAGCCAGCTGTAATTTTAAAAATTCAATGTGGAACATTTGGCTTTATAAAAATGTTTTTATCTAAGCCAAAAATGTAAGATCCCTCTTGCCCCAAACATGTGAACACTGATTCATTCAATATTCTCCTTGAAAATATCTACTGATATGGGAAAAATGGTCCCCTCTGTCATCTAGATGTCAGTGGAGAATGACTCATTAGTCAAACAAGGAACTCAAATCTCTTCTGTAACTTAAGCCCTTCTGGAGTTTTTCACAGTTGCTAATAGCAAACATTGCAATGCCAGAGATAAAATACAAATGTTTTATGCTTGAATTTTGTTTTAAATGCATGAGAAAGTTATCAACAGAATAGGCTTAACCATGTGCTTTTATGTTCTGTGAATCTATTATAAGATGACAACTGGCAAACAATATTTTTATCTATCTCATTATCTTTTTTATTGAGAGAAGAAAAATATTACCATTATCAAAATTTCCCTTCCTCTTTTCCTACTCCCCACCTGTTTTTAACATTTGGAAGCCCTTTTACACTAAAGCTTTCAGGCAAAAACTATACACATATATGGTAGTGTTTCCTATAATCAAAAGTTTAGTGTCTTTATAATTTTTAAATATTTCAAACTTTTCAGTGGAAGCCAAATAACATACTGAAATATCAAAGCAAATAGTACACCCTTAGGAAGAATATTATTTTAACTACTTTTCAACCATACATACTTTCTTCCACTGATTTTGAATTTCCTCATCAAAACAAGATATAGACAACATAAGCTTTCTGAGGTGCAAAGGTAATTTATTTTCATTCATTGATTCATTCAACATTTTTTTAGCACCTGCCAGATCTAGCACCTTCTCAGATAATTGAGGTAAACTATAGAAACAAGGTTTTGCCCTTAAAAAAATAAGGAAAACTTAGCCTACTTTGAAGGAAAAAGGGTATTCATAAATAAATCTGAGCAACAAAACTTTTTTAAGATAAGGTCGTTTGAAAACTTGCTAAATTTCAAGACTACTGGCTTCTTGGAGGCTAGACCTCACTTTAGATTTTGTAAGCACCAGGAAAGAGAAATTTCAGAACTTCGAATATTTGAGATCTATCAATGGCTTTGCTATATGCTGGTTACAGGGTTATTTCAACCATTAGTCATCTTGTACATAGGACCTGGCAAAAGTTGCGGGGTCAAAGACATGGCACTGAAAATCCATGAGACCCTTGCCTGGTCCAATGTGCACTGCCATTTGACTACTTCAAAAGACGCAGTTATCCAGACCCCTTTAATTTCCTTCTTTGTGGGTGGGCAGTTGGAAGGCAAGTCTAAGGGTGATAACCCATGACATCTTCTTCACATCCTGCAAATCCAATTCATAATAAGTATCTCACAAATACTTTTCTGTAAGAGGTATGCCCATCCCCTTCTTTCTGGCCTCAGATATCTTCTGTGTACCTAGTATTCACTATACGCACTGTAGACACAGTGCCTAGGACTCACAATAGTTTTGGATGCCCACAGACACGTTTTGATTTAATTTTAAAGTCAGAATAAAAACAAATACAATCACAATGAATATGTAGTTATCAATCCAGTCTGGACTATATTTATCCTTATGTCAATACAGTCATGAAATGCAATTTTTTAATATTTTGGCATGAGGCCATTTCTTCCCACAAGGCAAAACAAAAGTGCCTGGGAGAGAAATGAAGATGACTCCCAAGTGGTTCCTTCCCTGTGACTGGTGGCAAACTTGCACATTTCTCCAATGAATGTCACGGTCTCCTCTCTCTTTGTAGGTCTAGGTTGTTAGGCCTTTTGTGCAGCCAGCACTCAAACACTGGTTCTTCTGGGAGCTTCTAATATTCTCTGTATGCTGACAAGATGCTATAAACCACAGACACCTTCTGCACTACCAAATCATCCCAGGGGTGCAGGTGTCCACTAAACTACAGTGAGATCTCATAGTGTTCCTGGACATTCCTTCTCTCAGCCTTATCTTCGTTTCCTATTTCCCTTGGCCTGGTATCACAGCTGTTGGAGAGAGCTATGAATGGTTAATGCTTCCGAAACCCTGTTCCCTCTTTGCCTTCCCCAGATTACCTTTTATGCCCTCACCTTGACAAACAGAATCAATTCATTGTGGCCTTAAATTAATTGTCTTATGGATTTAAAGGATGTGGCCCAAGACATGGTTTAATTAGTGAAAACAAACAAGCAGAACACCTGTTTGGAGTATGCACAATGACAATTGCTGACCCAGCTGGTTACCCCAGGGCCCTATGAAGGTACTGTAATCAGTTCGCATCTTATATACACAACTTAAATATTAGTTAATATTACATATTATCAATATGATGTATATATCATATACTACAGGAATGACATTATAAGTAACAAAAAAAATTAAAGGTAAAAATAAATCCATGCCAAAAATATCAAATAAAATGTCAATTTTAGACTCATAGGATATTTTTTCAGGACACAATAAACAGAAAACAAAGTTTTAATGTTGACACAGAAAATATCACTTTTTCTTTGATTAGCAGCAAAAAATCAATAATTTCCTATAAAATAGGAGCAGCTTATTAACAAAATTAACCACAAATGGATATCAGATGAAATAACTTTGAATTAAGATCCCAAATTTTTAAATTTTATTTTTAAAAAGGAAAGCATCTTGAGGTTGGGGTTGTGGCTTAGTGGTAGAGCTGCAGCCTAGCACATGTGGGGCACTGGGTTTGATCCTCATCACCACATAAAAATAAAATAAAGGTGTTGTGTACAACTAAAACAAAATATTTATAAAAAGAAAAAAGAATTACATCTTATTTGAAGCTGCTAGATAGAAAAGGCCAAAATAAATAATTTGAAACATGTTCTAGAATTTGTGTATATCAATTATAACAGTTAAATGAATTGACATTTATTTTTAAATGTAATTAATTTATAAGAGTATGAAAGCACTCAACAGAAAATAAACCAAAAGCCAGACTATAAGCCAAATCTTTCTGACTCTAAGTTCCACAGTCTTTTCTCTGTATCAGTTCTGGTGGCATATGGGTGAAGTGGTGAAGTACAACCTAGGCCACAACTCATTCCCTGCCCACTCTTATGGCGGACATTGCTAATTAGTTGTGACCATTTTCTACCAACCCTGGATATAGGCTCCAAACACTTCTCAACACAGAAGTTCAGAAAGTCAATCACAAGTAACATGAAACCTCTTTGCAAAACCTCTCCTATATTTGTAGATGTAAGTACTTCATCTAATTGTCTCTAATAAGGATCATATTTCTTCCTTTCTGTATTTTTTTTTCTTTCCTAAGTCTTTATCATTAAGACAAGTCCATAGAACTTATTTTCTTTGGGAAAGTTTGGACAAGTAAGCACGTCAAATTTAAAAAGCCCATAGAATAGTGAAAAATGATGTGATTTAAGAAAGGACCCAGACAGTAGAACATGCAAGGTAGGCAAACGTTTTCCTGTTGGAGAGCAGGAAATGTGTAGCGGCACTTACCAGGATGAAGACAATGCTACTTTAGTCCCTAAGGAAACCTTGGTGCCTCCGGTCCTGAACTTGGTCAGAGGTGAGGGGGATAGAGGGTGGAGATGTGGGGGAAAAATGATTTGGAGGTGATGGGGTAGGGAAGGAGGGCTGAATGAACTGAAAGAGAAGCCAAGAACTACTGGGCTAGTGTTCTAATGTGTTGAAATTCTTAGCCCTTTATGTGTGGCCACAAAGATAGTGATTAAAAAAAAAAAAACTGGACTACTGGGCTTGAACTGCATCTCAGCAAAACATGTCTTCCCACCATAATCTTTGACTGGTATGTGGGGGTCTTCATGTGTTTTGGAAAAGGGATACAAGAACAGTAAGAACATCCATGCACGCTAGAAGTCAGAGGCCAGGATGGAGGAGGTTCATTATTCAGTATTCATACCTGAAGCAGACACAAATTCAGTGGCTGCGGTGAGCACAGTGGGATGGCTAGATGAGTTCTAACCTGACCAATCACACACCACCTGTACCAGAGGGAGCAGGAGGAGGAGAAATTCCAAAGCCCTGGCCTTCCTCCCAGTCTCCCTGATGGAGGTGGTTTGTTCCTCTGCAATCAGATGCCATTTTAGTAAAAGCAAACTACTTTTGAGGAGAAATCTACAAGATGGAGTTTTAATTCTTCAAATTGACTCAATAGTCACTTTCAGGAGGCAGTTTTAAGTTAGGAAGATATGGTTAGATTTTACTGGATTATTTGAGTTCTTCCCTGCCATCAGAGATAATGGGAGCTGCAGGGCAAGATGAACTAGGTTAATGAAAAATACAGAGGCTGTTTATAGCTTCTTCAAAGGGACTGACATTTCTCCATTTTTCTAAGACAGGAACTTTCAAAGTTCCTGGGAATGGCAAAGGCTGACAGCCCACAAAGGATCCAGCTACATTTACTGGAAAAGCAACAAACCCACAGTCTGTGTAATTGTTCTTTAACCACCCAGGGATGAACTCAGCAGAGACAAGAAGAAGTGAGCCTTTACCTTCAAGTATTATTATTCCCATTCTTCAGTGAGAGAATCAAATCTCATGTCTAACAGCAAGAAAATGATAAAGCCAAGATTTGAACACTCATCTATCTTATTTGGGAATCCATATTCTTTCCCCCGTAGACTATTTTACATCCAAATATTTGATAGCATCATCATCTTGATATCCCACAGGGACCTCAAACCCAATGTATCCCAAAGAAAGCACATCATCTTTCCTAACAAACTTGCTCTTTTTATTTCTCATATTCTTCATGTTACAGATATTGTTTAAACTAAAATCATCTAAGCTTTCCCAGTCTCGTTCACTACTTAAAACAGTCCAACAAACGCTGTCTTATTCTATTTCCTGAAGTACCCCCCACCCCAACACTTTACATGTCCCCTGTGCACATACATAAGAGAATTGAATTCAGAAAAAAAAAGCACTTTAGATGTATTTTATATTTCTAAACTTATGATAGAAGCCAGGACTGGAAAATGTCACTATTACTTGAACAATACCAAGCCAGTATTTACAGTAAATCCATCAGGGAGCAATAAGGATCCCAGATACTTCCCTATAAATTAGCTTAATTTCTTGAAAAAAAGATGATGAGATTCAAGGGAAGGTGGAAGAATACCTATTTGGAAAACAGATTCAATGAAGAGAATCCCAAATGGAGGTACACCTAAAAAAATAAGATGAAGTGATAAGGAAATACTTCAAACCTAGGTCTGAGTGAGCCAATCAGAACACTTTGCACAAAGAAGAAAGAAGCCCTGAGAGAGACCACACTCCTACACTTCATGGCAAGTACAGTACGTGTATGAGGAGATGCATATCCAAGGACAGAGGGTAACTCAGGACCTTTCCCCTCTGGAAGAATCCAGAGAATAAGAACTATAGTTACCTCTTGTTGCCACTTGCTCCTCTCTCCCTCCCTTCCTTCCCTCCTTGTGAGATTTTGATTTGTATTTTTGTATTTCCTCAACAAAGCATTGGTGACAAAACACTTTGTTAGTTTATATTTATCCTTTCTTTACATCTTTGGTTCTGATGAACATTTTGTATAGTGTTCGTCTTGCCCCACATTATATTTGCTTCCCAAGTCTGTCCTTAAGACTTTGCTCATGAACTTGAAGCAAGTTCCCTTTGAAATTTCCCTGTAAAGGTTTGCCTCCTAATTCCATCCAGTATTAGCCACTTGTTTTGATCACCATGTGACCGTGTTTTCTTCACTGGCTGCTGAAATTGCATCTCTTCGGACCTACCTGAGAGTTTAGGCTGTTCCCTTTTCATTTGTACAAGCCATTATAATTCTGTGTCCTACAACACTGGAGAAAAGGAACTGTAATTCCTTTTGCTGAGAAGAATAACTTTACCATGAAAGGTATATCACCATTATGTGTTATTGAATGGCAACAGAATTTGACTTTGATTAATGTGAGTTGAAAAAAAATTAAGCATTTTACACAATCAACAGGAGGGTTGGAGCATTATGCTTTTTGTTACATTATGCTGAGAATAATGGCCCAAATTATACATACAACTGCTATGATGAGGAAACTTATTTTCCCACTGAGTTTGCACTGTGGGTCCTGCTGCTCTGAGAACTACTACTGTGAGACTCATGGCTTTCTGCTACTTTGGATCTGATGGGCTTCCAGTTCAATCTAGGAGACAGGTGGATGTCAGTATCAGAGTTTCAAAGCCCAGATACAAAAACAGAGGGGATAATGAATGTCTGGCATTTTTTGTCTCTATAAGGTGAGGTTGATTCTGCTCTGTATAAGATTCATAAAATCTTATAATATTATCCCAAATAAAGGCAAAGAACTCAGATACCATGTTGCCAAAAAGAATGACAAACATCTAGTATAAGCATCTGAGTTCAAAATTGTTGCCCTCTAGGGAAGAACCATAAAAGTGTAAACTTTGCAGACTTCCAAGTCCCCCAAGCAGCCTAAACATGTATTCTTATTGACTCATATCTACAGCCAATTTCCCCTAGGATACACATGCACACATACACACACTCCTCAAGGAAAATAAAATCACAATATCACTTGTTCCTAAATTGTAACTGGAGAGTTAATTTATCTAAGTGCTGAATTATTCAATGACAAATACAGAGTAAATAGATATTAATCCTTTGGGATACTTTTAGTACGATTTTTGTCCATCTTGGACTTTTGCTTGGGGTTTTGTATGTACTTCATGCTAATTTTGACAAATAAATACTGAATTGAATGCATTAAATGTATCCTATATTCTTGTCTCTGAAGAGGTTTTCATTACTATTGGAACAGAATCAAAATAAAAGTAGTAAGTTTACAAAGTCCTAACCTACGAAAATATTAGGGCACATGTTTCTTGTTTTAATATGAAAATCTTAAAATATTAAATATAATTAGGTGACAGTGCATGGTTTTTCTATACATAAACTAGTAAAACTTATATTATTATTATATATCCATGTGAAATTAAATGGGTAGGGTGTTGGATAGTGAAGCCAAATAAAAAGAAAAACTCAATCATTTCCATTTGTCTCTTGATTTTTAAGTATTCACTAAAACAAAATATTTTTTAAAAAAGAATTGCATCTTAAGTTAAAAGGCCAAAATAAATAATTTGAAACATATTCTAGAATTTGTGTATATCAATTATAATGGTTAAATGAATTTACATTTATTTTTAAATGTAATTAATTTATAAGAGTATAAAAGCACTCAACAGAAAATAAACTGAAAGCTAGACTATAAGCCAAATCTTTCTGGCTCTAAGTTCCACAGTCTTTAAATATTTATAAACTACATAGCATGAAATTTGCTGACCACTTGTTTTGTTTTAATTAAGCAATATAGTCTTATTCACCACTTCAACAGTTTGGAGCAAAACAACTAGCTGAAACAAACCTGATATCCCACCACCACCTTAGGCTGAACTGCTGTATAGCACACCAGCACACTCTTTTGGACGCATAGGATAATGAACATGGTCTTCCAATCAGCATCTTAATGCTGTTAAATTCTGCTCTTTATCTTAATTACAGGGTATCTGTTTTGTGCTTACTTTATGGAATAAGCTGAAATGACATGATATTCATGGAGAAATCCAGAAGTTTGATATGAATGAGAATAGAAAATACAAAATTAGGGGCATTTTGTCCAAACATCTGGCTGACCTAATCATCTGTGGGACAACTGGAGAGGAAATGAGAATGTTTCAGATCAGGGTTTATCATGCTAAACAGACAAAAACAGCTCATAATCACCCATTCAACCAACACTCGTGAGCACTACTTTCTGTAGTTGTGACTTACCATGACTTTCTATATTCATGACTTACCATGTGGATAAAAAGATGGCTAGGATCTAGGCCTACACTAGCCCTCTAAATAATTGTTAGGGTTAAAATGTTTATAAAATGTTTCTGATACTAAGGAAGAAAAATATGGGTACAACATAATTTTTGAATGTCCAGTACCACAATTCCTGGTATTCTGGCAAATTTAATACTTTTCTCAGAAATAAGAGCCAGGAATCATTGTTAAGAACAAGGACTCTGGCTTTCTTTCTCAACCCATATTTGGTTACGATTTCCTTTGATATCTTTGTAAAATATTTCTAAACTCACTTTCCTATCAACAAATTTTAAGTGTCACTTTGGATTATAATAAAACTGACTTTTTTTACCCCTAGTGTTGGAAATCCAAACCAGGGCCTTGCACTCTCCCACTGAGCTATAATCCACAGCCGTAAAACAATATTTTAGTATTTATGTTGTACTAAATTATTTTGAAAAGGCTTAGAATGTGTTATCTCAATTAATGTTCACAACAACCCTATTAAGTATATTGCTATTTTCTCACATTATTGATAAAGAAAGAAGGAATAAAAAACTTAAATGATACCCAAAGATCACATAGGTTTTATAGTTTGCAGAGCCAGGGTTCAACCTTAGGGTGAGTGATAATTGAGCTATTTCTGTCATAAATAAAATGTGGGGAGTATCTGGAATGCTTCTCAGCAGTTTAAGACCTTTATAATACCAGAAATCTAGAGAGGAAGGGGGCATCTGGTTGTCTATGGCTGAGGACTAGTTGTAATAACCAAGAAGACTTGTTTGTAACTTGCCATCATTTAAATGACTATAATATGTCAGATCAGTGTTGCTATGAGGAATGATGATGATGAGGTTGTCTATGGAAATCACAGTGTTTCCACCCTAAAAGGTGACCGTGTGCACAGCACGTGTTGTGTTACCCCAAGCAAATAAATCAGTAGTACAAATAAAAGAGAAATGTCATTTTGATAATCACAAAAAAAATGTTGAACAAAATATAATTCAGCATCAATATGGAATCAGTTCTTGGTTCTTTAGTACTCTTATTAATAAATTCTGTATAATTCCCATGCCCTTCACTTAGGTCTTTTATTTTGTTTATTTAAGACCCCCATGTGAGTGCAAACATCTTGAGGGTTTAGATTTTATTTCTTGGGTAAGTTTCTTACATAACAGTACCAAATGTTAAAAAATGGAAATTAACTCTCCCATGGTGAAAATGATAATTATTAACATTACAAAATAAATTGCCAGAGAGGCTTAATTTAATGACAAATATGCAAGTTTTAATAAAAGCAAGTTCTTTCCCAAACAATTATCACTCCTATTTCATTAAAACCAATGTTTTATGCCCTGGACAGAAATTAGAAATTCATGCAAATGTATATTTAAAATATTGTACATATAAGACATACCAATACTAATTTGACTTACAAAACCAGTGTTACACTCCTTTAAGTGGGCAACTAAGAAATGTACAAATAGGAGCAAAAACAAACAAAATATAATGACAGGATAGAGATGTTATTATCTTGTAAGAATAAGACTAATCAAACAGCAATAATTTTGATTTCCATGTGGTTGAAACCATTAATAAACACACTAAACTAATATTTCTGTAATGATAGGGAAAGTGATACTTCTGGATTTAGATATAAATGCAATTATAATCATTCATCCTTACCTTCACAGCTGAAAAGGAAGAAATGATATGTAAGCTATGCCAATAAAATGTCAAGCACATTCTGTCACATTTTATATCACATCGATAGATTCAATCTAAAGGAGTCAAATCGAAATAGCTTATTACCACCTACAATGCAGACCAGGAGCTGTCCATCCTAATCAATAAGTATTATTTAAAGAATTCTGAAACTGGAAGGATCTGATTCATCCATCCTCAAGGAAAACTACTGCCTCTCTGGTGCCAAAACATTCCATGGAAATGTCAAACTTGAATTAATGAGTCAATTATGTATTTTTTTTTGGTATTCAAAATAAAGGACTGGTATGATTCCATTTATTTTAATGCTTAAAAAAAAGCAAACAATCTTTTTTGACATTATTTGGAGAGAACAATGTGTTGCAGAAAATGTGATCCACAGATGAACAGGGAGTTACCTCTGGGATGTAGTGAGTAAAGCACAGGCAGAGCCACAGAGGGGACTCAAGACAATGCAGTGTTTGCTCTAAAGACTGATTTTAGTTGTGGACATAGAGGTGCAAATAATTATGACTATTTATCATGATTAATTTGTAAATGTCTGTTATGTGTCCCATTAACTATGTCTGGTATAGTTTACAACCAAAAATTCAAGTTTAAAATGATTTTTAAAATTGCTGGATGAACTCATTCTGTCATCCTATATACCCTTCGGTTAGCTTATCTATTTATGTTTGATAATTATAGTGTTAAATTATTTCATATTTTTCTTGGTGCAATATTATGTCATTTTAGTCCTTAATTTGTTTTAATTAGGATTAAGTTCTGCTTAAATGAAAGAAGGGAAAACAACAGTAAATGAAAACACATAGTTTACTTTTCTCACATTAAGCAGGCAATCCAGAAGTGATGTGATCGCAGTGTTCCAAAAATTTTCCAGGATCCCAGGCTTCTTACAGCTTTCTCTACCACTATCCCTGGATAATGGTCTTCCCACTCATCAGGAGACAGAATTTCGGCATCCCATCTGGGGTCCAAGGGGTGGGGTGGGGTCTTCCTCTGGTGGCATGTGCCTAGCAAAACTTCTTACTGTGGAGGAAGAAAAAACATCCCTAAAAATGTTGAGTGGACTGAGAATAATGTAGCAGTATCAATTATAAGAAAGAGTGTCTGATTATTCCAATTATATATTTTAAGGTTTTTATCAGTGCATTATAGTTGTACATGGTAGTGGGGTTAATTTTGACATAATCATATCTGCATGGAATAGAATTTTCTCTACTTCAGTTCCCAGAGCTTTCTCTTTCCCTTCTCTCTTCCGTCCCCTATTCCCCTTTGCTCTAGTGGTATACCTCCTATAAATTTAGTTTTTAACTGATGTTTTATAGATATACCTAAAGGTAGAATTCACTGTGGTATATTCATATGTGTACATAGCATATTTTTGTCGAGTTTGTTCTGCATTTCCTCACTTTTCCCATCATTCCCCACTCCCCCTCATCTCTCCTTCCTTTACTCCACTCATCTTCCCTCTGTTTTTGTGAGATCTGGGCCCCCTCAGCCCTTGTACCACCTATTTTGCTCTAGCGTCCACATATGAGAAAAAACATTCGACCCTTGGCTTTCTGAATCTGGCTATTTCACTTAGCATGAAGCTCTCCAGTTGCATCCCTTTACTGGCAAATGCCAAAATTTCATTTTTCTTTATAGCTGAGTAAAGCTCTTCTTGTCTATATATATCACTTTTTTCTTAATCCATTCATCTGCTGACTGGCACCTGGCTGGTTTCATAATTTGGATACTGTGAATTCTACAGCTATAAACATTGATGTGCCTGTGTCACTATAGTATGCTGATTTTAGTTCTTGTAGATAAATGCCAAGGAATAGCTGGATTATAAGGAGGTTCTATTCCTAGTCTTTTGAGGAATCGCCACACTACTTTCCAGCATAGTTGTACTAATTTTCAGTCCCACCAACAATGTATGAGTGTGCCTTTTCTTCTACATTCTCATCAGCATTTATTATTATTCATGTTCTTGATAATTTCCTTTCTAACTAGAGTGAGATGGAAACTCCATGTAGTTTGGATTTGCATTTCCCTGGTTGCCACAGATGTTGAACACTGTTTCCTATATTTGTTGTTCATTTGTATTTCTTCTTTTGAGAAATATCTGTTTAGTTCCTTGGCCCATTTATTAATTGGGATATTTGTATTCGGTGTTTAGTTTTTTGAGTTCTTTATACATTCTGGCTATTAATCTCCTGTCAGAGAAGTAAGTGACAAAGATTTTCCCCCATTCTGTAGGCTCTCTCTTCACATTCTTAATCATTTTCTTTGTTGTGGCAGAGCTTTTAAATTGAATGCCAGCCCACTTCTTGATTGGTTTTATTTTTTGAGCGTTAGGAGTCTTTTTAAATAAGTCAGTGCTTGTGCCAATATGTTGGGTTGTTGACCCTGTGTTTTCTTCTTAGTAGTTGCAAAGTTTCTGGTCTAATTCCTAAGTCTTTGATCCACTTTGATTTGACTTTTGTGCAAGTGAGAGATAGGGATCTAGTTTTATTCTTCTACATATGGATATTTAGTTTCCCAGCACCATTTGGACAAAAGGCTATCTTTTCTCCAATGTATGTTTGTGGCACTTTTGTCAATTATCAGATAACTGTATGTGGGTTTATCTCTGTATCTTCTATTCTGTTCCATTGGGTTTTTTCCTCCCCTATTCTATGTGTTGAAGTATTATTGGAGCTCAAATGGGGCTAATTCTCATTTGGAGTGAGGTTTGCTGTTACTTGGCTGAGTTATGAGTACAGCTCAGTAGTAGGATCTCTACCCTGTAAATTTGTAGTACCCCATCATTTCCTAGACCCTCTTGCAGAAAGGGGGAGCAAGGAAGAGCAATAATGGCATCAACCAAGGCACACCCTTAAAATAAATGGCCAGTGCCTACTATGACATCTATAACACTAATTGCCATCTAAAGAGGAATCTTTGGGTGAGCATCGACAATATACAGTCATGAACTAGATCAGACGTTAGACAACAGGTGTCAACTACATTATCCACTGTTTTAATGGCCAAAACAAGAAAGGGGTAGGAATTACATAAACTAAACAGTTCTATCAGTGAAATTATAGTTCCTTATGTGAACTGAAAAGGCAGAAAGGCAAAAGAAAGTTTGAAATACTTAAAAAGTAAAGAGGGGAATCAGGAGAGAAGTAGCAGGTGAGGGCTATAAAGAAGAAATTTTAAAAAAAATAAAAGTAGTCAAATACATAGAGGTTATAAGGAGTGAAGAAAGTGTAATAAAAGAAACAAAATAAAGGTACAAAGAAATAAAAAGTCAAACCAAATCAAGTCTACATAAAATTTTACCTCACCAAAGTCAAAGCAAGGCAATTAAAGTGGAAAAAAATTATATGACTATATATGCATACACACACACACACACACATATATATTCTCAAACATCAGTGAGAGCATGCACATAACAAACACACATACATGCAATCACACAGAATGGAAAAGATAAAAAAAATGCAAACTAAAATAAATTAAAATTTTAAAAGTGGGAAAAAATTCTTAATGAGAAATAAAGGGCTTGCTTCCACTGAGGTGGTCAAAATGGTTGACAAGCGTGCCATGTTCATTGTTATGCTGTGGTGCCATTCTTTGCATTTCTTTGAGGGGGCTCTGTAACCCTTCAACCAAGGATTGGGGGACTGACTTCTTTGTTTCTCACCAAGCTGCCAACCATTGTACTCTGGATTCAAACTGGTTGTAGTAGCTCTCAGCTTCCCATCTCACAATATAGGACAGGATAGACTGGGAGCACTGACAATGGATGTGCTCTCCCAGATTGGGGCTGATGCACAGTAATAGAAGGAAAGTTCTAGTGGCTGGGTTTAGTTCTGATGGATTTTTTACTTTGATGGCAAGCATTTGAGATGAAAGCCACACTCCTAGTTGCTGGGCAGATGTGGACTTCTGCTGGATTTCTGGATCTCAGGGACCTCTTCCAAATTCCCCTGAGAGTAAGGGATCTAACCCTCTTGTAGGTCTCACAGATCCCATTGCCATGGATGTGAATTACCCAGGATCAGACTAGGAGTGCAGTCACACCTGTCTGACCAGTTTCCTCTCTGTTCCCAGCTGCTGGTTTGGGCTGCCAGCAACAAAGGCTAACTTGACAGGCAACTGCTGGGTCAGGCTGGCAACCTCTTTATGAGCTCCTGATTTCCTGCCTCTGTTGACTGCCACGTGGCTACTTGCAGATGGCTCCTGCAGAGACTCTTCTGCTCCTAGACTGGGGGTTCTGGTCACCATCAGTATCGGCACCATCTTTCGGTCAGTTGAGATCAGCCTCCCTCTCTATCCCAAAGGTTTCCCCCAAGTCCTTTTTATTTGCTTCCTTTTCCTCTCTGCCTGTGTTGCCCCTCCCCTCTGCAGTGGGCAGGCATCTCTGGCACCGCATGTGTCTCCAACGTATTATTTCTTATGAGTCTCTATGATTATTTTACTGTTCAGTGTTGAATTTCAGTGAATTCCCTCAGTTACTCACCTCACTTTGTAACAATATTCCTTCTGCTTGAGCCTTGAGCCAAGGAGCAGTTGGAGAGCTCACCCTTGCCCTAATCCGCCCTCTTCCCGTACTCCTGTTAACTATTTTTAAAAACTTAACTGTTATTTTCAAGTTTATCAAATTTAAAAATTCCTTTTTTAATCTATGTCTTCAATCTGTTTAGATACTTTAATTCACAGACTGAATGTGTTTTTAAAAGGCCATCCAGGTTTACTCAGTTATATTTTAATACAAGAAAAGGAAAATACAATAAAATAAAATCAAAGTGCTTTCAACTTTTGTTAAATTATTGCTATGACTTAAAAACTAAGAGTAAAATTACTAGCATTTCTTACTATTTTTGTTAACTAAATTGAGTAGTTTAAAGCAGTTCATATGAAAGTAAAGTTAAATTAAAATTTTAACTATAAATTATAAGTACAAGTTTATTTTCTCTAATTATCACAATTTGACTATTACATGAAAAATTAAATTATTGTAGTCAACATTTCTTGCAGTAATTTATCTAAAATAACATAGCAAAATGAAAATTTTAGAACATTTCAAAGAAATTTTCACTCATCCTTTTTACATACCCAAGGCAAAATTATAAAGCATTTTGAAATAGTCGTTAAGAAAAGTATGCTTTTTTCTTAGTTTATTTATATCCACACCACACATTTTTTTAGATACACACAAAAAAATGTTGACTGAAGTTCAAATATTAGTGATAAATCAAATCCTATTTCACTAGTAATATTTTAAAATTTCTTACCAATATCACCAAAGTGCTACGTTTACTAAATAATATATGATTGCCAAATCAGAATAAAATAAAATGTAGCAAAGAGAAACTATTAAAGAAAGAAAGGTATATATTATTGGCTCTCAGGAATTGCCATAACTTCCTGTTCCATAAACTGAAACTTTAAAATAGAAAAGAACATGTTAGATGTAAGTAGAAGACATGGTGGTACAGGAAGGTTCTCAAACATGAAGTGCTCATATATACGCTGAAATAGCAACCATTTTGCTGCCAAATCCTCCATTAGTACTTGCTTCAAAAGTTTCAGGGCTGGATTCTGCATCTCCTTCTAGTACCTGCCTTGGTATTAGCATCAGAGTATTTAATTCTAAGAGAGGGGATTCTTGATTTGTACACAGCTTCATGTCATATTCAACACACACACACACACACACACACACACACACACACACACACACACAAAACCCTGTGAGGAGCAGCTCAGCCACATTCAAGTCTAGTTAAAGGGAAAAACACTTTCTGAGTGCATCTTCACTTTCTCCTTCTCTCTATTATGTTTTCAGATTACATCCCAGGCTTAGCTAAAGCCTCTATTAGCTAAAGCCATGTGGGGGGCTGCAACCTGGGAAGTTTGGTCAGAGCCCAGTGTGGTGAGAAGGCCTAGTTTGTATTGGCAAGGTGGCTAGGGCACAGTGAAGTTGAGTTAGTGTTCTTGAGTCAGGTCAGTTGGGTTCAAATCTTGGTTCCACCCCTTTTATAGTCTTGTGATCTCAACCAAGTTAATTAACCTCTCAGTGCTTAATTAATTATTTGTATCATGGATATGATTACAGAGGTGATATATGAAAATGGGTAATATTTGCAAAGTGCCTTTTACCTACTGAATGTTCAAAATATGTACATCATCAGACATTTTACTTTAGGTAGAGGTGTGCATGAATATGTGCATGAAGATGACATCTTAAGAAAGACAGTCAAAATACTAAAAAGTAGAAAGACAGGGGTTGAAATCTCACTCAACCTCTTAAAAAATATTATGATATTCTTGCACTGTTTACTCTTTGCTTCATCCTCAGTTATTCTGATTGCTGGGTCTGAGTTGGGACTTTAGGTCTATATGTGATGTTTCAATCTTCCAGGTAGTAATACACAGCCAAATTGAATAACAATTTCATCAAAAAATCATCAGGACCATAGTTCTCTGATCCCAACCCACATTTAAAACTTTCTCTTTCATTGCTACCTTCCCTTCTCACCTGACTGCTTTCTATTTCCTAAAACACACCATTTTTTGTTCCGTGTATCTGTGAGTTTGCATGAGGTACTACTTCTACTTAAATATCCTTTCACACTGTCTCATACATGAATCAGTTCTTGTTCCTGTTTAAATACCCAGCTCAACCATTATGTCCTTCCATGCTGAACAAGTCAGTAGTTCTGTCTTCTGAGTTTTCTCAGTCCTTCCCACTTGCCTGGTGAAGCCTCCATCCTGCCTCCTACTGTCCTGTTCTGTCACAGGAAGATTTCTGGACTGTGAGTTCTTTGGTGGAGATTTTCTCACTTTGTTTTCTCTAATGCCCAGCTCTAGAGTAGGGCCACCACTCAACGAACGATTGTAACAACTGGATAAACTCAGGTTAATAGAAAATCTGAGACACATTATTTATGCTAAAATTATCTGTATGTATCAGAGAATAAAATGCTAAATGAAGATAAAATATTACAGAAACACAGAAGAATGAGAAATGAATGTTACTCTATTAGTGCACAGAGACAAACCAAGATTTTTCCTGTGCTGAGATGCTGTAATATACTACAAAGAAACTAGGAGAGTGTGAAGCATAATCTTGCCTCACTGAATTTGCATCAAATTAGTGAGGACAAGGCCAGCAGTGTCCAATTAAGAGATGAAATTAAGAGGCTTACAAAAGTCTAGAGAGGAGGAAATCATATAAAGCTAAGTTAGCATACGCAAAGATAACTTTCTTGAGGAGGTGAGACTAGCTTTTGATATCCAAAAAGACAGTGTTTGTACCAAGTAGGGGAAAAACAGATGGTTTTCTCAAAGTGTGAAGGAAGGGGAGGAGAAGGGAGGCTGCTGTGTTAGGCAACTGCTGAAACAGAGCCCAGAATGCATGTTAGGAAGTAGTGGGAAATAGTGGGAGATCAGTAGGTCGAGCCAGATGATAATAAGGCTTTTAAAGTTACTCACTGCCAACTAAAGTTTGAGATTTTTATGGTAACTGAAGCAAATGATTGATTGATGAGGGGGAAAAAAAACGTTGTGTTGATTAAATGTTGACCATTATAATTTTCAGTGCAACAGCTGCTACTGAAATTGCAGTAATTCTAAATGAAAAATAGACACTGTTGTTCTAAAATAGCTTGGACTATTTGGAACCCTGTAGCATGAGTTTATGCTGTGTAGTTATGCTAGGAACATGATGGGGTGCATGTTCCTTTTTTTTCATTTTATCATAATGACTTGTTCTATGGGTGGAGAATTCAAACTGAGCAACAATTTCACAGCTAGAGTTGGAGTGTGGGTTGAATAAAGTTGTAAAAGCACTTTCCAAAGAGATGAAAACTCTCCCAACTACCTAACTAGAATTTCTAACTAGAATATTTGAAACACATAAATTGCTTAAATTATTTAGCTATTAAAATTTAATTATTGTCAACTCATTATTTATAGTTCATCATTTCTTTTACAGTTATTTTCCAGAAAATTTGAACCCTAAAGTTTGACTGGCAATCTATTTTCCTCAAGATAAATATCTATTTACCAAACTAACCATGTTATACAAACTTCCAAGGTAGGAATAATCAGAATATAATTTACAGTTAAAACTCATAATTTCTTGTTGTTTAATATTTTATTTCAATATTGAGACTTTAGCTCCTTGAGGATTAGTCATCTTAATAATGTCAAATCAAGTGTGGTTTAGCATTAATATACTGTACATTCTTGTTTATTACCAGTATGTCATCTCTCTGTACCCATAATTTATTTGAGGATACTTTGTCATATCGAAAAATTCAGCTATCATCGCATAGTAGATACTTGAAAACTGAGAGAAAGTAGGAAAATTCCAAGCTATGTTTTGAAAAGATAATGCTAATAGCAGGAGAAGTTTGAATTAGAAGACATGGGAAGAGAACGGAAAAGGGAAGAACTATAAACTCTAGTTTATAGTTTATATTTAGCTACACATGGTCAGGAGGAATAGTTTTTTTTCCGAAACAAAGGAAACAGAAACATATATGGAGTATATGCATTTGGGATGTTGAGCAGAACTGGTTATTGGATATGTAGAATTAACAGGTACGCAAGGGATGACCTATCAGTGGCAGAGTCTCAGCTACACCTGGAGTGAAAATGGAGCTCTGGGTACTGTAAGTAGAGAATAGCAGATTGCTATAGCAACAGTATCCTACCAAGTGCAAATAGAGTCCATTGTCTCTGCCAGTTGACCAAGGGAGGTTTTCAGAAGGCCAAAATGCATTAGCATTCTGTACCAACTGGTTTTTTGTTATGAAAAAAAATGATCATCAAGTGCATATCATAAATGTAGTTAGCACTTGACCACAGCAGATTCATGGATTTAAATGTTTATGATAGTAAAACAAGGCACATTTTATATAGAGGTACACTCCTTAACCCTTCTACTCTAGGGGAACATAGTTGCATAACAGCCTTGGGATTTGTATTCTTTATCTATAAGACAGAATAATAATCATATTATCTCTATCTCATAAACCTGCACGTTGCTTAGAGAATGCATACCACATATTAATGCAAATATTAGACATGATTGTCGTCATCACATAAGTAAGTAGCATATTGTAGTGGTTAGGAACATAATGCCTGGGCTTTGATTATTATTATTTTTTGTTAGTAGTAAAATATGGCAACTTTCAGTTGCATTAACTTGGGCAAGTTATTTAACTTCTTTGTGCTTCAATTTTCTCACCCATAAAATGGGCATTAATAATTGATCCTACCTCATAGAGTTGTTATCTGGATTAAATAAAGAAATATCTGTAAAGTGCTCAGATCACTATCAGGCTCACAGTGAATATGAAACAACTATTTATTAAACAGAAAGCTTTCATTAGATTCTTCTTGGAGTTTTATCATTCTCATAATAGCTCCTCTTTCTTAGTAGCTTTTATATTTTAGTTTACTCTTATGCTTTTTCCATGGTTTCTGAATTTAAAGAAAGTAAAAAGGAAGGCAAAAAAAAAATCTTGAAATGTATTGCATTTCTACTTTGTTCCAGGGCCTCTCCTCGGTATTATTTCCAACATTTTGTTATTGTCTCATTTAAACCTCACAAAAACTACGGGGAGACTCAAGGCCAGGGTTCAATCCTAGCACCATAAAAATACTTGTGAAAATAGAAAGAAAATTAAGAAAATAGAGCAATAAAATTTGCATAATGTAAAATTTTACAGCCAGTAAATATTTTTAAATTTGTTTTCATTAGTTATACATGACAATAGAATGTATTCTGACATACTATACATATATGGAGTATGAATTCCCATTCTTTGGTTGTCATGATGTGGAATTACATTTGCCATGTATTCATATATGAACATAGGAAAATTAAACCCGATTCTTTCTACTGTCTTTCCTATTTCCACTCCCCCTTCCTTCCCTTCATTCCCCTTTGTCTAATCCAAAGTACTTCTGTTCTTCCTTACCCTGCCCCCCTATTGTGAGTTAGCATCCTCATATCAGAGAGAACATTCAGCTTTTGGGTTTTTAGTATTGGCTTATTTTACTTAGCATGATAGTCTCCAGTTCTATCCATTTACTGGCAAATTCCATGATTTCATTTCTCTTTATGGCTGAGTACTATTCCATTGTGTATATATACCACATTTTCTTTATTCATTCATCTGGTGAAGGACACCAAGGCTGTTTCCGTAGTTTAGCTATTTAGTGAATTGAGCTGCTCTAAATATTGATGTGGCTTAGTCATTGTAGCATACTGATTTTAAGTCCTTTGGGTACAAACCTAGGAGTGGGATAATTGGGTCAAATGGTGGTTGCATTCCAAGTTTTCTAAGGAATTACCATACTATTTTTCAGAGTGATTGCACCAATTTGCAGTCTCACCAGCAATGTATGAGTATACCTTTCTCCACGCATTCTCACCAACATTTTTTTTACTTGTATTCTTGTATTGCCATTTTGACTAGAGTGAGATGAAATCTCAGTGTAATTTTAATTTGCATTTCTCTAATTGCTACAGATGTTGAACATTTTTTTTATATATTTGTTGACCAATTGTATTTCTTCAGTGAAGTTCCTGTTCAGTTCCTTTGCCATTTATTAATTGGGTTATTTGTTGTTTTGGTGTTAAGTTTTTTGAGTTCTTTATATATCCTGGAGATTAATGTTCTATCTGAAGTACAGGTGGCAAAGATTCTCTCCTATTTTGTGGGCTCTATCTTCACATTCTTGATTTTTTCCTTTGTTATAAGAACATTTTTTAGTTTGATACCATCTCATTTATTTATTCTTGATTTTTCTTCTTGCACTTTAGAAGTCTTATTAAGGAAGTTGCTTCCTAAGCCAACATGATGTTCTTCTACTTGTTCTTCTGTTAGGCACAGGGTCTCTGGCATAATGCCTTACAGCTAGTAAACATCAAAGCCATAGTGTCAATCAACATATCAGTGTTTCCAACATTAATAATCTTTCCACTATTACCATACAGTATTTATCAATAAGTTCAAAGAAAATAATAGTTTATAATCATAATTAGTAGAACCATATTAATCATAATATGCTAAATATTTTATTCTCATTCTATTCTCATCAAACTTTATATTTCTAATAGTTAACATTTTTTTCTACCCATTGTAATATATACCAAATTATCAACCTGCTACAGTGCTCCATGTTTTGTTCAAGAAAGCTTAATGGTTAATTAGTGATTAGCTGACTGATTAAGGACATATTCAGTGGAGAAAATAGTCTAACCCATAACATTAAGAGCCCACTGCAATATTTAAATATGCCAAATTTTCTATTATAACTATCTCATTTGGTTTCTTTCCATGTTTCAATGCACTGATATTTTAATCCTGTAAACATTATTTGTAGCATTTTACATCTAATAGTTTATTGAGTTCCGAGATGATGGTGAGATTCCTTTATGCTCTTGTAGGGATAGGAAGCACTTATTAAAATATTTTTAAAGAAATTATGTATAATTGAAGCTTTTAAGTTCATCATACATAAAGCAAAAAAAAAAAAATGTAGACTCCACCACAGACTTAAGTGAAGTATTTGAGATACACAGAATTCATCATTGAGTTTCTCAGTATCACCAAATTTAGACTTGATACAAATGACTTCATCTTTATTTCAGTTAATTTTCAGTTCAGCATTTTGTCAAATTTTATTTATAGCTAGTGTCCCCACTGCACAGAAGCACCAATCTCTACATCAAAGTTTAAAGGAAAGCAGAGACACATTCTCAGATAGCAAGGAAGGAAAACAATTACTGCCATTAGTCACTCCTTAAGGATCAAGGAGAAAATAGAAATGATTTCATAATGTTGTTTTGTTTTTTTAAGACAGGGTTTCCCTATGTTGCCCAGTCTGGTCCCAGACTCCAAGGTATCCTCCCAACTCAGCCTTGAGACTATGGGTACTCGCCACTGTGCCTGGCTCTAGAAATGATTTTAGATGTAAATGAAAAGGTGAAATGAGCTTTTTCTTGTAACTCTCATGGACTAGTTATAAAGCAGTGTGATGAATAAGAATAGCATCAGGATACATAAGAATGTCATCTAACATTGCCTCTATAAGTTCGAGTGAATCATGACATCCATTGCATAACTTTTAGAACATCCCATGAAGATGTTTGCTACCTGCAAATTCACCAGTCAGTTGTTATATTTTCATTCATGTTACTTGAGTATACCCTTAAAATGGGAGTGATCTATTAATGAATTGTTTTCAGCAAGACAGAACAACAAATCCTTCACAATAATTAAGCTTTGTAAACTCATTTTTAAAAATGTATTATCCAATGAACATGTTTATATTTCACCTACCTTGAAAAAGAAGAGCATTTCTCAATCCCCATGAAAGTAAACCACACCTCAATTTAATGTGTGAGAGAGCTAGTAAATACAGCCTTTCAAAAACTGATTAGTATGCTGGGCCTGGTAGCATTCACCTGTAATCCTAGTGGTTTGGGAGGCTGAGGCAGGAAGATGGCAAGTTCAAAGCTAGCCTCAGTTAGCGAAACCCTGTTTCTAAATAACATATTTTTTAAAAGGTCCAGGAATGTGGCTCAGTGATTGAGTGCCCTTGGACTCAATCCTCAGTACAAAAAATAAAATAAAATAATTTTTTAAATTAAATGTATCCCTAGCCAACCCATGGTTAGATATTATTTTATGTTATGAAATTCCATCAAAGTTTGTGATATCAAAACTTTCCTTTAAAATGAATGCCTCAAGAAATGGATTTAGAAAACTTTTAGCAAGTTCGGCATTACCTGTGCCTTAAACAGGGAAAGATTAAAATAGTTTTAAACCAAGAGGAAGAAGGAAGGTAGAAATATAATTGAAAAACTCACAATGAAGAACAGAAGTTGTGAGTCTTCAACTACTTAGTATATTTTTCTTAAAGTGTTAGGGTCTGTAAACAAGTCAAGATGGCGCCTGGCATTTTGCAGAGGGAGTGGTTTGTGAAGTCACACCAGAGAGCCATTAAGTGTGGAGATTCCTTATTGGTTGACTGCTGTATCTAGTTTATGTTAATTAAGATAAGCTGTGTGGAATGTATATATACCCCTCCTGTCCTGCAATAAACGGCTCCCAATCCTGCTGTATCAATGTACACAAGTTGTTCGTCACTGCCTGGTTATTTTGCTGCAGCCGGACTGCGGCATTAAAGGAAAATACACCTCAGAGGGATTTAAATTTGTTGTAAAGTGAAATTTTTTTTTATGAAATGAATGTTGGTGTTCAAAAGCTTTTCCATTTTTACCTCCATATTCAGACTCTACTCTTCATCCTGCTCTGTTCCTTGGAAGAATGAACTCCATGAATTGTGCAGGCTCCCTGTGACTTTCACTTGGATTTGACTCTTTGAAAGGATTCGTGGGAGATCTATACATTAAAGGAGAGTGAATCAGAACATTTATTCCCCAGCCAGCCCTTGCCAGGTTACAGGTTGGCAGTATTTTTTTAACCCTATCCAAAACCAGATGTCCTATGTGTCATCCTGTCCTATGACCATAGCCACATCTAAAGCAACACTGACATCTCCTTCAGAATTCTAATATCCACTCCCCTTCCAATCTAGGATGGTAACAGTTTCCAGCTATTGTTAGTCCAGAGGTTTATCAGACCTTGCTGGTTTCCTTTGTTCAGTATACTCCTTTCTAAGGACCTCCTTTATTAAATTATCCTTAATGATCCCATTTGAGTGTGTCATTTTCCTTACTGACAAATATATGGAAAAGTGAATGAATTTCCAGTATTAGCTTCCAAGTCCTTTCCTTGATCCATTAAAGAACTTAAGATGTCTTTTAAAAAAATTTAAAAGTTTTTGCAGGTTCCTAGACAACAGACAACTTAGGTTAGGTGGTAAATCAATGACTATTTAAGTTTTAAAGTTTAAGGCTTAATGTTTTCTTCACTGGAAATAAAGTGTGTTTTCACAAATGGGTAACTTATTAAGTCAAAAGAAGGGAACTTAGACAATTTTAAGGAACTCAGGAAATTATGAGGTTTGCTTACATGTGTTTTTGTTGTTGTTGTTGTTGTTCAGGTATTATTTCCTACCTTTAAATATTGCAAATAGCAGCATACTACAGAGATGCAGCTACATATAGCAGCACAATTCACAAAACTGTGGAACCAACTTAGATGCCCTTCAATAGATGAATGGATAAAGAAACTGTGGTATATTTACACAATGGAATGTTACTCAGCATTAAGAAAAGAACAAAATTATGGCATTTGCAGATAAATTGGTGGAGTTGGAGAATATCATGCTAAGCAAAGTAAGCCAATCCCCAAAATGAATGAGATGGACATCATTACCCTAAGTACATGTATGATTGCATAAATGGTGTGACCCTACTTTGTGTACAACCAGAGAAGTGAAAAATTGTGCTTCATTTGTATACAATGAATCAAAGAGCATTCTGCTGTCATGTATAATTGATTAGAACAAATAAATTTAAAATTAAACAATTCCAAATAAAGTGACTTCTTATTTTCTAAGTTTTAAGCATATTATTTTACCTTACATATCATCTTAAACAAAGACAATACTTTATACTGATTCTACTACATTTGGGTCTTTCATCAATATGTTGATATTCACACAGGCATCAAAGAATGTTTTGGTTTTAAAACCTATACCAGCAAAGCCTCAGACATAATCAATACAGGCAAGCTCTAGGGAATAACAGAAATTTTCACCTTCAGTCCAAATTTAAACTAAGATATTAACATTTCACACCTGTCCCAACTTCTCAGTATCCTTTTTACCACACCAAAGCATAACTTCTGAATCCATCAAGTTCAAAAGAAATGAACATGGAGTATTGGATGAAGGTTATGAATTCCTTGAGTCTTAATCAAAGATTGATTATACCATTAAGGTACTGATAAGAAAGAGAAAAAAAACCTTCATGCCTACCTCAGAAGTCTGAATCATTAAAGGCCAGCAAGCCCTCAGCTATGAGAAGAGTAGGCTACCACACACTTTTCTCAATGTCCCTGTCACAATTTCTCTTATTCAGTGTGTAAACCTACATTTACACCCTTCACTTGCTGAATTCTATCATGATATTTTTATTTATTTGGTCAAAAGGCAGAGATAGCAATTCTTTATTAAATTTAATATGGAAATGGAAAGAAAAGCTAATTCATTATGCTCAAAAATCACTCAGTAGGTATACTGAACAGATACTTCACAGAAGAAGAAATACAATTGATCAACAAATAGATGAAAAAATGTTCAATATCTCTAGCAATTAGAGAAATGCAAATCAAAATTACACTGAGAGTCCATCGCATTCCAGTCAGAATAGCAATTATCAAGAATACAAGCAACAAGAAATGTTGGCAACGATGTGGGAGAAAAAAATATACTCATACCCCTTGCTAGTGGGACTGAAAATTGGTGCAACTTCTCTGGAAAGTAGTATGGAGATTCCTTAGAAAACCTGGAATGGAACCACCATTTGACCCAGTTATCCCACTCCTCAACATATACCCAAAGGACTTAAAGTCAGCATACTACAGTGACGCAGCCACATCAATGTTTATAGCAGCTCAATTCACAATAGCTAAACTATGAAAACAGTTTTGGCGCCCTTCACCAGAGGAATGAATAAGGAATATGTGGTATATATACACACCTATGGAATATTACTCAGCCTTAAAGAAGAATGAAATTATGGCATTTGCAGGTAAGTGGATGGAACTAGAGACTATCATGCTAAGTGAAGTAAGCCAATCCCATAGAAACAAAGACTGAATGTTTTCTCTGATATGCGGATGCTAATTCACATTAAGAGTGGGGGATGAATAGAGGCACTTTATTAGAAAAAGGAGAGTGAAAGGAGAGGAGGGGGGAGGGGGGAGGAAAGAGGGAAGAATGAATAGGACATTATTACCTATATGTGCATATATAATTACATGACCTGTTTAACTCTACATCATGTACAATCAGAAGAATCAGAAGTTATACTCCATTTATGTATAATGTATCAAAATGCATTCTATTGTCATGTATAACTAATTAGAAAAAAATTAAAAAGAAGGTTTATATAGTTCTCATTTGAACATATTTTACATGATAAACATGTATACTTCACGAGATGGTATCAGTAGGAAGAGACTCCTTGTTACCCTCTACCCTAGTCGGTTTGGGAGGAATCATGGGGAAAGTCAGGGTGTCTTGCATGTTCCAGCATTGTCTAGAAGAGGGGCATGATACTGATCATCCTATCCTGGGCTGATGGTGCCACAGGTCGTTTGATTCTTACAAGCCTCTTATCTGCACCTGATACAGGTTCTGAGTGTAGAACAGCTCAGAGGTTGCCACCCCCTGGTAGCTCCTTTAGTCAGGGGTGGGTTGGGATGATGAGGATGGGAAGGGAAGACTCACTTCCCTCCCCCATGGGAGTTCTGTTCTCTCAATTTGCAGTAGACCTGGCCAATTAGGTAGCAGACCCTGCATAGATCACACACATAATAGTTCTGGATTCCTTCTGAATTGTAGAAGAATAAACTATTCTACTATTTCCTTCAATATGGCAGAGTTTAATGCGAGAGGGAATTTGAATCATGTTACAATAACAAAACGAATGGAACAACAGCTTGGGACATGGCCTTGATTGGCTTGAAAGAGCCTCCAGGTGAGAACGGGTTGAGACGCAGAAGACATCTCTCACGTGTTTTGAAAATTGGTTATACATGGGGATATTAAAATTAAGCGTATATATTATAATTATAAGAACCAGATGTCTCATTACTTGAGAAAATACAAATTTAGAAAGGAGAAAAAAGAGAATAAATCTTCAAGTGTTGAATTGAATTTGCCAACTCATGATTTTTAATACATATAGATGATGGGTGCAGACAGAGATGCAGATGTGAGGGAGACTGTAGGTACTCATTTTTGTATATACATTCCTAATTTTGCCTGCTGAGAAGGTTTGGAAGTCCAGAACCACACCAAGAATCCAGATTTTACTTTTAAAGATTTATTTATATCAATAAATAAAATCAAGAGTCCTTGAAAACATGGATGACTCAGAGCAGAAAAAGTATAAGTCAGTACTGGAATACTCTGTAGTACTAGGAAGAAAAGATCAAAGAATACTCCAAAGAGCAAAGGAACCACTTGATAGGGATTTTCACTGTCCTAACCTGGGACAATTAAAGCACCAAATAATCGATTATAAAAATGCTATATATAGGAAAAAATGCAGTAATATAGGAATCCAGGAGTCCCTGCTGATATAAATGTATAAATGAATGAAGGAATAATTGAGTGACAGACATTGGAGAGAAGGGAATACTCTGTTATAGTAAAATTCCAACCAATAAATATAGAAATAATTGGTTTTTTTAAATTTTTTATTGTTGGCTGTTCAAAACATTACATAGTTCTTGATATATCATATTTCACACTTTGATTCAAGTGGGTTATGAGCTCCCATTTTTACCCCATATACAGATTGCAGAATTACATCAGTTACACATCCATTGATTTACATATTGCCATACTAGTGTCTGTTGTGTTCTGCTGCCTTTCCTATCATCTACTATCCCCCCTCCCCTCCCCTCCCCTCCCCTCTTCTCTCTCTGCCCCCTCTACTGACATTCATTTGTCCCCCTTGTATTATTTTTCCCTTTCCCCTCACTTCCTCTTGTATGTACTTTTGTATAACTCTGAGGGTCTCCTTCCATTTCCATGCAATTTCCCTTCTCTCTCCCTTTCCCTCCCACCTCTCATCCCTGTTTAATATTAATCTTCTTCTCATGCTCTTCGACCCTACTCTGTTCTTAGTTACTCTCCTTATATCAAAGAAGACATTTGGCATTTGTTTTTTAGGGATTGGCTAGCTTCACTTAGCATAATCTGCTCTAATGCCATCCATTTCCCTGTAAATTCTATGATTTTGTCATTTTTTAATGCAGAGTAATACTCCATTGTGTATAAATGCCACATTTTTTTTATCCATTCGTCTATTGAAGGGCATCTAGGTTGGTTCCACAGTCTTGCTATTGTGAA
>NW_025999932.1:32999785-33005775 GCF_001458135.2 Marmota marmota marmota
TGCAGTCCCACCAGCAATGTACAAGTGTACCCTTTTCCCCACATCCTCGCCAGCACTTGTTGTTGTTTGACTTCATAATGGCTGCCAATCTTACTGGAGTGAGATGGTATCTTAGGGTGGTTTTGATTTGCATTTCTCTGACTGCTAGAGATGGTGAGCATTTTTTCATGTACTTATTGATAGATTGTATGTCCTCCTCTGAGAAGTGTCTGTTCAGGTCCTTGGCCCATTTGTTGATAGGGTTGTTTGTTATCTTGTTGTTTAATTTTTTGAGTTCTTTGTATATTCTGGATATTAGGGCTCTATCTGAAGTGTGAGGAGTAAAGATTTGTTCCCAGGATGTAGGTTCCCTATTTACCTCTCTTATTGTTTCTCTTGCTGAGAAAAAACTTTTTAGTTTGAGTAAGAAACTGCTTTTTTAGTTTTGATCAAGAAACTGCTTGTCACATTGTTTGAGTTATTCCATCTCCTCAGTTAATTGAAAGTTTGGATATTCTTATAGCTGTTCCTTCTCATCTGAAGAATATAATGTACAATATCATTAAAACATATCAACTAATGATATGTGTCAAACATTTCGTTTCTTTCTGCTTTGCTGCAAAGAATCTCTTAAGCAGAGCTCAAATATCAATATTCAAAACATTTATTCCAGAAAGCTGTGAAACTCATCTGAAAGGGAAATAGAATCAGATAATCCTGTGATAGGCCAACATGCAAAATATTTTTTGGCTGAAATATGTTCACATGAGGGAAACTTATGAATTCTATTTATTTTTGGCTGGCTGTAGGGGGGAAAATATGGAGGGAAGGTCGCAGTCCTAGTGGTCATTGCCAGGAGATGCCATCCCAAATTTCCAATGAGGCCAATGAAATTAAATCATTTCCAATTAAACTGTTAAGAAACTCCCTTAGAAATTTACAGACAGATGATCTTCTACAATGAAAATTGAAAACTAGAATTCAAAGCCTTATAAACACACTAAAAGTTAAATTGCAATTTACTGTTAACCAATGAAAGGCCATATTACTATGTTTTATAATGGTTACCCAAGTTCAACTTCCAATATATTCTATCTGTTGACTTGGATCAATGATATTAAAATGTGAAATTTCAAATACATGGAAGAGTTTAACAACCTGCAATGTTCGCTTTTATTTGATGATAGAAGTTAAACATTATACATCAGGAATATAGGTATTTTAATCAGCTTTCTATCACTATCACAAAATATCTGACATAAGTTATAAAGAAGAAAGATTTATTTTACTTACAGTTTTGTAGATTCCAATCCAAGATCAATTGCTATTCTGTGAGCCTATTCCAAGGAAGTACATTATGACAGGAGCACAAACTACTGTTCAACTCATAGCCAAAAAGCAAAAAATAAAAATAAAAATAAAAAAGGAAACACTTCAGGTTGCACAATTTCTTTGAAAGGCACACCCCAATGACCAAAGGAACTCCCACCAGTTGTCACTTTTTTAAAGTTCCCTACCATATTTCCCAATAGCACCACCTGGGGACCAGTCCTTTAACACATGGGCTTCTGGTGACATTCAAATCCAAAGAATAAAAATGGAGTATAGAGAAATAAAGAAAATTAGCAAACTGAGTGTGTTATTCAGCTTTGCAACACTGTGACCAAAGTACCTAACAAGAATAGCCTCAAAGAAAAGTTTATTTTGGCTCATAGGTTCAGAGGTATGGTCCATGGTAGGCTGACACTGAAACTCTGGGCCCAAAGTGAAGCAGAACATCATGGCCAAAGGGCATGGTGGAGGAAAGTGGTTCTGCTAGTGGCAGTTGGGAATCAGAGAGAGGAAGGGAAAGGGGCCACAGGGAAGATAGGACCTTCCAAAGCACGCCCCCAATGACCCATTTTTCTACCCCTTAGTCCATTCCAATTAGGGTGGTTTGATTACGTCACAGCTCTTACAGTCTAATCATTTCACCTCTGAACAGTCGTGAACACACTGGAACTCTGCAGAGACACCTCATGTTCAAACTAGAGCACTGAGAAATACTGTGAGAGCAAGGGGAAACTTTCCCCCTTAAAACAGAGATTAAAGAGTACATATCTCTGCTGATACACCAATGAAGAGGCATACTGGGTCTTCTTTAGGTTGGATTTTCCTCTCTTTGGAGTAGTGCGGTGGACTAAAGCAGCCTAGGATGAGATGCCTATGGAGATGTGTGTGTGTGTGTGTGTGTGTGTGTGTGTGTGTTTGTTATTTAAAGGTCAGCTAGGTATAAGGGAAAGACTCTGGATAGATGGATGTACTGTCAGAAAGCCCCCCGCCCCGCTCAGCAGACACTATTTTGAAGCAATAAGGTGGGAGATAAACCAACATTATAGAGAATCTCAGTGGCATTGTTTCCTCTAGGCCAGGGCTGATGGTCAGAGCTGTTATAGAACTGGGCTCCTCAACAGCATAAGGGCTACATCATCTGCAACGCCAGTTCTCACATGTCTGCCTCACTTAATGTGAGCCTTCATGGTCCAGAGTTCCAAGAGCCACCCTAGCAGGGCACCAGCACCTGAGGTCCTTTCCAGAGTGTCCAATCCTGTGTTATGGTCACCTTCTCCCTTATCCAATTTGTATTGCTTTCCTCCTCCTCCAGCGCCCTCTGGATGGAGTCCCATGAACACTTCTCTGCCCATGCTAAGTCCCACCACTTCTTCCAGATATATTTCCCTGTCTTCCTCAGCAAGCCCAGCACCTTGTTGGATGGGTTTTTCTATAACTCAACCCTTCTCATTGGTAGGAGGGGCAGTGGGCACAGATCCTAAGGGGAGCACACATTGTCTTACAAGGCAGAATATTGTGTATCATCCTCAAGCAGGAGTGAGGGACTTCTGCAGGCCAACAGAGGTGGGGGTGACCTGGGTTGCAAGACTTTTAAGTGAGCTGATCCAAATATCACATCCTGAGTCCAAGGTTCCACTCTTCCCAATCTTGGCTCTCATCTTGGCAGAGAAGCCTTGTTTAGGATGGGAATTCATAGCTGTCTGGAGTTCAACTACCCTTATAATTAATCACTGGGCCTGAAGCCCAGGATTTTCTAAAAGAGATATGAATCTCTTTATATGCTGCCATGGGGCCCTTGACTTTCACACTTTGCCTTAGATTGATGATTAGTCACTGCTGAGCTTTCACGGTGAGAACCATCTTCATTCTATCACTCTCCCACCTACTGGTTTCTCCAACCTCTCTCTAACACCTAAGAGAAGCATTCTCTTCTACCACAACTTGAGTTTTTCATCCTCCACCCTCCTGACATTTTGGATGGGATGAATCTTTCTTTTGGGGACCTGTCCTGTGCCTGGTAGGATATTTAGCAGCATCCCTGTCTGCTACCCACTAGATGTAAGTAGCCCCCTCTCCACCCTACACACACTGTGAAAACCAGAGTTGACTCCAAACTTTCCCAAATGTTCTCTGAAGGGCAGAGGGAGGGAGAAATCACACCCCTGAGAAGTGCTTAACTCCTTGCAATTCACCACTAGCGAATTTCAGCAATGGCATGGCCACCCTGCCGCAGGGCCTGTCCACACTTCACCTTTGACCAAGGATGGTGTGGTCACTGTCAATAGGTCAGAGGCTTTTCGGTTCCAAATTTTTATCTTAGATTATTTTTCTATGGTGTTACGTTTTAGTCAGCTTTTTTCGCTGCTGTGACTAAAAGGACCTAAGCAGAGCGATTGTTGAGGAGAAAAGGTTTATTTAGGGGCTCATGGTTTCAGAGGCCTCAGTCCATAAGTAGCTGGCTCCATTCCTCGGGGCTCAAAGTGAGGCGGAACATCATGGTGGAAGAGTGGGGCAGAGGGAAGCAGCTCATATGATGATCAGAAAGCACAGAGAGCGAGGTCTCCACTTGCCAGATACAAATATACACCCCAAAGCCACCCAGAGATACCCCTACCTCCTCCAGCCACACCCTACCACTCAATCCCTATCAGGTGATTAATTCACTGATTGTGTTAAAACTCATAACCCACTCATATCTCCTCTGAACCTTCTTGCTTTGTCTCACATATGAGATCTGGGGGGACACTTCACATCCAAACCATAACAGTGTACTCTTGGTAGCACTACTAAGGATCAGGTTCCCAGGGGGAACTAACTCTGGGGTGGACATTTGAGAATAGAAAGCTTTTTGTGGAATGCTGGGGTGTATGGAGCACAGGCAGAGGGAGAAGCTGAGCAGATATGCAATTGAAACAGAAGTGTTCTTCCCATGGAGAGCATTGGTGCAAGCAAGGATGACCCTTCAAAGATGTTCAAAGTAAGGCAATTTTGCATCTCTAAATGAACTGCCACTGGATGTAGCTGCCCCCACCTGCTTCTGACCAAAGGTGGTTCCTGCTAAGTACTCAATTGCTAGTCATTAGTAGCCAGCACTCCTGACACCTGCAGAAATGAGTGTTTCCCAGGGCCTGTGCACCAAGACAGCGACTGCAGTTATTGAAAGAGAAAATATTGCAAGTAATTTCTCAAATGAGTTGGATAAGTACTTTATTTTTGCTGTTAAGGAGAACCTAGTAATGCTATGGAACATTATGACCAGAGTCATTAGATGAGCAAATGGTACTAAGTGTCAAGCACGATTCTGGATGTTGAGCAGTGAACTTATATTTGATAAGTGACATTATGTTGCAGTTACAAAAATTAAACCTATGAAGAACAAAAATGAGATGTAATCTATAACATCAATTGTTATCTTTAACAGTGAAAGGAAACAAGATAACATAATGCAAATTCCAGCTTCTCAAGGGTTTCATGTGGTGGTTCCAACAGTCTATGGGCTTGTCACTTTTATGTTCCACGTGATTAGCATAACAACATCTCCAGTGCATTTGGTTGACTGGTTTGTTATTTGTGGAAAAATCAAGCTCCAGTGACATTTTTTCTAGAAACCCATCTTTCGAATTGGTCTGGATGTTAAAAATGTATTTTGCTTCATTTATGCGGTGTCCAGTGAAGGATAATAAAATTAAGTATCTCCAAGGTAGTGGTGTTGTTGTTTGTTCTTAAAAATATGTCCCACTGATGAGATTTGATGACATCTTTAAATGCCCTTCATCTGGAAGAAATCAAGCTATTTATTAAAAAAAGAACTGAGAAAAAAAAACTTAGGGGGGAGTGGGTACCCGGGGATTGAACTCAGGGGCACTTCAGCACTGAGCCACATCCCCGGCCCAATTTTATATTTCATTTAGAGACAGGGGATCACTGAGTTGTTTAGCACCTTGCTGTTTCTGAGGCTGACTTTGAACTCGTGATCCTCCTGCTTCAGCCTCCGGAGCTGCTGGGATTACAGGCATGCACCACTTCATCCGGCAAGAATTTTTTAAAGAAATGTGTTATGGAGCAAGTATAATGTTATAAAGTTATTCAAATTTTAAAGTATAAAATAGTGATTCTCAGCTAGGCGTGATTTTTCTAATGTCTGGATATAATTTTTGTCTGACTCACTTGACAGTGTGGCAGTGGTGTCAGGAGTGCTACTGGTATCTAGTATAGTGGCCAGGGATCCTACATTGAATAGGACAATCCCCCACCACAAAGAAATCTCCATTCAAGCTTACAAAACCTTGATATAAGGAGAAATCATATTCTGTGCATTTAACTAGATAATTATTCTTAGACATTTTCTGAAAACACTATAGGGTCCTACACATTATAAGTTCATAAAATATAACAGTTATTTCACCACTGTTAAAAGACCTTAAATCTAAACACTTTTCAGATAAAATATTTAATGTTAGAGTCTGTAAACAAGTCAAAATAACACCTGGCATTTTGCCAGGGGAATGTTAGAAGTTCGTAAACAAGTCTGGATGGTGCCTGGCAAAATGCCAGAGGGAGTGGTTTGAGAAGTAACAAAAGCGAGCCATTAAGTGTGGAGATTCCTTATTGGTTGACTGATGTATGGAGTTTATGCTAATTAGATAAGCTGTGTGGAATGTATAAATACTGCTCCTGTC
>NW_025999932.1:33007161-33092809 GCF_001458135.2 Marmota marmota marmota
TCAATCTCATCTCTCTCTCTCTCTCTCTCTCTCTCTCTCTCTCTCTCTCTCTCTCTCTCTCTCTCTCTCCCCTCTCTCTCTATCTTAAAAAAAAAAAATACCCGGAGGCGGAATTATGTCTGCAAGTGAGGAGGGTCCTGCTCTTGCCCACCATTGTCTCTCAATGCCTAGAATGAGAGGACCTGGAACAGAGCAGGTGCTCTGATTTATTTGCTGAATAAACTGATGACTTACAGGCCCATTTTAATTTCTCTTCTCTTAAGATTTTGTTGAAATAGCCATCAGCACAAGGAGAATAGAAAGATTTCTTTTAGTCAGGATGTGATCTAAGAAAAAAAGTGGTATTTACAACAAAGGAGTTTATTTTTGCTAAATAGGTTGGTGATGTGGCCAGAGGAGTAAAAATAATTAAAAACTTAACTGATCAGGTAGGAAGGAACAGCCTATGAATATCTATTTCCATAACCTTTCCCTGGGAACATTCCAAGCACCAAAGACTATACTGCTGGAAAAAACAAGGAGTCACTTATTAGAATGCTTATAGCTGGACACGAATATTCCTGCCTGGTGCAGTGTGAGCTGCCAGGTCAAACTGGGAGCAGAAATGTTAGCCTTTTCACTTCTCAAGCAGTATGCTATTGGATTGGCAGAGAAAACTGGAATAAAGATTGAATTTGTCACCCCCCTGAACAATTTCAGAGCACTTTGAATACTAGCAAGCACTGAATTTTTTGATAAATAAAAGCAAATAGTAAATAACAATCATAGTTGTGATGATGATAATGGTTGTGGTGAAGATGAAGACTATGTGATGGTGGTGGGGGTGGTGGTGGTGATGGATCCAAAGAAAACCTTCCAAGTTTTCTTCTGGATCAAGTATTGCTCTATTATTAACCCTTTTGGTTCTACATGTCTAAATTCTAATATGTACTAAGATTTTATTCTTTGTCAAAATCCAACTGATAAAAACAAATTAAACAGACCTTCCTAACCCAGAAGGCAAGGTCTGTCCTCTGAGGAAGCCCTGTCTGTCTCCAGGTAAGGAACCATGAGAAAATTCATTCTGACACCAATACTAATTAAACCAGATGTTCCATTGTAATCACCCCTGCACAAATCTAAACAAATAGTGTGAATGAAAGGAATCAACTGAGGAATCGAAGAAACTTCTGAAGAAAAGAATCAATAAAATGTCACAATATTAAATGATCACTGGATTAAATAGCTGTGGGTACTATGCATATCTAATCAGGGAAAAGTAAAAGTAAAAAAAGTGAATGTTTACTAAATTAATAAAAATGCCAAATAAAACATGAAACTCAAAGTAATTAATATTCATATAGAGATCCAAGAGACTGAAAATGATTATATTATATAAATGTTTCTTATAATAATTCAATAAAAGTGAAGACATGGTATATGGGACAGAATGATTTATTCTTAACATGGTAAAAAAACCAATCAATATTGATATAATATTTAGTGGTGAAAAATGGAATTACCTTTATAGTCAGGAATGTACTAATGTCACCCCACCATTGTTATTGAATGTATGTTATTCAGACATTCTAATCAGTGCAAAAGTGTGAAAATGCAAATAATTATCAGAGAAAAAGTCGTAAAAGTATATTAATCTATACATTATTGTGCACCAGGAAAATAAAAGAAAATTAGCTAAACATGACAAAATCTCATAAGTGAACTCAGAAAAATGTCTAATTACCAAATTAATAGAAATTTGATAGTCTCCTGTGTACCAAAAATAATCTTTTTGAAAATTCTAAGGGAATAAATATTGTTCATAATAACAGCCAAAATTATATATACTTTAAATAAATTTATTAAAATATGATATAATATGAAGAATCTAAATAAACTACAAATAGTTCAATGGGTCTCAACACACGCATACACATACATACAAATGCAGATACATACTGTAACACTGGAGCAGAAAACAATAAGGCACACATACCTGTTTTCCTAATTAACATCTCATGAATATAATTATAATAAAAATCACAGTAATATATTCCTAAATATAAAAATCACAGTACAAAAATGTTACTGGAGCTTGTGCAGTTGAAAAACTAGATTAAAATGGTCAAAATAAATTTGGGGTAGAGTACATTACCAATTATGAAAATGCATTTAAAGTGTTTCAATAATTAGAACAAAATAGCTCAAACTGGAAAAAGTTCTAAATCTAAAAAGAAAAGAAAAACCCCAAAGAAGAAAGGTATAAATAGAATCTAATAGAATCTATGTATTGGTATTTTGTGTAAAAGAAGTCTAGAGGTAGTCAAGTTAGGACTATCTCCACAGTGTGATCAAAACTCTGGCATCCCCCCAACCCCATGACACTCTCAGGGTGTGCCTTCATCCCAAATATGAAGTCTATTCTCCAGATTATGATTTGGTCCAATACATTTCCTGGAACACCAAAGGAAAAGCAAAGAAGCAAATGTGTGTTCCTTCTTGGGTGAGTGGGTTCCCTCACATCAGCCTTCCCAGTCAACCCACATCATAAACTTTCCAACATTTTCCTGGCCAGAACCTGGACACATATCACAGGAGATCTGGAAAGTACAGAGTGTCATTTAGTGACAATGTACCTGACTCAAAAACAGAGAGGTGTTTCTATTAAAGAAGCAGAGAATCAATGCCAGGCTAAGCAACTCTTAGTCTCTGACAAATGATAGAAAGTTAGCATATAATAAAGGTGTCATTTTTTTATTAATGCAGAAATGATGATGTGCTTTAAAAATGATGTTGCAAAATTGGTTAACTATTTAGAAAAATACTATTTAATCTTTTCTTAGTATATATCAAATTATTTATTAAAGTTTTATAATTATCACTTTTTCTGATTTAAAATAAAATGACATTGAAGAAAATTTAGAAAATACAGTATAGTATATCACAGTCCCGCTAATGTGTTTACAAGAGATCTCAATGATTGATATTCTGTATTTTTATACCTTAATATATGCATATATTTACATAAAATTAAGTATAAGTTATAGAATATGTATTATATATTAGATAAACATGCATATACATGTGTATGTACAAATATATAAATAGGTATAAAAATATATACTCTTCATATTATATGGCTCAGTTTAGGTGGTGGTTGAAACATCAGAAACTTTTAACCCATTTAAAAAGTGATATATTAAAGAGTCGTTCACCAAAGATTTGAAAATCCTATAGGAACAAAATAAACCATGAGCAACATGTTATAGCCAAAAGTTAGATTACTGCAAACCATTGTGTCCTAGAGAAGTTTTAAGATTTAGAGAAGAACCAGAAGTAAACCACTATGCCTTCCAGAGATGGGATCAACCATATTTTCTGGAGTCCACTAGACATAAACAGCCCTCTGCCTAAAGCAGGACTGCAAAGAAAGTTCAACCTCAGGTCCTGTACATAACAAGCCATGCAATATAATGCATAGCAATTTCAACAACACTGAAGCAACATAAAAAGGCTATCTCTTATCTCTCCAAGTAAGCCAATATAATCTTGGCCATGTGTAATTTTCAGTAAAAGCTGTTCTACAGGAAGCCAGAACAACTTTGTCCAACTCTGCGGTAGTCTGTTTTTCTGTACACTCCAATGAAAGAATTGAGAATCATTGTACCAATGTTTCATACTGTGTTCCAGGGAAAGATCTCAGGTTCCAGGAAGAAAGCAATTTACTTTTAATTCTTGGAGTGCTGCATAAAATTTGTTTGAAAACAATTTTGTTATTAAAAATGATAGTGAGTTTTTAAGAATATTTTAAAAGAAGTAGTAACCTACGTGCTCTTTCACTCTCAAGAAATACTAATTATCTTAAACCTCTGATAGTAAGTGAAACATATTAAACACTGAATGCCATAAGAATTGGCTCGAATAAAACCATTTTAGATAGACGAAGCATATAATGCATGTTTGATGTGCATTTAGAAAAGCTGGGTATAACACTGGCTGAACAGTCTGACAAGAACACACATCTGAATAAAAAGCCACCCATACAAGGCTTGGGGAAGGAGAGTATCTACATGCAAAGCCAAGATCTTCTCCAAGAATTAATGTGGGTCTGTATTAATAATCAGATGAAAAGTTTCTAAAAGCTTTAAAGTGTTAGGTCATGGTGTTTAACATTGCAATTAATTTAGCAAATTGGGACCTTAGCTACGTTCCAGAAGAAAAGTTTGGTATTTCAGTGCATTCTTAGGGACCTACAAGATATCAGGAAATACATTCACTGAACTTACCATTTCAGACAACAAAATGAGGGTAGCACAAAGAAATGCTTTTATGAAAGTGGTGAGATAGATAGCAGTTAGAGAACTTAAGAGTTTCAGCATCACCTAACCAACACACTCACTCAAGAACAATGCAGGCTAAGATAATAAAACAACTCAAAGTAAATTTTTATTATTAATGGAACTGCACACCCATAGGCCACTGCAAAGATTCACCCTGAGAGAAGCCTGTGCAATGCAATCCTAGAAACCTCAAACCAAAGCTGGACAAAGCATTTTTTTTGTCTATTTGCAGCTCAAAAGCTAAACCATAAGCTTCATATTTTAACCTCTTTGATTTAATGAAACATTACATTCAAGAGCATAAATAGATAAATGTGTTCAATTAATATGGGTATAGTTATAATTCTCCCTCAGAAATTTTGCTCTTAGAAAACACATCCCAGTAGTCTGTGTTCCAGAATGTAGTTAAGCACTTTGTCTTCCCAGTAAAATTAGGCAAGTAGGAAGAAAAGAGATGAGGTTGGGTGGGGAGGAAAAAAGACTTCTAGGATTCCTTTCCGGGAAACCAATATTCCCCTGGGTGTTTTGTGTAATTAGTTAACTAGGAATATGGCTATTCCGCTTGAGGGAGATCAATGGAAACTAATAACAAAGTCCCAGTGAAAACTAATTAGATACCAATACAAACTGTTAGAAATGAAGTGATTTGTCAGCAGTTTCTGAAAAGGGTCACTGAACTGTCCACCAGGAGCGAAGTGACCATGGGCTGTAGCCAGACTTCACCAAGGCTACAGGGACTTCACCCTCACTAACAGAGCTTTGATTTCCTCCTTTGTAAAACTGGAATGGTATTGACTTTATAATTTTTTATCTCAAAGAATATATTGAAATGCAAACAATAGTTTGAATCATGTTCTGTAAGAAAGCATTAGTCAATTATTTTAGAATATGCACAATTGTACAAAATGCCAACTTTTAAAATTCACATTTGGTTGCTAACTTTTTTTTTGTACACTAAAGTAATTTCATTTCATAACTTGTTATATTATGGGGCTGAGGACTTCTGGGGAAAATGAGGCAGTGTGAAGACCCCCTCTTCAAACCCCAATTCTTCCCATCAAGTCAGAAAGATTTCAGACATGTCACTCAGGGTAACAGTAACTCAATAACTCAGAGTTTATTGAAGGAATAAGAAAAGGAAAAGGGGACACTCAGAGGAGACAGAGGGTCCTCCCAGAGAGGAGAGGGACAATGTGCCTCTCCTACACTCCAGTTTTTATTGGGAATCGCAAGGAAGTTTCCAGAGAGTCCTGCCTAGGTTCACCTCTTGACTTTTGACTGACAGCAACATGACCTCAGGCTTTCAATTTCCCATTGCCATGACAACTCCATGTCATCTTGGCCCATGCTGAGTGGTTCTAATTGGATTTTTAATCATTTTTACAGGTTTTATGGTTAGAGGAATTATCCTTATCTTCAGGAGATCTGGTCTGTGAAAAGGGTCACAAAACTCTATCCCTTCAAAGTAACTTGGGTTCCTCTTATCAACATTATTTCCTGCCTGCATTTCCTTGCAGATAACCGGTAGTTTGCTGAGGAATGTGACATATCCTGTCCACTTAGGCCAGACAGGGCTGCAGGTAAATTGTTTTTTGGCAAAGGAAGCTTGTGGGGCTCAGCACAGTGGGCCTATTTTATAGAATTATTCTTTTAATATCACCATCCTCATCTGTTTGTTCCCTAACAGTTTACATTAACACCTGTAATGACTATTGTGGGAGAAGCTTTATTTTTAAATTGGTGTATATGTTATGCCCAAGATTGTAGGATGAAGATGCTACCTTTAAAATAAATTATTTATGGTAAAAATATATTATTTAGTATATAATTAATTTAATTTCTTTTCTTAAAAATTGTTTATTCTGTACTCTAAGTAGAACTGTCACTGTGTTTATATGCTGTTAGTAGAAGGGGGACTGACTGCTATTCCAAGGTTGTTTTAACCTAAGCAAAGGAAAAATAATTTAACACCTTGTTGATAGCTACTCCAACAAATGGTATTTTGGACCTTCATTTTTGTTTATAAAAGAAACATACTTCCATGGAAAATTTTCTCATTGAGCCAAATGATTCCACTGATCTACATTCTCTATCAGACCTTCTTTCATATTTTCAAGTTCATGTACAATGCTGAGAGAAATCCCGGGTCCCATAATTAAAATTGTAGTATGTTCCCTTTCCTGGTTTTGGTCAAAAGGTATTTCTAATAAGGTGAATGTGTTGTGTGAACCGTTGGGGTTCAAGTTCTGCAGTTCTGAAAGCTCAAAGTCTGAGGTTAGAATTCTAGCCTGGTCGGTTTCTGGTGAGGGCCCTCTTCAGGATTGCAGAGTATGTACTGATTGTATCCTTATATGGTGGAAGAAATGAAGTTGTCCTTATTCTAATTGTTATGCTGAAGCATGTTTTTCTTTAATGCATGCAGCTAAGTTTGCCAAACATAATTTTATAATGACCAAAAAGTCAGGACTGAGCCCACATACACTATAGTGATATATAGGAAAATTCCCACTCTTCTTTTTTGTAAGTATTTTATTGCATTTCATTATTTGTTTGTTTGTTTGTTTGTTTATTTTTGCAGAGCTGGGTTCAAACCTGAAGTGTCTCACATGTTAGGCGAGAGCTCTACCCACTAAACCACATCCCCATCTTCCTACCATTAATTTTATTAAGTAAATTCTTTGTTGTTGTTGTTGTTGTTAATGCAGTTTGAACTTTATTTTTGATTTGTTTTGGTGTGTTTGTTTGTTGGTTGATACCAGGGATGGAACACAAGTGTTCTTAACCACTGAGCTACATCCCCAGCCCTTTTATTTATTTATTTCTAATTCTGAGACAGGGTCTTGCTAAGTTGCTTAGGGCCTCACTAAGTTGCTTAGGCTGACTTTGAACTTGTGATCCTCTGGCCTCAGCCTCTCCAGTCACTGTGATTCCAGGCGTGCACCCCCATGTCCACCTATAAATTCTTACCCCACAGAAAACAGAATCTCCCCCAATTTTTCTTTTTTGAAAAAATTGAAGAAATCCTGGAAAACAGATTTTTTTTTTCCTGTAACTCTTAAAGCTCCTTCAGAGTATTTCAATCTAAATATTTTCATGTGACTGTCCCATTTTTCAAAGCTGAAGGAAGTCAGTAGTTTTGTTTTTTTTAAAGCTATTGCCCCAATAAACCCAAATTCAGTTCTAAATGGGGAAATGTTTAATTTCATTGTATTGTGGAAACATTTTCAACAGCATAATTATAATGTAGTAGGGGGCTGTTTTATTACTAAGTCGGTGAGAACAGGCTGGAGCAGCCAGCAGATTTTGATTGGTTCAAGGAAAACTAATCTATCAAAAGGACAAGTCAATTAGATGGCTTTGCTGGGAGTCTTCTGACTATGCCCCAAGGGTGCTTTAGGCTACACCTCTCTTCACCAGGAAGGGGCCCTTATTTCTATTTTAATTTTTCTCCTTGAAGATTTCCACTTAACTTCTTTGTGTCTAGCATTTGTGATTCTAGGTTGAATCAAAGCTTGCAAATTGTTTATTCCAAGTAGCATTTATGGAGTTGGCACAAATAATCTAGTAGGATGGTAATTAATTTAAGCTAATTGGCCAGACTTCTTAACTATTCAGATGATTGTCAGTTCATTGTCTTTTACTGCTGCTAATATAACATTTGGATAGCTGTTTCCACACATGTTCCATACATTCCTTATTTTATAGCAGGGGGACTGAATTTCCTAGTTAACCTACCTAGGGCCTGTTAGAATCTGCCTGGGTGGTATGCTTACACATGTTTCAGATCCTTCTCTCTAAATACTAACAGAATTAACAGTAAAAGCTTAGGTCCAAAGGTCCCATTTGCTCTTTATTTTGTTATTTAGTATCTACAAGGTTACATTGCTGAGTCCTCTACTTGTTCTCTGTCACCTTCTTTACCTTTTTATTCCTCTTTCAATATCTTGGTTTTTATTTTCTAATGATTTCTAATTGGGTTGTTTCATAACTTACAAATAGGAGAGTAATCCTCATCATTAATAAAGATATGTACAAATAAGTTCACACATAATATGATTTCACAGGGTAAAGATTTGTCATGAAATAAAGATGATCATATGGAATAATCAAAGGCCATGTATAGTTTGGATAATATGTGCTGTTAAAGAACAAAGAGACATGTCGGGTTAGATGCCATAACATTATTTTTTGTAGGAGAAATTCCAATTTTCAATTTTTTAACAATTTCTGAAATAAACTTTTGGCAGACAAAAACTCACATTAATTTATGCCTTATACCATGATGGAATTGCTGATTTACTTCTCTTCTTCATTTTTAATATAAAATGTGAATTGAGTTTAAACATGCAGAGAAGATAAAATATTCACTCTCAAGATGTGTCATTTATAAAGGATTGACAAATGTCTAAAAATATCTTTAATCTGAAAAAAAATGTACTTTTTCTATGAAATTAATAACATTTAATATAAATATATTAGAAATATATAATCATGAGCCAAACATGTGGAGAGAAGATGACAGAGAGATCTATAAGAAACCATAGACTCTTAAAGAAACTGGATATATGAAAATAATAGTAAGATGAAATAAAACTTAGAGGTTCCAATAAACATTGGTTTTACACCTTAAGAAAATGATTCTAAGGTAGATATTTTTGAATTTTCTCAAAAGATTTCCAGATTGTTTCTTGTAGAATACGTTGTGAAACCTTGGGACCATTATAGCTAATTTGAAAACATTTTTTTAATAAATAGAAGATTTGGAAAGCATGTTATTGAGATTGTGTACAGCTCTATGTAAGTTAAGGGGAAAATCATGTTGATTTCTGTGTTTCTTATATTTGTCTGTGTGCACTTGGAACCAAATGCCGTAAGCTCATCCCTAATGCACCTCTTTCCATATGTAAGGGAATTCATTGCAAATTTTTCTTCCATGGATGTAGAACTTTCTGAAATGTTCTAGTACTTAGGCTGCCCCACAAATCATTTTCATCAAACATAACTGTAGGAGTTGTCTTTGGCAAATTCAGCTGGTATATTAGATGATTTAAACTATCATCATCTCATGGGCACTCGTACATATTTATTTAATCTAATAAATGTGTATATATGTATTATGCCACATCCATCCTGTGTATGTGTATCTATACATGATGTCATCTATGCTGATTTATTCATTATCTCTGTATCACTTTAGACTTGCTGTGTGAGAATGTGATATTTCGACATTCGTTTTCACTTAAATCTCTTTTCTCTTGGCTTTTGCATATGGAAACCAGTGTCTGTATTGCTTTTAGTTTAGCATTTATAAATATTTTATAAAACATAATATAACTCAGATGTCTTTTGGTTTAAAGGTGACTTTAACCCATTCATTATGGGTTAAAGAGATTCATAGAGTATGGAAAAGAACAAAGAAAATTAATTTTAACATACCTTTTACCTCTGAATATTGAAGGCACAGTGCCATCTGGTGGAAGGAAGAAATTTAGAGAAAAAAATTAAAAAGCACAGCATCTCATTGACCACAGAAAGATGCTGGGGGACAAATTAAGGCATGCACAAAAAGCAGAGATAAAATGTTCCTCCTCTGCCCTCAAATTTCAGTTTGTTGATGAGGACAAAGTCAGGAAGAGTTGAAGATCTGCTGCAGGACAGCTCTGAGCTATGCCGCCATGAAGTTATTGCAGATAGGAGAAACAGTTCAACCCTCTTAATCTCCAGACCTTGTTTTATTCATTTCTTGATCCATTCATTAAACAACTACCTGCTAGGCACCCGTCCAAGAACTAAAGATATAACAATGAGAAAAGAGGATGACCTCCTTGGCATTACGAAACGCATTCTGTTGGAAGGACATGGTCTATAAATGAGTATATGAAGTGACATGTTAAATGCTCCAGAGGAAAAATAAGCAGGTGGAACTCTTGAGGGTTGGTTGGGGAGTAGGTCAGGTGGAGATGAAGGAGACAGGTCAGGTGGAGGTGACATATGAGCATATCAATGGGTCAACTGTGAGAGCAAGCCATGAAGAAAGCTGAGGGAAGACCATCTCTAAGTAGGAGGAAGAGCAAGTGCCAAGGCTCCAAGAGAGCTGGGGAGGTGCTGGGATTTTCAGGAATTAGAAGAGAGTGGTTGGAGGAGCATGAGGAGAAGACTTGCCTAAGATGGGGTGAGGAGGTGGGAGAAGACGTATCCTGTCCGGCTGTGTGCACATTGCTTGCTATCTCAGGGACCACGGCTTAAGGAGCATATGTTTATATGTATGTGCTCCAGAGAAGAGAATGCTCATTACTCTAGGATGAATGAAGGCATACGACATTGACCTCATTTATGCATTAAATAAATATGTTTGAGTGTCTATTAGTTGCTCTACCTCATGAGCAATGTGAAAACACGTTGATAAATATGATTTTCTCAATTACGTCAATCTAAGTAAAATAACAACTAGAATCAAATGTCACAAATACCACATAAATTCTATGACTATGTATGTGGCATAAGAGAGGAATTCTAGATACTATTCATGGGAGTCTTCTGAAAAAAGATGAGGTTGATATGTGTCTTAAAGACTAGGATGACTATTAGTGGTAGAAGGAAAAGTGGAAAAATGACATTCTAAGCAGAGGAAACAGGATAGTCAATGGTATTAACATTCATGGGTTTAACTGTGTGCCACATACTGTTCAGAGTGCAGTGTTTCTTTCAGCAGTGACAAAACAGACACTTCTTAGCAACCATACTATTTTCCAAATTTCTTTCTTTCTCCAGAAAGGAGAAAGGAAAGGCTTTGAAGGAGAGTCCTAAAGTTATTCATAAAGTACTTGAAGAAAGTGTTTTAAACTGAAAAATATGACTTGAAGTGAGTACACCTTGCCTTTTCTGCAATCTTTGCAAAGTGGAATGAATGAGAAAGCTAAACTTTTGCACACCTGCATTGCAGGGTACAAATTTTTAGTTGGCTTCTTATCTATGGTGTCTTTAAAATTTTTTTATAGTTGTAGATGTGTGACAGCATGCCCTTATTCATTTATTTATTTGTTGTTTATTTATTTATTTATTTTATGAGTGCTGAGGATCAAACTCATTTTTTCACACGTGTGAAGCAAGCACTCTGCCACTGAGCTACAGCCTCAGCCACTGTGGCATTTCTTTATAAATCTAAAAGCAAGGAATAGTGTTCTAGAATATCATGGAGAATGAACAATGCTCAAATTCATATCATATGTTATCATGCTTTAAAAAAAATTCTGTTGAGAACCAAGACAATTTTCTTTATTTCTTTAGCCTGGTCTGACCAAGTTGTCAAAGTCAAATCTCATTTTTTAAACCAGACTGCCATTCACTGGGAAAAAAAGTATATTAGTTCTAGATCTGGAGTCTAGAACCCATAATATCTACATCCAAATCCTAACTTCACCATTTCCTAGGTATATGACTATGGTCAAGCTACATAATTTAACTCCTTGTCTTTCCATTTCCTCATCTGTAAAATTGTAATAATAACAAATCCTATCTCATATACTTCTTAAGAGAATTAAATACATTACTATTTGAAAAGTACATGAATGTTTCCTGGCACGTAGCAAAGTAGTGATGTTTGATTCTAGAGGTCTTTTTAAAACAGAAAGACATGAGGTCTTGAATGATAAATGTGTCAGTTTTCTGTCACTGTAATAAAATACCTGAGACAAACAGCTTATAAAAAGAAAATGTTTATTTTGAGTTTAACTGTAAACTTGAAGTTTTGGAGGTTCCAACCTAAAATCAATTGGCCCCATCACTATAGGTCTGTGGCAAGACAGCACATCATGGTGGGAGTACATGGTAGAGCAAAACTACTCCCCTGTGGCCAGAATGGAAAAAAGAGGGACCAGAGTGAATTCTTAATTATTCCCTTTGAGAGCATGCCCCATTCAAGGACCTAAAAACTTTCCACAAAGTCCCACCTCTCAAAGTTTCCACCACTTCCCAATAACAGTACTCTAGGACCACATGTTTAACACATGGGCCTTTGAGGGACAGCCAAGATCCATCTATAGCAACAAATGTCATCACCAATGATCACTACTCCCCATTTAACTCAACTTTATAGAACAGTTATAATGTAATGGTGATAAGTAAACATAATTTATTCTTCTTCTTACTGTTTTTACTATGCCTGAAATAATTGAGAGGTCATTCTTTCTTTCTTATTCTGACGTTTACAAGAAAATTCCCAATAAAGAAAGTACTAATATATTACTCACTTTAAATGTGTCATTTTTATGTCTGATATCCACACTAAAATTTCGTTTTTGAATTCTCACCTTACAAACCTAAACAAGAATAACTTCAGATTAAAATAAAAATCACTGAGGACAAAATTCCTAAAGGATAAAAAGTGGAATTATGAAAAATTGTAGGATATTATTATATTCATAAAAAGTTTCACTATCTAATTAAATTATAACAGAATTTCTTCATCACTAGGTTCACCTTTGCTAGAACTTAGGAAAAATACACTTTGAGTATATTTGTTTAATCTACTTTTTAAATTGTAGGTGGGTTTGTTCCCTGTGTAGTCTGTGCATTTCATGATGCACCATGTAAAGAACATGGTGTTTGGAATCATTGCCTGGAAATGAATTCCAGTCTGGCCATTGGTTAAAATGTTCTAAAGAAAAATATTTCAAGTCCCATTGCTATCTTTGCATCTATAAATGACAGAAAAATTCCAAACCACATAGTGGTTAGAATCATAAATTTTATTTGTTCTTTTTAGATATTCATGAGAGTAGAGTGTGTTTTGACATATGACATATACATGAAGTATAACTAATTCTAATTAGGATCCTCTTCTTGCCTTTATACATGTTGTAGAGTTTCACTGGATGTATATTCATATATGAACATAGCAAAGTTATGCCCCATTCATTCTACTGTCTTTCCTATGCTCATACCTTCTCCCTTCCCTTCCTTCCCCTTTATCTAATCAAATGAACTTCTATTCCTCTCTCCCACACTCCTTATTGTGTGTTATTATCCGCAAATAGAGAACATTCTTCCTTTGGTTTTGGGGGATTGACTTATTTCCTTAGCATGATATTCTCCAGCTACGATAAAGTCATTCTTCTTTATGGCTAATATTCTATTGTGTATGTATACAACATTTTCTTTATCCATTCATCCGGAGAACAGCACCTAGGTTGGTTTCATAGCTTAGCTATTGTGAATTGAGCTGCTATAAATATTGATATGGCTGCATCACTGTAGTATGCTGATTTTAAGTCCTTTGAGTATAAACCTAGGAGTGAGATAACTGAGTCAAATGGTGGTTCCATTCCCTTTTCTGAGGAATCTCCATACTGCCCTCCAGAGTGGATGCACCAGTTTGCAGTCCCACCAGCAATGGATGAGTGCACCTTTTCTCCCCCAAATCCTCATCAACATTTGTTGTTGCTTGTATTCTTGATAATTGTTATTCTGACTAGAGATGGAATCTCAGTATAGTTTTGATTTGCATTTCCCTAATTGCTAGAGATGTTGAACATTTTTTCATATATTTGTTGATTGATTGTATTCTTCTGTGAAGTGTATGTTCAGTTCCTTTGCCCATTTATTGATTGGGTTGTTTGTTTTATTGGTGTTAGGTTTTTTGAGTTCTTTGTATATCTGGAGATTAATGCTCTATTTGAGGTGCAATTGGCAAATATTTTCTCCCATTTTATAGACTCTTTGTTCATGTTCTTGATTGCTTCCTTTGTTGTGACGAAGCTTTTTAGTTTGATATCATCCCATTTATTGATTCTTGATTTTATTTCTTGCTTTAGGAGTATTGCTTAATTTCCCTTTTTAACTTAAATTGGGGTTGAATAAATGACACTATGTTATATTGCTACTCATAAACAGTACAGCACAATGCTAACTTAGCATTGTTGTGATTATATCAGAGTTACAACAATGTCACATATATACTCACAGCATATGCCCTATACAGATGCTCCTAGACTTTGGATGAGGTTACTTCCCCATAAACTCATCATATGTTGGAACTATCATAAGCCCAAAAGTGTATTTAATACACCTAACTTGCTAAACATCATAGCTTAGTCTAGCCTCCCTTAATATGCTTAGTATACACTACAGTTGGGGAAAATCACATAACACAAAGTGTATTTTACAATAAAGTGTTTTATATCATGTTATTTGTTGTATAGTGAAATACAATAGGCACGCTTTAGCACCAAAACAAAATTGAAAAGTTGTAATTTAACAATTGTTATAAAGGTACCCACTGTATTCTCTATTCATCAAGATAAAGCTAAAAACATCTAAGAAATACAATGGAGCATTAGTTTCAGCTTAAAAAAATAAATGTCCTAGTTGATCAAGTTTTTTTTTTTGTTGTTGTTGTTGTTGTTGTTGTTATTTTAAGAGGAAAAAGTGAGTTAACAAGGATTTTAAGTATGGCAACCTCTGTGTCAAGGACTCCTAAGGTAAGTGTGTTGGGCAGGGGCGGGGCCTTTCTACTTGTTTACAGCACAGAAAACATGTATTTTTCTGGCTAAAAGGTCTTCCCCTCCATATCTTTCTTCTCAGAAGCTCTTCTGCTGATCACCATAAAGAACCAGCCATTTGGAAATTAAGAACTTAGAAAATGATTGGTCAGACTTACCCTAATATTCATATTCCTCTTCCATTTCCCCATCACAGTTGACCTTCATTATAGCCTTGTTTAACTGCTGAATATTCTCAAAACCACAGATGCCCTAGACCTTCCCTCCACACTGCCCAGCCATACACACTGACCTGACTCAACCTCCTCTAGACCCTCAAAGTTTTACTTCAAATTCTATCCCCTACAAGTTTCTTTCACTCATTATCTTAAGTGAAATAAAGAACTTAAATCTTCTGTCTTTCTTTAGATCAATACATACATAACTCAAATATATTTCCTCTGGAATTTTGATTTGTGTTTTTGTGAGTCTCTATTCTCTCTCAGACTATAAAATGGGGACCAGGTCCTTAACCTATTAATATTGTATTTTATATACTTACCATATGTTCTTTGAACATGGTAGACTCTCATTAAGTGTTTGAAAAATGTAAATTCAAATCAAGAAAAGATTCCAGAATGTTAACTAGGCAGAGCCATTCCCCATTTCTAACAAAGAAATGTATCCTGTAAAAATATGTAGTCTTAAATTCAGAACAGACAGAAGTTAGATTCATAACTGTTCATTTGAAATAAGTGAATTACTTACTTCATCACCATAATTAAACTCAAATTTCTCCCATAATCATTTTCACATTTAAAAACAAATAATGAAGCCTAAGTGGAGAGGTACAAATGACATCAAATACTTATTTTCCTCTCAATGAGATATTTTTTAAATATAAAACCGGATTTTTTTAAGTATAACAAAATTACAGCAGAGCATGTTTCATTGATACTTTAAGAAATGGAATCTGAAGTAGGGTTTTCCTGAATACCCTATGGACAGAGGCTTGATATCTATAACCAGCACTTACTCCCAACTTCAAAGTCAGACCCCCTTCCCCTTTTGTTGGAAGGTGGCAATGCAAATCAACCTCAGCTCTCTGGTGATTATGTGTAGTCTTTGTACATGGTCATCTAAGACGAGTTCTATGTGGAGACTGATCATCAAAGGAACCAGAAGCACAGTGAGGCTTAAAGTGTCACTCGCCAGAAAGATAATGATGGTTCGGAAATATGGTGTCATTTGATCGCTAGTTCTGACATAAGTGCCATTAAGTACCTTCTTGGCCAAGTGTCAGACCTAGCAAACCTTGTGTAATTCAAATCTCCAACGAGATTGGACAGGAATGTGCACTGACTAATCAAGGGAGAGGAAGAAGTGGAAAGCAAAGCACTTTGGCCCAGACTTCGCTTCCACCTGCCTGTCAGTAAAACAGTCCCCATGAGACTGATTCGGGCCACTGCTGCTGTGCAGTCAGTGTCTGAAAAGGAAAAAGCAGCTCATCTCAGATTGCCTGCCATACCTGATGTGATAATAATCAATGGTCTTCCCTAACAGAAAATTGATCAAGTTTAGCAAAAATGAGAATGGTCAAAAATAGCAACTACCTAGTTGCCAGTGACTTTCGATGACTTTAAATAAAATATTCCTATAAGGGAAGAATCATTACTGAGCACCTTCCATGTCTGGCTCAGCACTAGGCCCTGCAAGTAGGCACTTGCTTTATTTTTAACAATAACACTTTTCACTAAGTATTAGTGTATCACTGAGGCTCAGTGAATCGATTTCCAAGATTTCATGATTAGGAATTATCAAATCCAAAATTTGAACTCAGGGGTAATCTTATTTCCTTTCCACAATAGCAAACACATCTCTATTTTACTCGTGGTCTCATTATTTCTAGTCTTAAAATTCTCTTTTTCCTCCTAACTACTTTTTCTCTATTCTTCTTTGTATCTCCTTTTCCTCTTTTATCTTCTCACACACAAAAAAATAGTCATTCTTCATTACATGCCTCCCCAAGATTTTGTCCATTGCCCTTGAAACATTCAATCATGTACCCTTAAATTCTAGATTCCTATTGTCTGAAAAGCACACACTTTTTTGTGCTAAGAACTCAGTCTCCAAATATAAGCAAATCATCCATGTTTCAGACTCAGAAAATAATTTTAAAAGGCTCTGTACTCTATGCATGATGGCTTCATCAGCAAGACCAGCGAAGAGAAACCTACCATTAGTAATGGTGTAAATGTGTCCTTGTTACACTTTGCTTATGTTCATGTGCAAGGTATTAAAAATATTTATATCCTACCCAAACAAAGTGAGTTTGCCCCATTTTCTTCTTCTTTTTCAGAAAGCAAATATTTCACAAGACTTTCAGGGAATGTTTTTTCCTAATTCTAATTTTTCAGATCAGTGAGCTAGCAACTAGAGAACAAATTGGTGGCAAGGCCTTAAATTTCTGGAAATGTTTTCTAATTATAAGCCAGTTATATGAGATTATGTATCTTCAGATATGTGCCAAGATTTTTCATTTTTGGACTTTAAGGTTTTAGATTGAGGAAAAGCAGCAAACATTTTGTAGTTAGACCACGTATTTCTCTCAGCCGATCAGTGTCACGACCATCTCCTCCCATGCCTCCACATATAGCCCTTGGTCAAAGACTTCAGTAGCTGCTGCACAGTCTGTTTTTCTGCCCAAATTTTGCTGTCACCATTGCAGCCAATGCCATCATCACTGACAGATAGGATCTTCACCTGTATCCTCCATTCCCCTACAGGTAAGCCCAATGACAGTCCCAGATTAGCTCTCTCACCCTCCAGGATGGACCTTTTTCATAATTCTTTTTTTTTAATATTTATTTTTTTAGTTTTCGGCGGACACGATATCTTTATTTGTATGTGGTGCTGAGGATCGAACCCAGGCCGCATGCATGCCAGGCGAGCGCACTACCGCTTGAGCCACATCCTCAGCCCCTCTTCATAATTCTTAAATTCAGACTCATTACAGCTTAACTATGACAATTTCATTCAACTATTCACACTTTGCCAACTCTTCCACCTAATCAACACCTCTGATTTTAGTATCTCTCAACCTTAGATTCTCTGTACCTGTCTTCACTTCCTTCAATTAAGCTTGGATCCCACAGCAATTACTCAATTCCCTGTTGTGCCACTTTTTCCAATTATCTTCCCTACTTCGCTCACAGATGTTTATAAAACCTCAACCATCAATCTCAGTGCTGCTGGGAACAGCTGGAAAGTCATCACACATCCTCTCCTTGGATGAGTCTATGTACTCATGGGAGCCTGTCTTGACTTTGGTTTCCATTCTCCTGTGTTCCTGGAAGTTCTCCTTTTCCCCAGACACGTTCTTCCGATCTTATTTAACTTTGCTAGAACTTACTACCCAATTATCTTCCTCCCTCTCACATTTTTTCATTTATTTATTTACATAATATTTATTAAACATCTACTATTTGCCAAGCCCTAACTTCAGCAAATGGCCTTGACTGCTAATTTGCAAAGAACATGGAATTTATTAGCCAGGTAATTCTTTAACTTCTTGTTATGCCAGCTACAAACCACTCAGCATCTCTTTCCATCTTTACTTTCTTCCTCTTTAGGAAAGGATATCTTCCATTCCCCAACCTCACCGAAGACACTTCTGGCTTTCTTTCATAATCTACTCCAGCTTCCTCACCTTTGTCCTCAGTCTCTTTGGTTCCATATAACAAGTTTGAAACATTCTCAACTCCTCTCAGTTTAAACAAATAAACAAACTACTCTGCTCCTCCCATTCCAGCTACTGATGTTCTTTCTTTGTCCACTACCTCACCTCCCACTTCCTCCAAAGCCTCATGCAGATCTGCTTCACCTCCCACTACACCATCAGAGAATCATTTGCCAAAGATTTCTGTGATCTCTTTGATTCTATGGCCAGGAGACAGTGGATACTCTTCACCTTCCTGAAATGTCTGACACTTGTCTACTCTCTCTCCATGGACTTCAGAAGCATCTGTGCTCCTGGTTTCCTTATTACCTCCTCAGATTCTTGGTGGGTCCCTCATTCTTTGTCCTTTGCCTTTAGACTGATGTCCCAATCCACTAATGTGGCAAAAGAGACCTTCAAGTTCTCACCTTTGCCTTTCCACGGGCGCCTCTCTCCCATCATAATACATATAGCTTCAGGTTTTCATCTCCCCCACACCTTCCCTTTCCACTTTTGCCCAGTAATACCTACCCACTAAGGTGTGCTGCTTTCTTTAATTCCCTTTCCATTCTTCTATTTCAAATTTCCATTGAAATTTCCTGTGTTCCCACAGGATGGTGAACTTCTTGAAAGCAAAGAGTTATGAAGAATTGACAGTTATATCTTTAGCATAGAATCTGGAAAATAGGTGCCCAGTGATTTTTAAAATTTATTTCATTTATTAATTTTGGGTGTTTGCATCTTTTTAATTTACTTCATTTTAAATTTCTTTGTTACATACTCCCTCTCAAAATTTCTCAAAGATATGAGTTCCATATTAGATGGTCAAGCATTAAATAATCATTCTTTTAAACATAGTGCTTTGTAGGCACACATTATTAATTTCAAAAACTTAAGTTGGTCATGATATTATAAGTCTATATGCCAGTATAACCTCCTCTTGGGTTTACCATTGTTATAATAAATTCTAGTTTGAAGTAAAGTATGTCTAAAGAATTAAGACACATGTTACAACATACACAAAGTTTACCCTTTATAGAGTAGTGGACTGCAGATAGGACAATGGAACAAGACAAAAAAAATCCGTAGTCACAGTATGTATGGACACTCTATTGGTTTTGGACTGCTGTTGTAACAAATTGCCACAAACCTAGTGTTTTATACCAACATCAATTGATCACCTTATAATTCCAGTCCAATTCAGATCTCAATGAACTAAATCAAGGTTTAGGCAGGGATATGTCCCTCTCTGAAGGCTCTGAAACAAAACATGTTTTCTTGTTCTTTCCAGCTTCTAGAAGCTGCCCATACTCCTTGACTCATAAATCTCTTCTTCTTTCTTTAAGGTTATCTTTCTCCATCTTTAAAGCTGGCAACATAGCATCTCTTTGACTCTTGTTCTATCATTACATCTTTTTCTCTAACTATTGTCAGACAAGGTTCTCCCCAAGGAAAGATTCATGAGATAAGATTGGCCCCACCTAGATAATTTAGGGTAGTCTTTAACTGAATATGAAGGTGACATCACAAAGAACTAGGAAAAGGTGACATCACAAAGAACTAGGAAAAGGTGACATCACAAATCACATTATAATAATTGGTGTTGGGTCAGCTTAAACAGCTATTTGTAAAAAGATAAATTTTATTTGTATCTCACATAATTAACAAAGATAAACCACTTAGATCTCTATGTATAAAATAAATCACATATATACTCAAAAATGAGAAAACATAAAAGCTTAAATGTCAAAATTTAAATGACAAATTAAGAGAATACATTTATGGTTTTCATTAGAAATAAAAAGGTCTAATTTCCCTAAGACAAAAATAATTTTTAATAGGAAATAGGTAAGAAGACAAAACATAACTGATGTGCTGTCCCCAACTGCCAAACTGCAGAATGTACTCCCTCACTCGGTTGCAGGCAAATTGCCCACTCACCCTGATTTGTCAATGAACTTCCCTCCCTGCCCTCTCCAAGAAAAGTATATAAGCTCTGCTTAAGCTGTTCTCAGGGCTCTCTCTCTTTGCTCTATTCAAGTGAGCTCTGAGCCCCAGCATGCTGGACCCCCAATAAACCCTTTGCTGTTGCATGAGACAGTCTCTTGGTGGTCTCTTCCTCCGATGCTTGCCCGACCTTTACATTAACAATAAAAAATGAGCAAAAATATGAACAGACACTTAGCAGAAAAATAAAAAGTCCTGGACATATAGAAAAAAAATATCACTTTCTTTCATAATTTTTGCTAGAGTTTGGTCTGAAATGTCTCCCAAAGACCCATGTGTTAAAAGCTTGGTCACTAGCCTATGTTGCTTTAGGAAGATGGTGAACTTTTAGGAGGTAGGGCCTAGTGGAAGGAATTAGGTTGTTGGTGGGGCCCTTGAAGGGCATGCTGGGACCCCACCTCTTCCTCTCTCTTTCCTTCTGGCTGCCAGGAGGTGAACAGCTTCTCCTGCTACACACTCCTACCATGATAATTTGCCTCACCACAGGCCCAAAGTCAGGGGCCAAGTGACCATGAACTGAAACTATGTGCCAAAATAAACCTTTCTCCTTTTAATTTGATAATCTCGGGTGTTTTATCACAGTAGAAGTCAGACACAATTGGAAAATGACAAGGTAAAACTATACTATGATGCAATGCCTCACCCACTTGATTAAAAAATGTTGAAAAAGTTGGCAATATACTGTGGTGAAACATTCACATTACATACATTCAAATATGTGCTGAGGAATATACCAAATTATATAAACCCTAAAAAGGGAATTTGCCATAGTTAATAGAATTAAATATACATATAACTGTTAGCCAGATAATACTAAGAGAAAAATCAACCCTGATCTTCACAACCATGAAGTAACCTATGCCTAAAGTTCCTTAGGACAAGATCATTATAAGAGCAGCAAAGTTTGAATAAATTTTGTTATGCCCAGGGGTGAAATTCTGTGCAGTCAGACCAAAGAAAAAGGACATTCTCCAGGAAAGAAAGGAAGTGTGTTCAGAGATCCATTTCCTGTGCTCCCTTTGTGTGGGACTGATAGGAAAATCAGAATTTTATGTGTATAAAATGTATACATATATTTGTATGCATGCTGTTTCTTAGTTTTGGTATAAGAAACACAGGAAGAATAAATAGAAATTAATGAAAATGGTTAACTATATATTGGGTATGAATAAGAAAATAACATAGAAAGAAGATCTTCCTTGTATTCACTAGAATATTGAATATAAATGGAAAGAAATGAATCTAGATGTTATTAACCTCAACATAGAAAAGAATTATTATGAGAACCGTTTGAACACAGGACTCTGTAGATCCCTATTAGGTATTCTGAGGACAATAATAATTGAGAGGGAAAATGTTAATTGTAGAATAATAAGAAAATTTAAGTATTTTAGTAGATGTCTAACTTTTCTGTTTATTTGAAATTTTTTATAATAAGATATCAAAAGACAATCTGATACAAACATTTCTTAAGAAAAAAGAGAAGGCTCTACTTAAACACTACAAGAAGAAATTAAAGCACTTCACAGATTTGATATTTCTGCACAGTAATCATCCTGATTTAGGAAGGGCTCGGTCTGTAAATTTAAGTGCCCTTAGAGTTGTTATATTTAGGTACATTTAACACATATTTCTTTTTTCATAACATTATTTATCTTGCAGTTGTCACACTCTTTGAACAATCAGAAAATCCAAGTTGGAAAATAAATTATCCACTTCATGTGAAAAATTTTGCATAATTATTTTGAAAACCAAAGCAAAGTACTTTGATATGTAATATTTCTAATATTTATATAAAAACCTTCACTTTCTCAAACATTATGTTTCTCTGAGATAAATTAATAATTTCAGAGCATAGAAACTTGCAGCTCTAAACCCAGCAGCATTGCTAGATTTTGATCTAGACACTTGTTTATCCTGTGTGACCCGGAATCACCTTTTCACCCAAATGAAAGCAGAATAAGAGTCTGTCTCTGGAAGGATGGTCACCAAGACCACTCTGAAATCTCACTCCATTTCATCACTGGCTTTTGTAGTGCTGATATGATTTATGTGTATGAATTTACAGAATACTGCAGCAATCTGAACTGAGAAAGTTGCTAATTGACAAAGTACTTGAGAAATGTAAAGTTTACACAGTAAAAAAAAAACTTGAGTAATTTTAAATGGACATCAACTCAAACTACGAAAATGTAACTCACTCTAAATGAGTAAGTTGTTGTGCCTTCAGGATTTGAAAGAGTGGTTATCAGTGTGAACTTTGCATTCATGACAAAATGCCTATTGGATTGACAAGTTAGGAATAAGCCTTTTGTCATCAAATTTCTGGATGATATTTCTTCACAGGCCAATTTTCAGGTCTTGAGGAAAGGAGGCATGGTCTTTATCAGAGTCGCCTTGTTAAACAGAATCTGGTGGTACAAGCCCCTCTACAGGTGTCAAGAGGAGGTCAGCTCCAAAGACACTAACAGCAAGGCATTCAAACAAAATTCATTTTGTTTTTGATTAGCCTCCCTTTATGAAGTCTCCTAAATTATGAACATAGTTTTAAATAGGAGTATAATATATACTATGTATGTGTTAAAAATGTAGCAGAGTATGCCTCCTATCGTACATATTTCATGACACATTAACAACAAAGTATGAGGCTGCTTGCTAAATCAGTAAGGTCAGTGCAAAACACATCAAATAAATCATCAGCTATTATTAAGACACTGCTTAATTTAAGAAACATATGGAGAAATAAAAGACATGAAACAGCCCTCCCTAAGTATCAAACACAATCTTTCCACTGTTTTCCAGACATTTATTTATAAAACACCACAGTGTCTATAGCTGTAAATCAGATATGGACCTTGACCCCCAGGTATTTATAGTCTTGTAAAAGAGATAAGGCCAATTGCCAAAAAGCTATAAAGCTGAGAAAGCTAAAGTAAAGGCCTGGGAAAGATATTAAAAATACAGGAGTTGGGGGAAGTGAAGAGGATAGATGGTTTCACCTGAATGGAAGCTTAAACTCAACATATCTCAAACTGCACACCCCTCTCCTCCCTTGCCCATGCACTTGCTCACTACTTTCTTCAAAGAAATGATAATGTACTAAACAGATGGTAGGCATGGGGCTATCCTGGGATAGAACAATGAGTCTAATGCAATGCCAGTGCTCAGAAAACTTTCATCCTAGTCACAGTGTGCCTTGACTCATGGCACCTCCATATACCCTTGCTTCAAGCATAGAACCTGAAAATTATTTTTGATTCCTTCTCCTTTGTATTTAGTTGGATATTAAGCCTGACCAATTCTACCTCTCTTCTTTTCAGCCACACCTCTATGCTCCAAGTCCAGCTACTTGTAAATCCTTTGTTGCAACAGCACTGTCTCCAAATATGGTCCTAGCCCCTGACACCAACACCATCCACATTGCCAGAGAGACAGACCTGATGTTGCCATGACCTTAGCTCAGAAAATTGACAAAAGGATGTCTGATTCGTTAGTGCGGACATCAAGACTCTCATATCCAAATGCCTTTTTCTACTTCTGTGTATTTCCACCTTGACTGCACCTACCTCTCAAGATGATCACCTTTCCTGGATTTTAAGTTTTTTTCTACATTAGAAACACCATTTTCATGGAGTCATGTCTGAAATACATGATTAGAGGAGAGTAGCTACATTGTGCCCAGTCATGAATTTAATCTAAATCTTAAATCTCCATCGTTTTTGCCGTACTAGAAAGCTTTAGAACTCACCTGAACTATTATCTTCACTTCTGTGCATTATGCTTTAAGTTGAAATGGATCAAATAGAAATATAATTATAAGGAAATCATAAGGTTGATGAAGGAACTTGAAACCCTATGATCCAGAAAACTGTTGAATTAGAGAGGCTAATTTTGGGAAAAAAATGAATATTCAGGAAGGAGAAGATTCTATTCAAATATCACTTGAAAATGAAGATTGTATTTGTATAAGACATCAAGATTTAAACAAACAAACAAACAAAAAAACAAAAAAAACCCAATGGGTAAAAAGTTTCAGGTAGAAAAAAATTTAATAAAATAAATGTTTTAAATTCAAGCACTACTTTTTTTAACATCTCTAAAAAAGCCAGGGTTGCCTTAGAAAATAATAAAGTAGTAAATTCCCTTTCACCACAGAAGTTTGAAGAGAGTTGGCAATGACCTGGTGGTCAGTTCTACAACATGGACTCTGACACTGGTGATGACCAAATTATCAATTTGCAACTAGGAATTTTATGATTCTTTTATTCTGTCGATAAAGACAGAGCTCTTACAAAAAAAAAAAGGATTAGATGTCTTAAATGCATTTCAAACACAGAAATTAAAAGAGTTATTACTCCAATTGTAAAGTTCCAATGAGTATTTTTTTTTCATCCCTTTTTACCTATTGTTTGGATCCCTTTTTCATAAGGGATCCAAACAATAGGTAAAGTGGAAAAATTGATAGTGCATTAGTGTTCAGTTATCTTTTAACTTATCCTCAGTTTTGCCTGTTCTATATGAAACTGAACTAAAGATGGTTCTGGAGATAAGGATTTTCTCCAGTGAGGTTTTACAGAATAAGCAGAAAGAACATGGCCAGACAGCATGGAAAGCATTTCATTGTAATAAGGGAAAAGAAGAGAAAGCAAGATGGAACCTTGGCCAAACTACGAAGTGAGTGGTCTTCAGAAGCAACAATTTTAACTTTTTACTTTTTCATAATATTTGAAATTTGTTCCAGAAACTCTGTTTTACTTTAAAAAGTTGCATTTAAAATAACTCTGAAAGTTGAGGACCAATACTTCTTCAACATTCAATAAATATGAATGAGTTTCATTATAGAAGTGCTCAAAATGTATTCTTATCTCTTTAGAAAGGGTTCTGCTTTACTTATGATTTAATTTTGGATTGTACTCTGCATAAAATGTATATTAAATGTAAATACATACAAAGGAATAAGAGAAGTAAAGCACTATTCCTATCTTCGTGAAGCTTATAACAAAGAGAAAGGGTAGGTAATACATCTATAAAGTAATCAAGGGGCATGTATACCAGGCAACATATTAACAGAGTGGATTCACAGATAATGGCACAAGCTCTGCACATAAATACTAAAGGAAACCTATATTTAAAACAGGGTTAAAATTAGGTGGGGTCACACAGAAATATTTTCTGCATGGGTGGGTTGTTAATGAAAATTTTAAAGATAGGGACCCAGGAATAAAATTAGCTTTCTGGTAATTATATGATGACTTCTTTATCAATCTTTTCATTTTTAAGACCTTTCATGAATATTTAGCAAGAAAAGATCAGTCATATCTCTGTTTTTAGGTCATTTACTTTCCACTTGCTAATAACCACTGTAGCTTGAGTTTGAGGGAGCTTAATGTTACTTAGGCTTACATACTAAATGATAGATTTGGGGTTCTTCTCAGGCACACTGTGTTTTAGAACATCCTGTCCAAGACAAAGTTTGCTCAAACTTGCATTTGAATCAAAAAGCTGCAAAGGGACAGCCCGGTTTCACTTACCTCAGTGAGTGCTGTTGCTACTTATATTAGCTGTCACTTCTGTTGGCCTGACATGTTGCTGGTGATACCATGGGCAACCGCAGGCCTTAGTAATGACTCTCGCACTTTTATTATCCTTTCTTTCTTCCTCCCTCCCTCTCTTGATCTCTTCCTCCTTCCCTCTCTTCCAATCTCTCTTTCTTTTTGCTTTGATTACTTTTTAAGGAAAAGTGACCTTGAGTCTAATTTTCTTCCAGCCACTAGGCCAAGATTCTCTTGCTCATATATGGGACATCTAAGACCTAAGCTTACTTAATTATGGGCATGGTAGATTCCATTGTCACTTTCATCAAAAGAAAGCAAAAAGAATAAAGATAAATTAAATGTGGACATGTCGCTTTTAGCTTGTGCTACACAACATATGAGATGGACAGATTGACTTAAAAAGTATCTTAAACACTGTTGCCTTTCTTCACAGTGGGGTTCAGGATTCTGGTCCTGGATTCTAGCTATGATGTGCCCAGTGCTTGATAATTTCTCTTTCTCTCTTTCTCTCTGCCACACACACTCCTCTCATTTAATTCTCCAAACAACCCCATAAAGAATATAGCTTAGCCCTATTTTTTTAAGTTAAAAATATATGTTCTAAGAATTTAAATAACCAATTGGCAGGCAGAAATCCCTAGCATAACCACAGTTTTGAACAGATTTCTTCTGAACTCTAACACATGTGTGCCTGAGGCCTGACAGCCCTGCAGGTCTTATAATCATCCAGCTGGGACCCCCATGTACAAGTGTGGAGACAGCCATTCCCCTCAGTAATAGGGTCCCCACCTGTGTAGCCTCTTTTAAAATTATTTCTGGGCCTCTTTACTTTCTCATCCCCAGTTTGAAAAGTAAATACTCAGCTATCCTCCCCCGCCACACACACACACACACACACACACACACACACCCACATAGACACTCTCTCCTGGTTGTGCGGGAGCACCTCTGGGATTCCTGTGCTGTATTCTGGTGAACGCCATAGGGTTGTCTGAAAGGCTTACCCACTTCTGGACCCCACCTAGGAAAGAGCTGGCATTAAACTTGACAAAATTAACTTACTGGCACTTGTCTCAATGTCCCAATTCTATTTCCTAGGATGTCAAATCGGAGAAGGTTCCAGTCCTTCATTGTACTCTTTCTTCCGACTCCTCCCCATCCCTAGGAAGGGCTCCCCTCTGCTTTGCAGGAAGCCTTTGACTTGGTGACTCCTTCCTCCTATTCTAGCTCTTTGTGAAAACCTCTGTGCTCTAGTATTCTAGGGTCAGCTTTCAGGACTTGAAAGAAAACCATTTCCTTATTCAACAGAGTCTGATTTTTACAAATCAAAAGCATTTGCTCCTAGGCTATGATTTCTGTAAGAACTCAAAACACGGTATTTATTTTAAACTCAAAGCAATTTCTTCTTTGTCAAGGATTTTCTGAAATAATGAATGTCCCATTTTCAATGGGAGAAGGACTCAGACTAATTAAAGGGTAAGGAAAACAGCCACACACACACACAAAAAATACATTGGTCAAATTTTATCAGAAGAATTTATCCTGACATTTTAAATTATTTTGTTCACTTTAAAAAGTATAATTCAAAACTTGAAAAGGGAAAATTCAAATTGACTAAAAATAATTTCTATTTCTTGTTTGAACTGGTTTAAAGAGTCATCACAAAATCTTTTTTTTTTTTTTTGGTTGTGGGGTGGGGAATGATTGGAGATTGATTTCCAGGGGCACTTTATCACCAAGCTACATCCCCAAACTTATTTGTTCTTTTATTTTGAAACAGTCTTGCTAAATTGCTGATGCTGGCCTAGAACTTGAGATCCTCCTGTCTTAGCCTTCAAAATTGCTGGTATTACAGGTGTATATCACCATGCCCAGCATGAAATATTTTTAGGTCATTTAAAGTAACCATACTTGACATCATCACATAACTCCGGAAGCAACATCTAGAGCACACAAGTAGAAATGATTGGCTTAAGAACTCTGCTTTACAATCAACTGTAAAATGCTTCAGATTAGGTCTTCTGTAGCTATAGGTGCTTCTTTCTTTCCATGCAGATTTTGTTTCTCAGAAGATCTACGAAAAAGATAAATTGCAAACTTTAAGCCTCTAGCAACAATTATACAGACACATGAATAAAGTTTATTTTACAAAATGGCACTTGCTTTATCTAAATGTAACAGAACTATTAAAGTTACGCATTTCTGTTTATAAAAAATATGGCTAAAAGCATTATGTTGCTCTAAAATTTAGTGTTGTGATGGTTATACATATATGTGAATACACTAAAAATTATTAAATTAGAGATTTTAAATGGGTGAATTGTAAAATGTGTGGATTATATCTAAGGCAAGAGACAGGAGGCAAAAGGCAAACATTAATGGACCAATGACTTTTTTTTTTTTTTTTGGATACTGGAGATTAAACCCAGGGGCAGTTAACCACTGAGACACATCCCCAGCACTTTTTATTTTTTGAGACAGGTTCTTGTTAAGTTGCTTAGAGTCTCACTAATTTGATTAGACTGCCTTTGAACTTGTGGTCTTCCTACCTCAGCCTCCCCAGCTGCTAGTACTATAGGCATGTGCCACCAGGCCCAGCTCAATGGCATTCTTTATTTATAGGGGGAAAAAAAATTCATATGGACCACAAAAACAAAATAACAAAAAACTAAATAGCCAAAGCAGTCTTAAGCAGAAAGAACAATGAAGCAGGCATTACACTACCTAACTTCAAATATACGGAAAACTTATAATAAGCAGCATGTTATTGGCGTTTAGTACAATCATACAGACCAATGTAACAGAACAGAGAGTCAGAAGTAAACCTACACCTCTACAACCAAATGAGCTTTGACAAAGTCTAAGAACACACTTTTGAAAATGAAAAATGTTTCTATAAAAGTGCTGGAAAAATTGGATATCAACCTTTTGTGTATGTCAGCCTTCTGTTGCTAGAAAATATACCTGAGATACTCAACTCAAGAGGACAAAAGATTTGTTTTGGCTCCCAGTTTCAGAAATGTCAGCCCACGGTCACAGGGTTCTGTTACCTTTGGGCCTATGATATAGGCCCAAGGAAATATATCATGGAGGCAGCAGCTTACCTTATGGCAGACATGGGGCAAGAATAGATAAATAAATAAATGAAAAGGAGAAGTAACAGGATCCCAAGGTTCCTTTAAGGGAACACCCACAATGACTTAATTTCCTCTAATTAGACCTCACTTACTAAAGGTTCTACCACCTCCTGAGAGCATCACAGGCTGGTGACCAAACCATTAGGATACAGGCCTTGGGGGAACATATATGAACCAAACTAATGCAGAAGGGCAAAACCAGGCCATATATAAAAATCAACTCAAAATAAAGTAAAGAGCCAAGCATGGTAGCTAGCACATGCCTGTAATCCCAGGGACTCCAGAAGCTGAGATAGGAAGATCACAAGTTTAAAGCCAGCCTCAGCAATTTAGTGAGGACCTAAGCAACTCAGCAAGACACTGTCTCTAAATACAACATAAAAATAAAAAGGGCTGGGGATATGACTTTGTGGTTTCATGCCCCTGGGTTAAATCCCCAGTAAAATATCTAGGGATGTATCTGGGGATAAAAATCCCCCTCCCCAAAATAAATAAATAAATAAATGGATTAAAGAGCTAACTATATAACCTGAAAGTAAGAGATAAAAGAGAACAAACACAAAAGGGTTTTTTTTTTTCTAGATGAGACCCCAAAAGTTTAGGAAATAAAGACAAAAATAGACAAATGTAATTTCATCCCCTTTTCCTTTGCTTCTGTACAGCAAAAGAAATAACCAACAACGTAAAGAAACAACCTACAGAATGGGGAAAAAAAATACTTGCCAACTATATGTCTGACAAGGGTTTAATATCCAGAATATTTAAAGAACTCAAACAATTCCACAGCCAAATATTTTTAAAAGAATCTAAATAATCCAATTGTAACATGAACAACAGAGCTAAATAGACACACAAATGACCAACAGGTATGTTTAAAAATATTCAATATTAATAATCATCAGGGAAATGCAAATCAAAAACATAGTGGGATATCATCTCACTCCAGGTAGAATGGCTATTGTATAAAAGACAAAAGATACTAAGTGCTGGAAAAAGACGTAGAGAAAAGGAAACACTTGCATATTGTTTGTAGCAATGTATTTTTCTATAGTCATTATAGAAAACAGTATGGAAGTTCCTCAAGAAATTAACAATAAAACTACCATATGATCCAGCCATTCCTCTATAGTATATATAGCCAAAGGAAATGAAGTCAAAGTGTAAAAGAGACATCTACACTCCCATGTTTATCAGCATAATTCATCATACCCAAGAAAAAAAAAACAAGCTAAGTGTCCACCCACTGAGGATTGGATAAGGAAAATGTGGTACATATGCATAATGGAATATAATTCATCCACACACAAAAAAAGAGGAAATCCTGTGAAATCTTGTCATTTGGAACAACACAGGTCAAAATGGAGAATCATTATGTTAAATGACAGAAATTAGGGACAGAAGGACAAGTATCACATGATCTCAATTATATGTGGAATCTCTAAAACTTGATCTCATAGAATAGTGGCTACCAGAGGCTGGGGGTTGTAGGGAGGTGAGAGAGCTTTGGAACATTTGATTAAAGGGTACCAAATTATAGTAATATGAGATAAAGCGGTTTTGATGTGCTATTGCACAGTGGAATGACTATAGGTAATCATGGATTGTATAGTATTTTTAGGGGAAAAATGGCTAAAATAGTTTTAAATGTTATCACCATAAAAAAGCAATAATTGAGGAGGTAGATATGCTTACCCTCATTTGAACATTACACAATGCACACATTTGTTCAAACATCACATGGTACCCCTAAATGTGTGCAATGTTTATGTATCAGTTTAAAAACTTGCATGGACAAGGGCTGTAGACATCTAGAATGTATGTAATTCAGAAGCAAGATGTACTTAGGTAGCCAGGCACAGTGGCACACACCTGAGGCCAAGACAAGAGGATCTCAAGTTCAAAGCCAAGTGACTCAGTGAGACTCTATCTCTAAACAAAATAGGCTGGTGATGTGGCTCAGTTGAGTGCCTTGGGTTCAATCCCTGGTACCTCCCCCCACAAAAAAAAATTAAATAGATCTGTGGAAACATTGCAGAGGAACCAACTGATCTTGTTGGAAGAAGAAGCAAAAGGCCTCCTGACAAGAAAACGATACCCTAGGGTAAATGAGCAGGAAATCAGAAAATTATGCTCCCATGTGGATGTTCCTATCTGGTCATTTTGGATAAAAGTTACAGTAAGGATAATTTTCTTTTTTAACGATTTTTTTCTAAATCATGAACATAAGAATTTTAATAAATTCACCTATATGAATAATTGTGTCTACTGCAAGCAGAAACACTACAGTTTTTAACAGTTTTGTCTTTAATTCCATACTGAAATAATCTTGTATTGCAATTAGTAAAGAACATTCAGAATGAAGATCTATTTATCTGCTACCTCAATCATTGGGACTGGAATAGTCAGTTAAGTCAGTTTACTATATTACATTTTAGAACACTTAGAAAGAGTTGTAAGTAAAACATACAACTGAAAAAAAATAATTTTAAAAAATTAAAACATGGTTTCCTACTAAACGAAGTTTACTATCAATGATATTAACTAAAATTGAGCAGTTAGTGCTTGGCTTTCTCTTCTGCCACAAAGAAGAAAAAGGTTCAGATGTAAGAAAGTTGATTTATATATCGAAGACAGCTATTTTTAAAAATTTCCTATCACTAGGCAGTATTTTAAGAGCCCCTTTAGGAATGTCAAACCACACATGAAAAGAAAAAAAAAACAATTTCATCTGCAAAAAATCTGTTCACATACCAGTGGGCAGGTTGTCTGACCAGTTTTTAGTCTTATATGTATGCTCCCTTGTGTGAGGAACACTATCTGACATTTTAAAACATTAGATCAGAGGCTGAAGCCAAAGATTGTTTGTTTGGAAATGTTTATCTGTGTCTCCAATCCTTTCCTTTAAATGTATATTTGCTTTGAACTGTATAAATAAATGAATGAAGGAGTGTTTGTTTCTAGGTCACAAACTGCATTGGAAGGTTACCCCTATCATTTTCCTAACCTGTTCTTCTTATAACAAAAATGGATCCTTTCCCTTCTCCAGCACGCAGAACTGCAAAGCTTACACAAGGTGTTCAAAGAATGCTTTGATATATTGCTTAAAATACTGTCCTCACAAATATACTGAGAATCTGCACCTGACCCCATTTTAGCAATATAAATATGGGTGCTGGTCTCTAGGAAGATTCAGAGCCTAGTAGACAGGAAGGATGTGGCAGAGGATTAACACTGACTTCATTCATGACTGCCTTTAATGCTAGTGCCACCAAAGCATCTTAGCAGCAACAGCAGCTAGAAGACCACCTGTAAGAAGAGGCCAAAGAGGGATGCTCTGGGAAGTAGAAAATAGCTCAGAGGGGAAAAGGAGAGGAAATGTTAACAGTAAAAAAAGGAAGCACTAATTCCTTTATACCTCTCAAAACTCAAGAAGCATCTACATCCAATTTGAGAGTTTGGACTATAAACCAACTAGTAAAAGTTGCAAAAGTGAAAACAGAATCTCCTTCACTTTCAGGGATCCACAAAACCTATCACTGGGTAAAAGACCAGAAAGGGGGGTGAAAAGCTACTGAGTTGACATTGTTTCCTTGTTTATCATAATTAAATTTATTATCTCGTTCAATTGAAGTCTACCTATGAAAATATTTTTAAAACCTAAGGCAGTCTGGATTGTCTTTTTCCTTAGATTTATGTTGATTTCTCTGAATGATTTTAATTTAGCATTGCTGTTACTAGCAAAGTGTCTCCCAAAAGATTTTTATTACAGACATCCATGTGTTTTATAAAGTGTTTTTAAGCAAGTCACTTGTACATTTAGTGTACATAAGCGCCTAATAGTTTTTTTTTTTTTTTTAATGCAGATGTGTGGGCTTTGTGAAAGTTGGCTTGAAATGAGAAAAAAAAAGTTTATAATTAACTCCTTTGTCAAAATATTTCAAGGCAGCGAATTCTTCAGGAAATATAACATGGTCCACTGCCAGTTAGAATGAATTAATGCTTCATTTTCCCCAGGAAATATCTCACACCTGTTTCTAATATTTGTTCCTTTGGACTAATTCCATACACTTGGTTCATTGATTTCTCCTTTTTTAAGTTGGCCCAGTCTAAAAGAGTTGAGCCTAACTATAAAACCCTGGTGGTCTAGAAACTTTCATCACTGTTTATTGTAGTTGACCTGAGAGGGTGGTGGTACACGTGTTGTTGAACAAAACACACCACCCACCACCTTCTTTAAAGATGTAGACCACACAGTTCTACTTTTACCCATTCATGTATTTGCCTAATGAGATGCATAGATGAATTCAGCTTCTTCAAAGAAAATGATCCAGCAACTTCCAACATGAACATGAACTGTTATGCTCCAAGGAAAGCAGGTGGTGATGAATCTCTTTTTGTGGTTTTGAAATTCCAGTAAAGACAACCTAAAAAAAAAAAAAAAACAGTGCTAGACATTGAATGAATTTTTGCTTATAAAGTGATGAAGCTTTATTTATTTCCATTTCTTTGGTGAACATTTTTTGCCATTTGATTGAAAGCCATGGATATAGAGATAAACTGAGTCTTAGATTTGCTCACACAGGCAGGCAAAAGATACTTATTCAATGCTTATTTTGAAACATAAAATCCTTGTCCTTATAAAGGTCACGGTTTTGTGATGAAGGCAGCAAAAAATCCATGGAAACATGATACATATTAGAGAGGGGTTTTCAGACAGAATTCACTACTGAATCTTAAAGAAAGGAAACTAAATCAGGACTTTGAGAGAAGGAGAAATCAAGAGTTGATGTTCCAGGGAGATTTCCTTCTAAGCTGAGCATGGGATCTGTAGAAATTAGTTAAGTGCAGAAATAGAATATTCCATAGAGAAGAGAAAAAAAATGAAGGTAAGAAATAACAATTGTGTTCAAGGGAATTTCGGGCCATTCTATGGGGCTAGCACATGAGACTTTTATGGAGAGTGGGTGGCAGAGGTGGGAGATAACATTAAGTGGGTGGGCAGGTACTTAATCATAAGGTCATCATACCTGGTGATTTGAATTTTGTCTCAAGGTCTGTGTGGTCACTGAAAGTTTAAACTACGAGTTCACATGGTTAGGTTTTAGATTTCAGACCATCGTCCTGTAACCTCTTATTGATTGGGAGGGTATCATTTGGGATATAGGACAGATTTGGAGTAAGGACCATAAACAAAATAGTGATGTAGGGAATAAAAGGAAGGATACGAATTATGAAGATATATAAGGGCAATCCTAAATAATTTTACAATAGAATTATGCATAGATTTCCAAGTGACTGGTGTAACAAAGTGTTTTAGTTAAGGCTGCCATGAGGAAAAGCACAGACTGCGTCACTTAATAGAAATTTTTGTTCACAGTTCTGGAACAGAAGTCAGCCGGTTTTCCCTACGGCCTCTCTCCTTGACTTACAGACAGTTGCCTTCTCTTGTGTCCCCACATGGTCTTTAGTCTGTGTGCCCCTGTGTCTGTCTTTTCCCTTTGTGATGAATCCAGTTCTATTGGTCATCCTTATGACCTCATATAAGCTCAGCTATCTCCTTAGAGGTCCCATCTCCACATACAGTCACACTGGCAGTTAGACCTTCAACCTATGCACTCTGTAGAAACACAATTTAGTCTGTAAAACAAAGTGAGGACTATTCTCAAATCACACTGTTAGATTTTGGAGGATATGGAGATTAAAATCACATAGCTCTAAAACCTTAGTAATACCCTCTATATTTCCCCTGCTCCCATCCACTACATAACCAGTAAGAACTTAGAATCGAAAGAGTGCAGAGTTAAAGAAGGGAAGGGATCCTGGGTCCCTGCATGAAGACAAGGAGGGGCAGGCCCCTTGCCGTCCCACGCTGGACTGTGCTGGGAGGAAGATATTATTCTTAAAAACATATTTACTTTCATTATATACTTTACATAGATAATTTTAAGAAAGAAAATAACTGCAATAATGACAAAAGCAACCCCTGGTCAATAAATATCTTTCATCTAGAAAGGTATCTAGAAATATATGTAGTCATTAAGTCACCATATGAACAAAATATGTAAAATATAAATCTCAAAATTGAGGATCATGCATGATTAGTTAAGTTACTTTGTCACTGTTGTTTTTAAATAATTTTTGTTTTAATCCCATTGCAAGAGTTAAATTAGACCCCAGGTGTTAACAACTTAAAATTCTGGTTTTTGTTACCTTAAAAGAAAATTCAGCTTAAAAAAAAAATTCAAGGAAATTTCAGAACCCTTGGTGTACTAACTCTCATGAACACAAAGGTTTAAATAACCCTTAGAATAACAAAATGTGTCCTTTTTCCATTGAAGATTTGATCTAAGAAGTAGACAAATGAGCTGGGAGCTCTTTAGGAACTAGTTCAATAGCAGGATGTTACCAGTAGATGATCTCCTATTAAACTCACCAGATTTGAAAACCTGAGCCAGTGTCACAAATAGAAAACATTTAGTGTGACTTTTTAAAAAATTGTAAATTGACAAATTATAGTTGTATATATTCATGATATACAAATTGACATGATTATTGATGAATAAAGTATGGAATAAATAAATCAAACTAATATACATACCTATCATCTCAAACACTTATGTTTTGTGTGCAGGTAAAAAGAACATTTGAAATTTGTTCTTCAGCCATTTTGAAGTATACACTACATTATCATTCACTATATTCACCATGCCATGCAAAATATAGAGTAATAGCAATTAATACCAACATCACAAAATTTTTGCCTTCTATAATCGTCTTTGAAATGTTAAAGGTAGTTTCCATGTGTGGCTCATCTGGTGTGAGAAGGTACTGATAACTAGCAGAAGAGCCACTGATTGAAAGGTGACCATGTAGGGACAACTCTGTTAGTATAAGACCAAAACCTCCTAGCAGCACACCTTGGTCTCAGGAGATCTGTTTTGTTAACTCTGAAAAGGGTGCATGCTCTTGTGGCCCAATCTGCCTTTCTTCCTTGATGTGTTTATTCAGGCAAGATGGTTTAAATAGAAATCCACCAAAAAACAACAACTTCACAGTTAACATCATGATTGTTCTTTGTTTTTGTCTCTAAAAGCAATAATTTCTGAAGAACCCACAAAGGTGAAAGCCAAATGATAAAAGGAAGCATCAATATTTCCCTTCAAAGTCCTCTAGGCTTAGTTCTTTGAACTCTCCATAGGCAATAGCTCTCCCCTTACAATAGGGCACATGCTGGGTGGCAGCGGGAGCATACTAATGAGTTGCTAATGCTAGGAACTGATGCTAAAGGCACATTTTGCTTGACAAGACCCAGATCACAATATGTCTGTCAAGCACTTTTTCCCAGAGGCCTCAGATCTAAGGGCTGCAGAGGCAGAAGTGCCCATGGGACGCTTCCTTCAAACGTTGCTCTGGGGACCCAAAGTGACCTTCACACAGTGCTGCCAACTGTGCTGGGGTGGATGAAGAAGCTGTTAATTGTGTTAAGTTCCTAAAGTTGGGGCTTGTTTGACACTGCAATTAGCCTATCTTGAATAACCTAAATTTAAAAACGTTATTTCAGCAAAAAATATTTCCTTAGAAATATACATAAATCCTTGTGAATGCTTACTGTGGAAGATATGATAAATTTAGTTTCAAGCACTTGAACTAATTTCCATACTATAAACAAATAGGTGAATTGAGAGAGATGAATATCCAGATCTATTTGACAACAATGTGATTACTCCATTTCGTTAAAAAAAAGTGCATATATCACTCAATGACAATCTCAATGCAAGAATTTAAATGTTTAGCTCCCCATACTCAGCACCCACAAATGTTGCAATAATAGTGTTGTAAACCAAAGCAACCCCCAAGAGTATATGAACTTGTATAATGAGGAGTGCTTTGCTTTGGAAATTAAATCATGAGAATTATTTAAAATATGGGGTTTTGTTATTGTTGTTTAGTTTTCTGAAAGGTATTTCTGGGTCTTAGTTTTCTAAGTCAGTGATGAAAATAATACATCATCCTGTGTTCTCAGTTATAGAAATATTATAATCAATTCTCCTTATAATTTTTTTATTGACAAGAAAAACAGCAAATTGTTTAGGAGCTTCTTAATTTATTCATTCACATACTGGAAAAAAGAATCAATGTTCATTGAGCACCTACAGTGAACTGGTCACAGTGTGTAAAAAAAGTGGGCAGTAAAACAGCTTTTTAATAATGTAAAATCTTTTTTCCTGAAGCCTTTTGTTTCAGAGTCATCCTAGGCTGAAGAGTGGAGAACGACATTGAAAAGCAACCACTTTTCCTTCAGTAAAGAAGGAACAATGAAGAAGCCACAGACAGAATGTGAGGAATGGGAAAGGCTCACTGTATGTCACAAACATATTTCCAGGTAATTCCGAATAAATGGAACGCAATTAATTCACTTTGAGAGATGCTAAGACAAATTTCCGCTCAATGATGTTTAAAAATATAAATTTTCTTATGAAAAATGCATCAAGAAAGCATGGAAACTAGTGAAATAATATAAAGATGAACAGAGAAATTTCCACTTAAATTCCCTCACCTCATACAGAGATAACATCAGGAAATATCCAAAAATATTAAAGTGGTTAAGGCTTTCGTTTCACAAAAATACAGAAATTTGTGAGATATTATAGAGATCATCAGTGTCCCCATGATCCACCCTCTTTTCCTTCTTTTTAGAAAGGGAAACTGAGCATGGTACATTGTGTGAAGTTACCTAACTGAAATGACAGAAGTGAAACTAAAACACAACATATCTCCTTTCCACGTAAAACTCTTTTGCCTGATTATGAGTCTCTTTTGCAAAGTATTTTTAAATGTTTTTTTTTTCCTGCTTCATCATTCCTACCATTCCTCATCCCCAAATTTCACACAGTATTAACAAAAATCACATTTGAAAAAAAAACATTATTTAAAAAATTATTCACCAACCAGGCACACACCTGTAATCCCAGTGGTATGGGAGGCTGAGACAGGAGGATCGAAGGTTCAAAGCCAGCCTCAGCAAATTAGTGAAGCTCTAAGCAATTTAGAGAGACCCTGTCTCAAAATAGAAAATAAAAAAAGTTTGGTTGAGTACTTCTAAGTTTAATCCCCAATACCACCACCACCATCATCATCATAATAATAATAATTCACCAACTATATGTAATCCTTAACTTTTGAATAATAACATTCCAACATTCAACTATATTCCTATCACACTGAGATTACAATATACATTAAACAGAAAAGAGGTAACCATCACCCCATGGCTATGTCCAGGAAAATCAAAAAATAAGCAGAAGAAGAAAAAGGAGGAAGAGAGGGGAGAAGGATGGGGATGAAAGAGAAGAGAAGAAATATTTGGTACATTTTTTCTAGACACAACTTGACTAAAAATCGTATAGTGATTCAATTCCAGAATGAAAACAATCAATGTGCTAGAAAGATAAACATGGAGAAACATGGAGGCCAGAGATTTTTGAGATGGCTAATCAATACTTGAAGAAAATCCCTGTGTATTCTTATATCCCTCACAGAATATTAAACCATTGAAATACTTAATAACAAAATTTTTAGCTTCTTTATTAGTAAATCATTAGATCAATAGCCATTAACATTTCCATGATCACTCCGGTTTACAACGTAGTTTTTAAAGGATGCTTTTTAAAGTTTTGTAACCATTCTAATAATTAGATTATGTTTTCATGCATGTTACATATTTGTTTTCTTATTTTTCTGGAAAGGAAACTGAAGCTAGAGCGTTGAAGTGACTTTCCCCATATTATGTAACTAGAAAATGGTCGAGTTGGAATAAGAATAACTCTACTTACTTCATCACCTGTGTTCTTTCCACCATGATTGTAGAATCTGTTAGTCCAGAGGCAAATAGATCTTAATGTCTCTAAAGTGCTGATCTTCAAATCTGTGACTTTGTTCACCTCCGTAATTTAGTTCCAAAGGGTATGTTATTCAAGATGGTTCAATTGGATCAGGTCTCGGGATTATAAAACGCATTGGAATTGTTGCAAAGTTTAAAACAAAACAAATAGTCTATGATTCAACTCACAATGGTCAAAAGTAAAAGGGACTTTTTCAGTGTTTTCTACAGATGCACATTTCTGAAACACTACAGGATGTTGCCACTTTTTAGTGGTCAACCATCATTAAAAAAAAAAAAAAATCTTGAAACTCAACTCTATACCCTAATCCTTACTTGTAATCTGAGCCTAATATAATCCAAACTGAAATTATTATCTTCTTCCCAAAGCCAGGCATCCATTCACCACAAACACGATTATATGATCAGTGTTTCAATTTTGATATTCTTACACAAACTGTCAAATAGCCTGTATGTGTGCTGGTTGATATATATTACAATGAGTACTGTCATTTTCCTGAGGCAGCTACCTGGAAATGTTACCTTTGGGTCATGGTCAGGAAGCCTTCCTGTCCAGCACCGTGAGCCTGGATACCGGAAGGTTGTCTGTAATCTCCTGATCAGGGTCAGTGGTACCTGGCTTCTGGCTGTCTGCACGCCTCAGCAGTTTAAAAGCTCCTTTCACACTTCATCTAAACTTCCTTTCTCTTTTGCTGAGCACATGCTTGGACATTTGCTGCTATCCCCCACCTACTTCTGTCTCTCTGTCTCTCTCTGTCTCTCTGTCTCTCTCTCTCTCTCTCTCTCTCTCTCTCTCTCTCTCCCCCTCTCCCTGTATTTGAGTCTTTACTCTGGAGTAAAATTAATAAACTTGATGGTAGAAATTAGTAATTGAGGATAGGCTGTTTTCAGTTGAATTCTCAGTATACTTAACTGTTTTTATCAACTACACGATGAAAGGTCTTTCTCTGCATTTGTATGGTATTTGCTAGCTCAATCAATTGAAAGAATTAACCACAAGATAAGTGCTATCATCATATACAAATTATAGCTTCTATTTTATGTAAATAATTTTACTATTATTTATCTTCCCAGTTTTCCCTCTCAGTCAGGACTATGAAAAGAAAACATATTTCCTAACTGCCTTGAACAGTCTCCCTAATCCACTCACACCTGATATATGGCATAGGAAACGTTCTGCTCCCAGATGCATTCTGATATTGGATACTTATGTGTATTTCAGGCATCTGCAGCTCTCTGACCAGCTGTGGCCCACACTTACTGCCAAACAACAGAGAAAAATGTTTGCTGTGTCTTAACAGGTGCCTTTTGGGAAAGACCTATTTAACATTCATTCATTTATCTACAAATTCAACAGATATTCCTTGAATATCTAATGTACAAAATACATTATCATAGTGATGTTGACAGAAATGCAGAAAACAATATCTACTCTATCCAAACCCTTAAGACTCGCTCTCTTTTATGTTCAAGTATATTGATTTAAAAAGCATTAATTGAAAGCATCTTGCATGCACCTTATTCCAATAGCCATCCAATGTTTTTAGGATTCTCTTCAAATTTTCTCTTGACTGATGTGAATAATCGTTACTCTAAAAACTAAAACCTACAGGACTTGGATTCCTGACATTACACTAGGGCTTCCAGAGAAGTTTTTATCAATCATGGCTTGATGTGCACCAAATGTCAGGTTGGCAATTAGGAAGATACAAGAACAAAAGAAAAGACCTAACATCCAAACCAAGTAGCTCACAAGTGAGTGATTCTCCAGACTGATTCTGGGACCAAGTCAATGAGCATCTTAAAGAAGTAGGACAGACTATAGCCATAAGAATGGGAAGGGAAAGTGTTGTTATGTGGGATTTCAGGTTCTATTGCAGCTGAGAGCATTAAGGAACAGAGATGAATCATAAGTCGCAATCCTAAGGCAAGAGGCTGTCAGAAACAAGACAAAAGCTGCCCCAGCCTGTAATGTGGGGAATCAGATCACTCCCCTGGCGCCAGCACAAGAACCAAGAAGTGCCTGTCAAGTGGATTCCGGCTCCCAATAACCCCCACCCATCACTTTGAATAAAAAGAAAAACAAATGTTCACAAAAACACTTCCACAAATATAGCAGCTCTTTTCATAACATCTTACACACACACACACACACACACACACACACACACACGCACCACAGAAAGAACCCTGGTATCCAGAAGTCGAAGAACAGCTTAACAAATGGTGGCATAATTGAATACAACTCTGAGATCAAAGGCCATGAGCTACTTACGACATGGGCATCATCACAGAAACGTTGTACTATGAATGAAGCCAGACTTGAGATACCACTTCTGGAATTTGAATGTCCCCTCCAAAATTCATATTGAAATTTAATTGTCATAATGATGATATTGAGAGATAGGACCTTTAAAAGGTGAATAGGTCATGAAGGCTGCACATTCAGGAATGGATTAATGACATCATTGAGAGTTTAGGTTAGCATCACCAGTGTGGCTTTGTTACAAATGCAAGCTCTCTCACACTCATTTTCTTTCTTTCCTTCCTTCCTTCCTTCCTTCTTTCTTTCCTTCCTTCCTTCCTTCCTTTGCTTCTTTCTTGTTTAAATTTGTTCTTTCTCTATATATGTGATAGTACACTGTATTTTGACACACATACGTAGAGTAAGTATAACTTGTTCCAATTAGGATCCCATTATTGTGGTTGTATATGATGTGAAGTTACATTGGTCGTGTATTCATATATAAGGATAGGAAAGATATGTCCGATTCATTCTACTGTCTTTTCTATTCCTATCCCTTCTCCCTTCCCTTCATTCCCCTTTTTCTACTCCAATGAACTTCTAATCCCCTCTCCCTTGTGAGTTAGCATCCACACATCAGAGAGAACATTCTGCCTTTGGTTTTGGGGACTGGTTTATTTGACTTAACATGATAATCTCCAGTTCCATCCATTTACCTGCAAATGTCATGATTTCATTTTTCTTTATGGCTGAGTAATAATCCATTGTGTATATATACCACTTATTCTTTATCTATTCATCTGTCGTAGGGCACCTAGGTTGGTGCCAGGGAACAGGGATAAATACTGTATGATTCCACTTATATAAGTGACTGGACTAGATTCATCCATAGAGATGAAAGAAGAACGGTGGTTTCTAAGGTCTAGGGGAGAGTGCAGTCATTATTCAATAGGTACAGAGTTCCAGTTAGAAAAGATGAAAAGATTTCCGGAGACAGATGGTGACAATCATTTTACAACAGCATGAATTTACTTAATGTTACTGAAATTATACACTAACAAAATGTCTAAAATGGTAAATATGCTATGTATATTCTAACAAATTGTAAAAAAAATGATTTTGAATAGAAAATATGTTTAACTGCATTGGGTTCCTTCTTCTATAAAATTTGACACTTTTCTGGTCTGGATACTATCCTTGAAGATCAAAAGTGGACTGGAGTCATCCTATTCTAGCCTAGATGTGTATACATCGTCAGTATTAACTAGCGTCTTCGTGTTGGGAGAGCATCATAGAGTGCTCATAAGAGGTTTCCTAAAAGAAAGAACTAGTTGTTTTCTTTTATGAGTGAATTGTACTTTTTTCTATCAGGGATTTATTCATTCTTTTTTTTTCCTTGTTTTTCACCCATCTACTGCATGTTAAGTGCTTGCTGTAGGTTCAGTCATTAAACTTTTGTTTTTCCAGATCCTTCTTGTGGGATGAAATAAGATAATTGAATCATGGGGCTGAGTGGAAAATCAGAGGAAGAGAGAAACATGCCTCCAAGCTCAGGTTTGTGGCTGCTGCTTCAGAGTTACCTAGAAATGAGGGCTGAGTATACATGTTTTTGTGGACTTCTGAATTTCAAATAGTTGGAGACATACATCAGGGTTCTCATTGTGAAGAAACCCAGTTCAAACTGCTGTAATGACTAACAGGCCCTGTGCAGCCCAGAGGGAAACCTTGGCTTCAAAGGTGACTGGATCCAGGGATGCAAAACTCTTTGTACTCCTTGTCTTGTCCTCCCTTCTGTGGATCATTATCCGGTGACAGTGTCTCCAGCTCCTTGTTTACTCTGAGGCATCTGCATTACCCTTTTAGTCTGTTTTTAAAACATTCTTAGCAGGAGCCTGCCTTAGGACTTGCACTTCTCATTCTGCCTGGGCATCTTCCCCCAGGCTCACTCCCTCATTGTATTCAGGTCAAATGTCACCAGGACCCAGAAGTCTTCCTTGACAGCGCTATTTACAATAGTGCACACACTCCCACTCCCTCAGGCTCACACACATCCCTGTCTAGCCCTATCCTCCTGGCCCTGCTTTATTTTTCTCACAGAACTTATAACCATTTTGCTGCCTTCCTCTCCCAATTGTAATGTAAATGTCCTGTGGGTGGAGATACTTATTTTTATTGTTATTTGGCTGCGTTCCTACTGTCTAAGGCAGGGGTCTGCAAACTCATGTCCACAGACCATATTTTCACCACCTGTTTTTATGTGGCTTGTGAACTAAGAATGATTTAGCAATTTTAGATATTGGGGGAAAAATCAAAAGAAGAATAGCAGTCACGATACATGAAAATATATAAAATTCAAATTCTTGTGCCCATAATAAAGAGCTAACTGGTAGATCACAATCACATATGTTTATCCATGTGTTGTCTATGGCTACCTTCACCCTACAGTGGCAGAGCTGAGAAATTAGGGCAGATACCATGGTACTGTAAAGCCTAGACTTAAAAAAATAATAATAATAATGTTGACCCGGATCCAGAACAATACTTGGCACATGAAGATTGCTGAAATAAATGATGGTGAGCACATGTACTTTTGCTTTCTCAGTAAGAGACTCAGAGAGATCTGAAAATTATGAATAGTTTTTTCTGACAATTAGCTCCTCTAATAAAAGGATTTAACTTTTTCTAGGGATAAAAGAATTGGAACAAGACCAAAAAATAGACTACCAAAAAAAAAAAATGATAGGCTAAGAACAAGTAGCAACAACATTACATCACAGCATAAGAAAATTACTATCAACAATATCACTTAATAAACTAAACAATCATTTCCAAATATTACATTATCACTATATCCCATAATTTGTTCATTACCTTTCTTTCTTCTACTGTCTCACACAAGTCATTCTTTGATATGTCTTCTCCTTTAGCAAAATTGAGTATGACTCTCAGCTCCCAACACACCAGGTCTTTCTTACTCCAATAAACCTGCACCTTCTCTTCCTTCTGCTGAGGACATTTTCCTTTTGCCTACTTGGTAAATACCTACCTATCATTCAAAAGGTGAGAGCTCAGATACTACCCCTGCCTCACCACCCCAGTATGAAGACTTCCACACCTTACTATGTACATCTTCCTTCCTTCCTACCTCCCTTCCTTCATTCATTTGTTCATTCATTGAACAAATATTTGTTGTTCAAATGCTATATGACAGTTATTATTCTGGGTTTGGGGGCTTTAACAATAAGAAATTTAATTCTATACTTTTGAATCAACAATTTTATTGGGGGAAGAAAGGAAATAAAAATTTGCAATCAATACAACTGGGTTTAATAGTCATATGAGCTATAAAAATCAAAACAAATTTGAAAGTGACTGTAAAGGTGAAAACATGTTGGCCTTCGATGCCACATAGTACCTTATCCATATATCTGTTGCCATTTACAGACAGCATGGTGTGTGTCTGTGTTTCCATTCAGCCCTCAGAAGCAATCTATTTCATATTTCCTTTTATCCCCAGGGCACAAAATTGCAAGGGACTTTGCAAGGAATAATGATTGGATGATCCTTGAACGACAGATTGATATTCATTGTTAGCGATTTGATTTTTCTTTAGAGCAGAGATAATAACTACATGAGCATTTAAAAATATTGGGAAAATGTGCATCAAATTCCTAATTATGAAACTTGAGAGAGAAATAATGAGATAATTAAAATGATTGATATTTAAAGATCTATTTTAAAAGAAAGCTTAAAGTCACAAAAAAAAGAAAATCGTTAGTGTAAATTTAAAATTATGTAAGTAGGACAAACTTTTGTAACTGGAACTAAACCAGATAATTCTTAAGTCATTTGGTTCATTGCTTCACAACTCATTTATGAAGCTGGAATCTGGAAGTACTGGTTTTACACATAAATACCACCCTACTTTTGAAGTTGAACTGGCCATGTTTTTAAGATTTGACTTTTCTTTATTGATTCCCTGCCATAAGAAAAAGGAGGGTTTTCTTTTAAACTAATTATATTCATGTCAAATAAACATTAAAAAGATACAAGTGTCCAAAAGCAATAACATGCTTTTTAAATTTTATTTTTAAAATTTAAAACATAGGCAGATCCTATATGCTCATTTTCCACAATTTCATATTCATATCTACATGTGTATTCAGTAGATTCAAATGACTGGAACTAAATAAGCCAATGTAAGTTTTTTGAGAGTTTACTTTTTGGAAAGGGTCAAATAAGATCAATATTATTTCTTAATGCCATAGTTTCTTAGAACTTTCCCAAGACATCTAGGAAAAGAAAGACAGGAAAACAGTTCTTTGAAATGAGGCTTAAAAAAATATTACAACAGAAACCTTGTATGTGTATATGTGTATGAAAGCCCTATGTGTCAGAAAGTGTGTGTGGGTTTGTGTGTATGTGTGTGTGTGTCCACTTTGCATGCATGCATGTGTGGGGGGTGTATCTGTATGTATTTTCATACTGAGAGCACAAAGATAACATGAACATTCTGGAATGCTTTTGAAAGAGACTTACTCCAGTGTGATAGGAGCAGGGATTATATGATCCTTGCTGTTGACATATCAATCCTAATTATAGAGGCTCCATGTCTTGGGTGATCCCTTCTTTAGATACTCTTAAGACACACCCATTGAAAATAAAGACAGTTGCTCAAGTGATTTTTTAAAATTGGCCTTGAAGTCATGTGTTAATGCATGAGGATAGAAAGGAATTTACTTTCTTTCTATAGCAGGACAATCCCTATTTTTTTGGCCTTCAGGGTGATCTGCACAAGAGGACTTTTTGTCCCTGTCTCTGAGAATTAGCAGAAAAATGCAATTTTAATTGCCTTGGATAATGTGTACTCATATTCATCTGGCTAATAAATAGTTTTTTTTCTTATTTTTTCATTTCTATGTATTAGATAAATACATTTTTAACAGATGTCTCAGAGTTTCAGTTTTCTTTATCTCCAAGTATAAGTACATCATATGCAAAATAAGTAGAACAACCACCATAAATATGTGACCATCTACCTGCCTAACATTAAAAGTGAGAGCTATCTGGCAACCATGTTTGAGTTAGGCTGACTTTTGATGCTTAGCAATATTAAATGGCACTCTGAAGTTATCATTAATGTGGCTGAATATGGATATTTTTAAAAATATGAACTGGCTATTAAAAAATATGATTAGTGGTTAATCATGGAACAAGTCAATGTTATTCAGTTAGAAAAATATAGTCTTAAAAGTATGCTTAGAATATTGTTCACCTTTAACTTGTAGGCATCTAAGAGTCCGTTTATCATCAGTCAGTAATGATCTTCATGGACTAACCAGAATAGGTCACCTCTGGAACAGTCCAAAGATTAGTCATTACTGTAGTTAAAAAGAACAAGAATGAAGGAATGAACAGGAAAAGAAAAAAACTGGTTATTTGCTCAAGATACAGCTCAAATGATCTAGTTGTTAAATGTAAGCTAAAGATCTATGTTGCTGATAATGGGAACATTAAAAGGTGGGACAGATTAGTTTCACAAGGCACCACCCTAAGCAACCTATGAAGTTCCAGCACAGTGCAAATTCACTTAGTGTGAGTAATAATTTTTCCTTGGGATATTTAATATTTGAAAAGTGTTGACAAATGTTCTTGGCTCTGTTCAAAGCTTAGAGAGGAAGAGCTTTTAGGTGGTAAGCAATTTCCTTGTTCCCACCCATGACAACTATTACTCCCATTGGCTTCTTTGTTCTTTTCCTTTTCCTCCCCAACACAGTTCATACCTGTATCATGACAACACACTAAGAAATAAATATGTAGTACATATACATGTATATACACATAGCCCACATGATACTTGATTGTGTTCTTTGGCTGCCTGGAGCCTAAGGATCTAGATGGTATACAACTACTTATAAGAATAGAGTTTGGGATGACAGTTGGATGAACATAGTAATATTCCTGTCTACAATAAATTCTCATTTATTTGAACTGTGTATTCAACAGAGATATACTGACTTTGTAAATATGCCAGGAGGTGCTGATTTAAAACTGAACAGCATGTTCCAGAGGCTGTAAGCAGGTCTGTTTGTCTAGAGAGGTGGGTCAGCTAAGGGAAGGGAAGAGACAGGCATCACCAGCTCAGGAACAGCCATGAACACAAAGCTCAGTGATTTTGAACGTTATCCTGAAAACTATACAGTCATGGACTCACATTAAACCATTGTCACAAAGGATTGCATTGATATTGTACAAAATCATCATTGCTGTGGCACAGAGGAGCCTCAGATTAGAGACAAGGAAGACACTCTTAAGATTTACCAATGGGGGGGGGGGATAATGACAGCCTGAATTCAAGCAGTGAGAATAAAGATGGAGTGGAAAGGAAGGATTTATGTTGAATCTAAAAGACTTAGAAACTGAATGGATGTAGCCTAAGTGAAAGTTGGGGGCAAGAGACATGAGAGAGAGGAGAGAATTTAAGGTGAAGATTTTAGACTGGGTGACAGAATTGGTAATAAGAAGAACATATTGAAAGATAATCTTTATTAGATATCTTCAAGATAGTATTTTGTGTGTGTGTGCGTAGTGCTGGGTTTGAAATCCAAGGGTGCTCCATCACTGAGATACACCCTCAGCCCTTTTTATTTTCTTCTGAGATGGAATCTTTCTAAGTTGCTGAGGCTGGCCTCACACTTGCAAACCTCCTGCCTCAAGCTCCTAAATTGTTGGGATTACAGGCATATACCACTGCACTTGTCAAGATTGTGAATTTTAAAAACAGCTCTATCAAGACACAGTGCACACACCACACACTTTACCCTAAAGTACAAAATTCAATAGCTTGTGGGATGTTAACAGAAGTGTGAGCCATGACCACAAATTTAGACCATTCTTGTTGCCCTGAAAAGAAACATCACACCCATCACATCCTTAATATACCTCCTTTTCTCCCCCATGCCTAGGCAGTCTTCAATCTTTCTGTCTCCATATATTCACCTATTTAAAGCATCTAATATAAATAGAGTGATATGATGTTATCCTTGGTGAATGACTTTTTCATGTAACATATTTTTAAGGTTCACCCCTGTTGTAGCATGTAAGAGCACTTCAATTATTCTTATTGCCAAAAATATTCCATTATGTAGATTTATCACCCACTATTTTTCATCATTATTGGGAATTTGTATAGTTTCCACTTTTTTACTATCTTAAGTAATGCAGCTGTGAGCACTTACGAGCACGTTTTTGTGTGGACATGTTTTCATTTCATTTGAAGGATACATGCCTGGCATGGTTACTCACGCCTGTAATCCCAGCCACCAGGGAGGCTGAGTGAGTTCAAAGCCAGCCTCAGCAATGGCAAGGTGTTAAGCAACTCAGTGAGACCCTGTCTCTAAATAAAATAAATAAAATACAATATAGGGCTGGAGATGTGGCTCCGTGGTCAAGCACCCCTGAGTTCAATCCCTGGTACCAAAAAAAAAAAAAGAAGAAGAAGAAGAAGAAAGAAAGAAAGATTGATTGAAGGGGTACTGCTGGGTCCCCTTATAACTTCACATGTAGTCTTTTATGGTATTGTGAAAAAGTGCTTTACATAATGACTATGTCATATTATACTCCCACCTACTGTGGGGGGAGGCTCTGATATCCCCAGAACCTCATTAACACTTGTTCTTCCTCTGTTCCTTGTAGCCATCCTAGTGAGTGTGAAGTGGCATGTCATTGTGTTTTGCTTTACCTTTCTCTGATGGCTAATTTGTTGGGAATCTTGTCATGTACTTATTGACCATTTGAGCATCTTCTTTGGAGAAGTGTCTACTTATTCATATCTTTTATCCACGTTTCAATTGGGCTCTTAATTTTCCTACTACCTAGTTGTAAGAGCTCTCTGTGTGCATTCTAGATACATGTACTTTATCCAATGTGTGATTTGCAAATATTTTCTGAACTTCTATGGACACCTTTCTTGATGGTGTCTTTTGAAGCACAAAAGATTTTAATACTAAAGATATCCAATTTCATATCTGAGAAATCACTAACAAATCAAAGGACACAGATATTTATGTCTTTATTTTCTCCTAAGAGTTCTGTAGTTTTAGATCATACATTTGGGCCTTTAATTCATTTTGAATTACTTTTTGCAGATGTTGCAAAGTAAGGCTCCAACTTCATTCTTTTGCACAGAGATACCCAGTTCTCCTAGAACCACTGGTTAAAAAGATTATTCTTTCCCATTGAATTGTCTTGGCACTTTCTCATGGTCCTTACTTACCGAACCGAGGTTGGGCATCTGACTTAAATATAGTTAATGTATAAATTGGCCAAGAGTAATGATGTACCCTAATCTCAAAATACCCTTTCAAATAAGGAAGAGGAAGGCGAATCCCATTGGAAAAGAAACTAAAAGATTATGAAGAAAAAGAAGTTATAAGTCCTGTAATAATTATGAATGAGCTGAATGACGAAGTAAGATAGAGAAAATATGGATGGGATAGAAAATGACCTCTTTGATATGAAAGCTGAGAGGATAATGAAAGAGATGCAAAACCTAACAGAGCTGAGTCTTGTCAAAGGTAGAACACAGGTAGGCACAGGAGCTGTTTCTATGGGTCTTATGCAACTGTCATTGTTTTTTAATTCCTGAGAGTACTTCGTTTGTTAACTAGAAAGATCATTGATCTTTGCAACCAAACTGACTGACCATTTATGTTTCAACTGTTCAATCTCCGGGTTTCATAGAACAATGTTAAACTAAATTGAACACCTTATATTAGTGGGCCTTATCCAGTATCTGCTTCATAAATTCTAGAAATGTAACTTTCACTGATGAGACTCTCTCTGTAGGTTTCATGGCTACTGTCTTCATTCTGCAGTTATCATAGAAGCCTGAAGTCATCCTGTTATGGCAAGGATACATGACAATCTAAGTCATAACCAAAATACCTTTTTACTTGAGGAGTAAGCACTGTAATAAATGGTGTGCCAAACTTCACTGATCAAATGAAGACTGTCCAATTCACTTCCTTCTTCGTATTTCCTATTCATGTACTGCAATCATTTTTTTAATTGGAGTCTTTTTACATGTAGAAAATATTTGGTATTTGATATAATACTTATCTTCTTTCACTTAATAAAAGTAATCACAATGAAAATTAATATAAGTGGATGCCATGAATTCATGAGTGACCCCACAGATACTATATCAAAGTGTTCTCTGTCACATATTGTTTCATTTAAACTCATTTATAATCATCTTTTTGTCTTTGATTTCAGGTAATGTTGAGTCTTTCGTTTTTTAATCTCTTCTGCCAATGGATTACATTTGAGAAGATAAGCCTCTAACTATGCTTCTTTGCAAGAAGCCTGCATATTCAGACAGGGATGATAGGGGTGGGACTCAGATTTTTAGGCAAAGTGCCCAGGTAGGCCACAATAGCAACATTCTTAAAGAATTAGAACTTCGTTCAGATTTTTGTGAATGTTGACTTTGCTTCCTTGGATTTAATACTGTATGAATCCTATGTTTTCTATGAAAACAACTTTAAAAATTGAGGCAGGTCCTATCACTAAAATAACTATTTAGTACAACATGCGTTTGTACAGCACATGCTCCACACAGGCACTGTTCTGCTTAGTGACAGGAAGAGATGAAATAGAATCCATTTCTGGGCTCAAGGACTTTACAATCTATAGAAGAGGGAAGAAAAATCATAGACGATTCATTGACCTGCTTTCTGAGCCATCTGGAATCAGTAAGGCTTCTGAAATTCAGACCTCACTTCTATGAACTTAATGAAGTTACTTAAATTATTTAATCATCCATAAAATGGGACAAGTTAACAATTCTTGCCTCTGGGTGTTTTGGAGAAAAGATGATTCTACATAGACGAAATGAGACAGCACATGTGCTTGTCACAGTTCTAGGCAATAGTAAGACTCAATAAGTCCTAGCAATTATCCTTATCATTTTATTTAATTATTTTGAAGCTTCATGCATACTATTGTCCAGACATATTATTCTAGTAATAATAACATTGTTCCTAATTGCTAAGATGTTGGTTCTGTCCTTACTGTGTTTAAACATAATTGGTTGTCAGTTTGGCACAGTTCAGTTTCAAAACTCATCTCCTTAATGTGCATCACTACAAATGTATAATTAAAGGGCTCCACAATTCAACTGCACCTAAGACTGTGCTTTATACTTTGAAACAATGTTTCAGTTTATATAAATATTTTGAAAGCCATTCTAGTGATAGATAGGTTTAATGATTTTGATTTATGCACTAGTTCTTCATTAATTGTAATTCATAATTTCATTTGAATTTTAAAAGATGGTTTTGACTCTTAGAAGAAAACTACTCTGAAAACTTGGGCATTTCCAGATTCTCAGGGTATCATTATGAGGAGAAAACTTTGGCCTACGCTTCTATAGAATCTCTGAAAAAAAATGTGTATTATGTGGATTATTTTTTAATCTTGTGTGAACAAAATTAATAATGAATAAAATGATCACTGTATCTTTGTTCACATGACCTTGACAAAATACCACTTTATAATTCGTTCAGAGCAAGAAACAGTTTATGATGGAATAAGAACAAAGATCCCTTCCACTAGGAAGACCTAGTTATAAGTCTGTTAGAAGATTTGATGGCATTGATTTTACTAAACACGTTGTAAATATCATAAATGCTTGTCGTTAATAATATATACACTATCAGTGACACTTACCTTCAGTAAATCCTGATAAGGCTTCATCCAGCATCCCAAGTTTCTGCTTTGCTAGTAGTCACATTTCTTGAAATAGACGGTGCCTTGGATTTACACTTCACTTACCACTACTCTTCTAACAGGCCAGTCTGTCCTTTCTCCCACCTCTCATTAAAACCTCCCATCAAGGAAACAAGAACCCATTGTTAGCACATTTATAAATATGGTTCTTCCCTCATTGGGTTCAACCTTTCAGCAGCATTTGATTCAACTGACCACTTATTCCTTCTGAAAAGTTCTGATCAGATCTTGGGCTTCTCAGGTTTCGCCTGAGAACCACTCAGGTTCTCATGGTAGGCTGGCAAGTATTTAATAGTCAACTCTCTGGGAGGGAAGAGCCTGAACTGTTGCGTTGGCCAAATTCAGTTTAAATAATTCTACTATAAATGATTTCAAATTGCCAATAAAACATTGCTGAGCAAGGCAGACATGCATGCAAATACGTCAGCACACCACCAATTCTCTGAAGTGACATCTGGGTGGTACTGAGTACTAGAATTACAAAGAGTGTCTTATAGAAATTTGTTTTTGTGAAATTTTAACGAGATGTAATACACATTCAGAAGAAAGTTCAAAACTTTGATTATGTTTAATGATTTTGATTTGTGCTCTTGTTATTCATTAATTGTAACTTATGATTTCATTTGAATTTTAAAAGATAGTTTTGACTCTTAGAAGAAAACTACTCTGAAAACTTAAATAAGACTTCAATTTTAATAACATATAAATAACTATTCTTTGGATAGATTGATATATTTTATTTTACTCCTCAGATCATTACTAATGACAGAACACAATTTACATGAAAATCTTGGTTACAATACCATAATTAGTGACTTTGTTAAAGTGGCATCAAAATAAATACAGAGAATAAATAATAGTTGCAAATTATACATGTGTTTATTAATCATCTAAACCTCATTGATTATCAGCAACACTTCTCCATGTAAACATAGTTGTCTGATATTTTGCCAATTTTTAATCATACAAAATACATATTTGCCTGCATTTTTTAATATTGTCACTACATAATTGTGAAGACAGAGGGTAGAGCACGTTTTTATTTAATAGTTTTCAAGTGTCATATATAACTTTTAAATATTTAGACATAGCAGATGTGGGCCTCCATTTGTGCTCTGGCCCTAAGCCCTGTAAATGTTAAGTGGGGGGGGCATGATTGGGTCATCACAATATAGTAGTAAGGTGGAGGGGATTTTGGTGTTTTTTTTTTAATACCTTTTTTTATTTATTTGTTTTTATGTGGTGCTATGGATCAAACTCAGAGCCTAGCACATGCTAGGTGAGTGTTCTACTATTCAGCCACAATCCCAGACCTAAGGTGGAGGTTCTTATTCCTGTGGATTTGAACCCAAATCCATCAGATTTCATAATTTGTGTTGCTAAGAACTGGTTTCTTGCTTACATACATTTTCAATAGTAAATAAATAGCTGTTTACATAATATAATATCTAGTCCAACACTTCAAATCAGGAGTTTATGAATTTTCCATGTACTATTAAACTCAAAAGCCAGAATTAAAAATTCTCCAAAATGAATCCAAATTAACGATACTCTTTACAGAATGCTAATGCTATTAAAAAATATTATTGACCATCATTTTTGAGGAACACAATGTTTTTAACAGGTTTTTCAAAAATACCAAAAGCAAGGTGAAAAAGACTGCTTTCAAAGCCACGGAGCTACTTGAATGAAGTGTGAATGAAATAGACAAAATGGAAGATTGTAATTTAAGGCAAGAGTAAAGAAGAGAGTGGAAATGTGGTGGGTTTCATGGCTTTTGAATGAAAATCCAGGAGAAGCAGGCCTTGGAGTGAGAAATAAACTCTCAACTTTATTTGCAAGGCACACTGTGCCCGATTGCTTCTTCCATATACAGTAGCTTTATTTGCTTTCTAATGAGCATCCAAAAATCCTAAATATTTGATATTCAGCTCAGGTCACCCCAGGCTGCTGTGTTATTGTCCTAGAACCTCAGACATGTGATAGATGCCTCATTATCTTGTGTAGGGTAAATCATCAGAATGCTAAAATATGTTTCTTATTGTATTTTATTCTCACACATAAAAGGTCTAAAATATGAGAATAAAATTCAAGGATATTTGGGGCAGAGATAAGACAAAGACATAAATGCTGCCAAGATCACAAACCTTTAAAAAACACACACACTGAGCTTAAATCAGGCATCATCAATGTAGTAAAGTGATGTTTTCCTGTCTGGACTCTGCAGTGGAGCTAATGATAGCTACAGATGGCAATAAGTTATTTTGGTAACAAAATTCAAGTGATTACTAATCCTCCTTTTATTATCACTTCACTTGAAGTCACCATTCTCAATGACTTTAAAGATTAAGAATTTTCCTTTTATGTAAGTTTGAAGATCTGCATCAGAAACAATGTTTTGCTCTTTGGCTTCTGGGAACAAAGTCCATCATTATTTGAAAGGCAAGTTTCTAGTTACATCTTCTGAAGACAGATAGTGCCATAGTGTCCTTCGGATCACAACTGAAACATCACTTCTGCAGAAGGATCTCTCCGGATTCCCAAGTCTAAATTTGGTCACGTGATTTTTGCATTCTCATTGGAAATACTCTATGTGTTTCCTTTATAGGGGTGGTTAGGATTCCCATTTACTTATGCCTTTGTGTGTTTAAAGTCTATCTCGGTAGACAAAATCCCACTATTATAAGGACCGTGTTTTCTTGATTAACCAACTTTCCATTGCTTGCTCAAGAATGATTTTGAATTAATTTTATCCTTTTCCTTTAGAAAGAAAATCCAGTGCCATTTGTATAATCTGAAATTCATAACACAGATGAAAAAGAACAAAAGAAGGGAGATAATGAAACAATCAATGCTTAAGGATTGTCAATGTTTTAAGGGTTCCAGATGATCACACAGCAAGAAAAAGGCTTGAAGTTATAAGTGGTTTTAGTTTGGACAGTGAACAGCAGCAAGGTCAATAAGATGGACCTGGGTTTAGTTTGCAACTTTTAAAGGGATATTGGCAACATGGTAGTTGTTTTATGGCTTCTTGAAAAATGGTTGCTTACGAAAGATACAAGCAGCATATTCATAAATGAACAACATTAGCATCAATCCCTATAATTCTGAAGACATTTATTTCAGTTTATATCTATCACTAGTATGGTGGTTTCCCAAAGGGGAAATAAGATTTCCAGAAAATAATTTTAGAGATTTTATCCATGCTGAGTCCTCATAGATAAAATGATTTCTAAAATGTTGGAAAGGTTTCAGTTTTCCACTTCTTTTTGTTTCTTTGGGTTCTATACTTAGAGGGAATACACAATGGCCTTTAATTTGGCCCAACATAAAAGCATAAAGAAATTAGATAATGCCTGTAATCCACCCAACTCCAAAACTCAACGTGAGCTTCATTTCTTGTTCATCTTAATGACCCTATGGTTTAGGGCAGCACCTGCCACACAGAAGACACCCACAAAATATTTATGGAGTGAAATATCCATGCAAAATACCTCATCTGGACATCAATCATCCTTTCCCCAAACCTTTACCCCCTATCCTCAGTCCCATTAGACTGAAAAGTCCAAATGTGCAGTCTGCGTAGGGTAAAGGAGATAGCACCATAAAAGAAAGATTTTTCAGAAAGTTGCTAAAGACTTGGAGAAGCCACTCCACACACATTTCCTGGATAGGAAATTAATGTCAAACAAGTTCTAATCAGCACATAGAAAATTCATCAATTTTCTGTACAGATAAGAGAGATCTGTGAGGAAGTTTGAATGGATGGAGAGAGTGGGATTGAGATAGAATAATTTCAGGACATTCATATGAATTGACAGCAGCAAATCAACTAGGAAACAATGTCCTGGAAGACACAGAACAGTCATGGGTACACACCAAGCAAAAGGTCAGGGCAGTGGTTCCTTACCGGAATCAGGAACCCCTTAGAAAATCTGATGAAGACATTGGAATCTCTACAGGTACATTTCCTGTAACAAATGGAAAGACTGCCACTGTGAAGTATCATTGCTTAACACCTTTACCCTTTAACACAGATGCATAATATTTCCAAACTCCTACCACACGTGTGGTGAAGCTCCTGATTTTTTAATTAATATGTCATATATAATACTAAGGTTCATTTTGATATAATTGTACAAGCATGGAATACAATTTGCTTAATTCGGCCCTGTTCTTCGCCTGTCCCATTCCTCCTCCCACCCCTGATCCCTCTCAATCTACTCTACTCGTCTTCCTTCTAATTATTTATGTTTCTTTGTTTATTTTATATATATATTTATTTATGGTACTGAAGATTTGATCCAGGGCCTCTTTACCACTGAGATATATCCCCAGCCCTTTTTGGTCTTTATTTTGAGACAGAGTCTTACTAAGTTGCTTAGGGCCTCCTCGCTGAGTTGCTGAGGCTGGTCTTGAACTTGCAATCCTCCTATCTCAGCCTCCCCAGCCACTGGGATTACAGGTGTGTGCCACCACATCCAGCTATAGATTTTCTAAATTAGTGCTTTATAGATATATGCAAAGGTAAAATTCACTGTGGTATATTCATATATGTACATAGAATAGTTTGGTATAAATATTAAGTAGATGGCTCTTTAGAGGTCACTTAGAAACAGAACAACAAGCATGCAGTAGAAGTTCATTATATAACTAAGATGGGGCTAGCAATGCAAAGCCTGGTGCTTGAAATGTATGTTGTTAGGGGAAGTATCCTAAGGATCTCAGGGCCCTCTATACCCCATTATTCAGTCAGCTCCTATCAGATTGATACATGTCATAAGAACAAATCAAGCACTCCCTGCCTCTTCTTCTTGGGAGTAACCTAGAAGCAGGACATGCCCTGGAGATGAGGTAGACTTCCTCCTTCTCTGATCTCTACTCCTTACTTTGCAGAAGCTTGATGAGGAAGCTATTTCATGGTTCCCCTTGGAGTCCTTCACCATTGGGTACACTATGGATACATTAGGCTTAATATATGTCATACTTTGTTCCATCCATTCATTGATGTGCACTGAGTTCTGACATGAAGCAAATCTCTTGGACATCTCCAGATTCTCAGGGTATCATTATGAAGAGAAAGTTTTGGCATAAGCTTCTATAGAAGCTTTGAAAAGAGTGTGTATTATGTGGATTATTTTTTAATATTGTGTGAACAAAATTAATAAGGAATAAAATGATCACTGAATTTTTGTTCATATGACTTGACAAAAAACCACCTTATAATTTGTTCAGAGCAAGAAACAATTTATGATGGAATAAGAACAAAGATCTTAAACTCATTCATGTGTGTTTCATAGTAACATAATCTATCCTGGTTGTTTTGTTGTTGCTATTTTCTCAGCATTTATTAGTTAGCATTTTTCCTTCTGGTTTATATGGCTGATTTAATGATGATATCTCAGAGAACTAAATGGTAATCACATAAAACTAATTTTTTCCATCAAGTGTAAGTGTTGAAATAAAACTCTGGAAATCACTTAAAATCCCAAATCCCAGACTATATAAGAATACACAAGTGGACAGCTTGCTGACTTTGATTTTATGATAAATTTAAACTTCTCAGATTTCAACCTTGACTTTAAAAGAATTCAAACACTGTTCAAACGGATGTCCTCTGCAGCCCAGAGGGCTACTGAGTAGAACATGCCCGTGTGCATCTTGCACCTCAGGAGGCTGGTGCTATCTAGCTGAGCTGAACCATTGATGGTATGTCATTAAGAACAAGTTGGGCAGGTCAGTCCACTCCCCACAGATGCATGTTATCGACAAAGACCGATTAAACTTTAACTCCACTTTCTGATACTGTTGCAGACTTTTGTGGCTGAGCACATTGAGGGATGCATAATACAGGAAATGCGTTTTTTAAATAGTATCTACCAGGTATTTGGTAAATAACATTTGTGTCTGCTCCAGAATGATTGAGGGAGATATGTTGGATATATTCACAGACTGTTTTTAATTTAGAAAAGTTTAAGTGTGGTTTCATACAAATCAATACCTTTACAGAATAAAATTATTGCATATTTTTAAACACATGTTGTGCTATCTGAATATAGTGCCTTTAAAGAATAATTTGAGTATATCAGATTTGGGGGTGGAGAAGCCTTTACACAACTATAGATAGCTATCTCACATTTTCTATGAGTTTGTTAGTCCTTAAATAAATATACGATAGCTTATAATTGTAAAAATTTAGCTAAATCTGAGTTATTTCTTTAACATATTTAATAATTAATAAATCTGTTTCATTACTATCCAAAACATACAAAAAATACTCAATGGAAATTAAACTGTGACCCTGATTTCTGAAATGCTAAATGAACTGAATGCTTAAATGAATTTGAGATTTGATGGTAGGCAAATACAACTCGGACGGCAGAACTACCAACGTTCATTGCATTTACAATTAAATGATATACAGAATAGATGACGAGAGGGAAGAAGTGGATTCTGAGGCCACAATCTTTCCTGCAGGCTACTGCAACTAATAATCCTGAATTTCGTTTGTTATTTTGTGACAAGGAGCCAATTCATCCAGGCAAAACATGGATTATGTAGTTTGAGCTCATTAGGTAGAATTTTGTTTTTTAGGTCAATGAGGAGCCCTGGAGATATCCTCCAAGGAGCACATATTCTAAACACCACCTGAGAAAGCAGCATGTAAAAGATAAAACAGATGGGGTAAAACTGTAGGTAGGGAGCTGAGAGAGTGATGGCAGAAATCCAGACTCAGTAGGCTTGGAGTCCTGAGGGGTCCTTGAGGAGGTACTGCATGGGGATCAGTGGATGATTATGGAAAAACAGGTGGGAGAAACATGATAGATTGAAAAAGTGTTTCCTCCTGAAACAGCATTAAAATAATGACCAAAGGATTCTTTTAATAGCATCAATCCACAAAGACAAACAAAAGAAGAGATGTGGCAGCAAAGTCTGGAAGCTGGAAGCAGGTCGATGAGGGCTAACTAATTTAGCAGACTAGAAGTGGCCAGAACCTGAGCCAACAGCAGAAAACAGCCAGAAGCAAGACCATTTGTATGGTCTTAAACTCAGTATAAACTTAGAAGTACTATGTACTTCCAAAAAGGAGGTTGTGCTTAAGAATGAATTTAAAATGGACTAAATGTCCACATAGCATCAGCTAGTCTGCCAAATCCAGTCCCTTACCCACCCTACCAGGCAGTTGCCCCTGGGTCACCCAGATAGAAGACTCATATTTACCTTCCAGAAAGGTTGAGGTAGAGTGAATCTGTAGCCCTCCATCAGGCTCAGCTGGGCATGGACTGAGCTTGCTAAAAACTGGAGATTCTGTGAAACACACACAGAAAACAAACTCTCACACCACTTTTCCCTGTTGACTCTGAGAAAACATTAGATGGCTTATACTCCATTCTCTGTTAGGCAGAGCAGAGATGAAACCTGCCAAGAGAGAAAATTGCAGACACCAAATCTTGAAGGTTCCTCAACAAAACCATCCTACAGTGATCAATTCAGATGGCACAAGAAACCTACACAAGAATCCCCCTTCAGCACATATACAAATGCTTACAGGCGCGCGCACACACACACACACACACACACACACCAGGCTGTGAGTCAGGCCATCTCTCCTTTGATCTTTCACCACATGCCATGGTACTAGGAGTGCCTGAGGTCCACACTGCCAGCTCTGCTATGGGTATCCATGATAGGACTACACCTAAAGGAGGTGGGCAGGGCTCCCCTAAACCCCACCGATTTTTATGGAGAACACAGCATTGGAAAAATTCCAATGAACCCTATGCATAAAGGGATAATATAAAAATTATAAACAGAAAAAAATGAATAAAATCAAGAGAGCAAGGATCAGCATGCCATCAGGTTTCTAAACAACTGCTTTGAAAACTCAAAAATTACTTCTATCAAAATTATTGTGTCTGTGGGAAAGCATAACAAAGGACTTTATTTATTTATTTATGGTACCACTGATTGGACCTAGGTGTGCTTAACCATTGAGCCAAAACCCCAGACTTTTTAAAATTTTATTTTGAGACAGAATCTCACTAAGTTGCTTACAGCCTCCCTAAGTTGCTGAGTCTAACTTTGAACCTCGATCCTTCTGCCTCAGCCTCCCAAGTGGCTGGGTTTGCAAGCACGAGCCGCCATGCCTGGCCAAAGGCCTTTCTAGAAAAAATAAAGTTTCACAAAACATAATTGTCACCTGAAACTGAAAAATATGGAAATATCAGGAGAAGTATGATATTTAGAAATATGAGGATCAACACTAAAGGAACAGTTAACTGAACTGAGAACTCTTACCTCTAATTATAAGAATCAATATTAGGGCAGAAGTTTACTGTTTGGTTTTATACCTTGTAGAACTAATTGACTTTTAAAACTGTTTGTCTTTACAATATTGATTAAAATAAAAATTAAATTACATTAAAGTGAAAGAAAACAAAACAAAACAAGCAGAGGTAAATTAAGGTACAAAATAGTACATGCAGCATGCTTTTGACAAAAGAAATGGAGGTTCACTTGCTTGAATATGCCCAGATGATCTCCAGAGAAGAGGAAACAACAATTGTCCTCAAAAGAAACTTTAGGTTGCACTGGAAGGCTTCTTCTAATTGTGTATGTATTGTATGATTCTAATTTCTGAGTTATTTCTATTTCAAATCCTTGTAAATAACCATTTCTGTTTGTTTGAAGGACTGAAAGTGGCACCAGATGTTCATTTGTCAACGTGCAAACCAGATTTCAGGAATGAATTGTAGGGACTGATAAAAGTTTGTCTGGATTCCAGGCAGGACTAAATTTTTAAAATGTATGAACAAATTTGAGAACAAAGGAGGAAAGGAATAAGGAGCAAGTAAATAAGTCTCATGTGGGTTGTTGGTGCCTTAGCACTGAATTCCTTGCATATGATGGGAAAGAGATGAAACACTGAAAGACGTGGGAGGAGAGATAGTTGTATGTTTAGGATGCTTCACTATTACACATCAGCATGAAAAATACAACTCACACCTGATAAATGAACAGATAGACTTGTTGTAAGTTTGGTTCCCCAGAGATAAGTTATTTAGAGCTTTTTAATCAGCTTTTCAATCAGCTTTTCAATGAGGGTTTTCAATCACTTTAAAACAAATTGAAATACTAGGCACATTTTAATATTTCTCAAAGCTGGTCTACCATCCTTTATATTAGAAGGTAATCAGAAATTCCATTTAGTTTCTTTATGGTAATTTTCACTTTTTCCAAATCCTTTATTTTTGACTGTAGAAAAGAAGTTATTTGAGTAAATTATCTGGTCCTGTAAATATGGATGTCTGCTTTTGCTAGCACTACCCTCTAGTGGATGCATAGACCAATTTTCACGCTACTCTAGCCATTTTCCTTGATAACTGGACACTCTGGAGCTGTGCTGTCCAATATGGTAGCCACTGATCACATGTGGCTATTAAAATTCATTTTAAATTTCTTCATTCACATTAGCAAAGTACTCAATGGTCATGTGAAGCTGTCGACTGCTCAGATATATAACACATCTGTCATCACAGAAAGTTCTAGTAGACTGTGCTGATCTAAAGTAACATGCACATTACAAAACATGGGAATGTAAATTTATTCAACCAAAAGAACTTTTCTGTCTCTTGACAATAAATGAGCCAAAGTTATCTCAGTGCACTGAATTCTACTCTCAGCATCCAAAATCTGTGGAACCAAAAGCTGACTGCTTTTGACACTTGACTAAAACATAAACCTCGCCCTTTTGTAGACAAATTAGATTTCTTTTAATCCAACAGAATTCATTACCTCAACAATTCCCAAGCTTTGAGGTGGTAAATATAATAAATTATTTTTAACATATTTTTGCTTTCTGAATTTATGAGATGCAATCATATGAGGCTCTCCTTTCTTCATTAAATTCAGAGAAATAGTAGAATAGAAATTCATTTCTTTTCCAATGAAGATTAATTAAAGGCAGAAAAAGTTAAAGGATCTATAACTATCCTATAGAGTTACAGAAAATATTCATTATCACATCAATATTAAAGAACAGTCTAGAGCATTCATGATAAAGTTAACATTTCTGATAGGGTTTTTTCTTATTCGGCAAAACATAATCCTATTACATCAACATCTAGAACTATGGGGCTTAACAACATTTAAGTAATAATGAACACCTGTAAGTTCTGGATAGCAAACAGTCCCAGTCTTTGAGGATAGTACCTGTTTCGTGAAATTAGTTCTTAGTGGTAGAATTCAGTCACATTGGTATTACACCCCTTTGCACATCATGGAAATGTGGAAAACAGGATGGTGAAGCTAACCAACCTCAAATACATGTGGGTATATCTACTTATTAATTCAGTCACCATTGACTGGTATGTTCCATGCATGGAGCACTGTGCTAGGCCCTGGGTATACAGCAGTAAATTGGACAAAGTCTTATAATTTCAAAGAGCAATCAGGATTAGTTTAATTATATGCAAATGTCATCTCTCCCTTGGTCTTGAGCTCATAAAGATTTAAGAATTTCTTCACTATACGGTAAATTTTATCTCCTGGATATTTAGTTTGCATATTAAAAGCAAAAACTGGTGCTCCTTGACTCCTTTCTCTTTTTTTAAGTTTTTTTAATATGGACACAATATCTTTTCTTTTCTTTATTTTTTTATTTATTTTTATGTGGTACTGAGGATCAAACCCAGTGCCTCACATGTGCAAGGCTTACCACTTACCACTTACCACTGAGCTACAACCCCAGCCCCCCTTGACTCCTTTTTTTAAATGGCTACAAACATGTGTTGAACCTTGCAGTGCTCACCAACTGACAAAGTTAACAAGTAAATAAAACCAAGACATGGCTCCAGGAGAAACGCATCCAGCACTATTGGAAAATTAAGAAAGCTACAATAAAGTCCTCACTGTTCCAGAAGGACTAATGGAGATTCATAAAAAGAGAAAGTACATCTGCTTAATTTCTCCTGCCCTTCCATGCCGAGAAGGGCAGGGCATGCATTAGGAAAAAACAGAGCCTGCTGAATTCAGTCTGGTGGTGTGGAGTACAGAGGTCAAGGACAAGAAAGGCAAGGGAACAAGATGACATATTTTCAGAGGATATATTTATCCCAAGAGAAATAAATGTTTTGGAACTGAATTATCAGGGACTCTTTTATAATTTGACCTAAGAGCCAAACATCTACTTCCTCTAAGTCTGATCGTAAAAATTTATCATTCTGAAAAAGATTCTATTTTAGTCATGCTGGTTGACAGAAAGAGAATAAAAAAGCACTTAAATGTGCTTTTTACTTACTTATTCAACAAATATTTTAAAACAAAAATATGTCAAGTATGATATACCGACTGATAATAATACAGAAAGGCAAGCAAAATGCAGTCTACCTTTGCGGGTGAGCTGTTTAAGTGGAGAAGGAAAGATAATTACACAAAAAGATAACTTGTGTTCTGTTAGAGAGATGGATAAATTCTTTGGGAACAAAGAAGATGTGATCATGACTGGGATAATCTAGGACATTTACAGAAAAATGTAGTATCTTCTGTGTCTTTAAGAATGATTAAGATGTTTCCAGAAGGAAAACTGAAAAGAAGGTATTCCAGGCAGCAAGATAAATTATGTCTTCTAGCTACAAATGTTCCAGGCAAACATTGTTCTGCCCTTATTTTGCACATTAATGAATGTATTTTCAAATTTGTGAAAATTATTTTATGATGGTACTTGTTAATTACAAATGTCTGTTTTACCAGATTTTATTCAGAGCCAACTGGATATCATACTTTAGGAGAATGTTGTTTGAAATGAACACATTACTGAAACAAAATCAATGGACCCAGTTTTTCATCGTATTCTAGATATTTTTCCTCTACACAGAGAACTCCTCTTGTTATCACTATTGATAAGAATGGGGAAAATTTTGGAGTAAAACAAAAACCTTGCTAGCATGGGAGACTAAAAACTAAGAAGTCAGACAACTTTATTCTGAATTCCCCTTCCAGTGTTTCTCTAAATTTGGTCCTTCGCAAAATTGGGAACAGCTCAATGATAAGCATCTAGACAGGGTTTCTCTCCTTTCCTATTTAACTCTTCTTGAATCTTACTCTTATACTTGTAAATTTTTGCTAAGATGTAATTTACACTTCATGAAATACAAAAGTGTTTTGTCAAATATATACATACATGTAACCTATTCTCTAAACAAAATTAAACCTTTTTATCAACCCTCAAAAATTCTCAAATTTCATCTCTATAAACTGGTATAATCATGATTGCTATCTTTAATTGTATACTTTAATTTTATGACCTGTATTACCAAGCAAACAGAAAATATATCTCTTCCCCCAAAAGAATGGTATTTAAATATAAACATAAGCAATACACAAACTAATAATTTTAATTTTACAATTACAGGTTCCATATATACATAGTAGTGATTTAGCATGGAATATCAAACCATGATCATCACGAAAACCATTTATTAAGCATGTTTATCAGATGAAGACTGTAAATAACTATATTTCTATGAATGAAACAAAAATCCAAAATAGAATTACTACCAGATGTAAAATCCATAAAACAACTCAAAGTAGAACAATAATATACATAGAGTTCATAGTAAATACCTCATGGAATAAATGAGTTTCAACAGAGTCCTGAAGGAGATAGGGATATTATAGTAGTTGTGTGTGTGTGTGTGTGTGTGTGTGTGTGTGTGTGCGAGAGAGAGAGAGAGAGAGAGAGAGAAAGAGAGAGAGAGAATGTGTGGGTTGGGAGCAAATAAGTATGAAACTGAATATGATCTGTGAAGCATTGGGCCCTATTATTTGCTTAATAAAAATATAAAATAAAAATTGAATCTAAAGAGGCCACGTAATCCATTGAGTAACTGCTGAACGTGAATGTCTCAAATTTTCAAGAAAATCCCTAGATTCACAGAACTGCAGTACAAATGATACTGTTGTAGAAAATTTTGTTCTGATTTTGTGTATAATTAGCTGACATTGACCGTAGGTGGATATCTTGAGCTACTTCCCTTAGATGATTCTTACCATTAAAGATAAAATAATGCTTGTGATCCAAGGCTGTTATGCAGATGGCATCCTTTATAGATGAAAACAACAACAAGCACCTCTGGATCTGTGTGCATTGATTAATGTTACACTATTCACCTTTCACCACAGCATTGCAAACAGCCTCATACTGACATGCAATCTGCGCTTGGACTTGCTTGCCTCTAATCTTTGAACTTATTCTTATCATTTACATGAATGTGACCTGTCTCTCCCAATTAGTCTGCAAATTCCCAAATGTCTTGAGCTTAGAGTTCTACACTTACAAATATTCACTAAATATTGAGGATAAACTGATATTAGATGGTCGTTCATAATGTAAACATAAAGCAACACACGGTAGATGCAAATCTTTGTTCATTTACTCTTCAAATATATCCATATGGCCCTTTGTAAAATAGGAAATAAATTTTATATATTAATTAAGTTTAGACATCTAAATTCATTTTTCCCCCTTAAGTTATAAATCTCAAGGAAGAAGTGACTATTTATCTCCTGTCAAAAATTGCCTAACAGAACACAAAAACCTTTAGTAAGATTACGTAATCTAACAATGTTCTGTGTTAGGCCAACCACTCTGGCTGGAGTACAGTATGAGCAGAGTGAGCAGGCTTTCAACAACTGTCTTTAATTGGGAAAATAAGCCTTTCCAAAAAAAAAATATATTGCATTTTAAATCAATATATTATAGAACTATAGTGGTGGCGGAAAGGGGAGGTTACTAAAAGGAACTAGACAAGGGAGTAGGGAAATCACTAAGAGTAACTGGAAGTCTTTCTGGTGTAATGGTCTGATGAGTAGGTTACAATCCTGTTATCCATTTTAGCTGTGAAGGTATTTGAAGTCCATTACCAGTTGACTTTAAGTAAGGGAAATGGTCCTAAATAATTTGAGTAGGCCTATGGTAGCTCAAGAGATCCAGCCTGCACATCCTGACAGCCTACCCTAAAATAAAGATGCAGGACTTGCCAGTCAACACCCCTAACCACACAAGCCAATTCCTAGCATCAAATCTCTTAATATAGATCTCTAGTAGTTTTGCTTCTCTAATTGAACACTGACAGAATACACATTACAAATGCTAATGTCAATGTTTTTCTATAAAAACTTCTAACCCAGCTCATCATTTCCAGTGACAAAGAACTTGCCATAATTCCATGCTAGGATGTAAATATACTGAGAACATGAAGATTTTTTTAAAAAGTAAATTTACTTAAAATCATTTTAGAATCTTTGTATTAACAGGTAAATAAAACTTGTATGTTCAAATATTTTAAACAGAACTTTTTTATTTTTCATTTCATTTATTTTTAACAGATACATAAAACCAAAAGAATTGCTTAGATTTGTATACATTGTATAATGTTTAAATTGGGTTAAACATATCTATGTCCTGAAATATTTATCATTTCTTTATGATAAAGTCATTTAAAATCCTCTCTTGCAGTTTTTTTTAACAATTTCCAGAGAATGGGGTAAAGCACAATATTGTAATATAGTTAAATATATTATATTTTAAATAAATTTCATTTTTATTTTCTATCATCAGAAAACCATAACCAAGAAAACATCCTTTAATTCATTCGATGTAACATATTGAATTACAATAACCAAGTAAAAAAAAATTGCAATCAAATTTTTTCAGGTCATTAACTTCATAGGTTTTAAGGCATGTACTCAGAGTAATAGTTCAGCATTCCTAGCTTATTTATTTATGCAATAAGAGCCATTAATCATTCTCTTTGAGCTTAAGTGTCTATATTTGAACCTTGAACTAGAGCTCTGATATAGCAGCATACGTGAGGACTGCCAGTGAGGAATTTCTTTTCATACTTCAACAAACAATTTGGTTTAGTTCAAACATTTACTGAATAGTCATTAGTTGCTAAGAATATAAATACTTTATGACTAAGTTTTTGCCATTTACTTATTAAAAGTCTCAAAGTATTAGCATTCAAATACATACAATATTGAAGAATGTTTAAGATGAGAAAAATCACCTTTATTCAGGTTCAGATGGAAAGTTTTTTCCAGTGACTCTCAAATGAAAGTATTTCTAATATTTTCACAAATTTGAAATATCTTTTTTCTTTGAAAACCATTCTAAGTGCCTTTGTTATGAAATTTTATATCTAAATTACCACCAAATACTTTATTAATGAGTGGATTTGGAGAAAATTTGGCCAGCATTTATATTATAAAAATAGATGACAAATCAGAAAAATACAAATAAATGAATGTGAAGGGTGGGTGGGGAAGTGAATTTTAAAAGAAATTTACAAAAATAAGGAATGTAGAGCAAATTAAATTTAGGAAGTAAAATAGCAAAACAAAAGTTAAGGAGTAAAGTTCAAGCAAAATGCATTTAAGAAATTATACTTCTGGGCTGGGGTTGTGACTTAATGGTAGAACATTTGCCTAGCACATGGGAGGCACTGGGTTCGATTCTCAGCACCACATATAAATAAATAAAATAAAGATCCATCAACAACTAAAAAATATATATTAAGAACAATCATACTTCTGCCAGGCATGGTGGCAATACCTATAATCCCGGGGACTCCAGAGACTAAGAGGAGGATCACAAGTCCCAGACAAGCCTCAGTAACTTAGTGAAACCCTGTCTCAAAATAAGAAAAATAAATAAATAAAAGGGCTGGGGGTATAGCTCAGTGGTAAAGCATACCTAGGTTAGATCCCTAGTACTACAAAACAAAACAAAGCAAAACCAAAAAAAAATTATATTTCTGTAGAACAACCAATTAACAATAAAATATTCACAAATCCCTGGAGAAAAGGTTATATAATATAATTAATCTCTTGTAATTGTGTCTCTTTTTTCTATCAACTAGACAGGAGAAAGATCACTAAATGCTTAAGGCAAGAAAGTTGATCCTTCAGAATTCAGATTTAATATAATGGTAACATTGGCAATGACACTGAAATACACCCATATTTTCCTTGTTAGAAATATCCAAGTGGTTTGACATCCAAGCAAAATATTTTCTTGACAGAATGATATGTTAGGGGCACAGAACTCTTTTAAAAGGCTTATGTCTTTACATTAATAGCATAAAATAATGTTTGTCTACATCTACATTTAGCTCATGATGTCTGAGCATCTGGCACACTTTATATAAAGAACTTCTTTTGTCTTTATAGGATTGAATAGGTATGGATGCAACCTATTTGTGGAATCTTAACAGGAATATCGGAAGTCAGATCTGTTATTGACTCAATGCTGAAACTCTCATTTTCCCCTCCTTTCTATAATATAGCAGATTTTGTGCATGAAAAGTTGGTTTGGGGCAAATTTTTTGAAGCAAGACAAATGGACAGACTGATGCCAAAACATCCGATTTTATAAAGATCCCTTGCTTTAAATATTTTCTCTTCTGATTCATCCTATAGTATAAAATAAAAACAAAGCATACATTTCTTCCAATCAAGACATTTAATTCCTTCAATGCCTGTCAAAAGAAAACAGGGAGTAAAGACAGAAAAATGGTAAACACATACCTAGTGAGTTTAATGTAAATCCCAACATGAAAAATCTTAACTACAAAATCCCTATTTTGCTATGTTAATCTTTTCATCCTTGCCACTGTTGAAGAATTTTCCTCTTCTGATATTATAAGTCCTGGGTGGTTTCCAAACATTCTCTAACCCTAGAGAAATTTCTCAAGGCTCTAACCTATTTGTAATGATTTATGAACATTAAAAAAAATTTAAAGATTTAAGTCCTAAGCATGGTCTCCCTGCTAATTAAGTTGCTACGTATATTCCTTCCTTAGGCATATTTCACATGGTGCTGTTTTGTTGGAATCAGCATGTTGGAAATTCCCAGGATTGTTTATATGAAGCATTAGTTACTGACATACTGAATGCTTCCTGTAGTTGTACTTAATGCCCATGCATTAGAGGAGAAATGATTCAGTGATAAAAAGGGGTTAGTGGGGTCAGTTCATCAGTTAAGTGATCAATTAAAATATTTGATACTGAAAGCAAGGAGGAGAACAAAGCGGGAAAGGAGATGATAGGACAGGGAGAAGTAAAGTAATGGATGGCATCCCATGAAAGATGCTTCATGCGGGAGTCACACTTCCAGGTCATTCAATTAATTCATCCAGCTAAGAGTCAATTAGTATCATTTTTATTTCTGTTGTACAAAGGAAGAAACTGATACATAGAGAAATAAAATAATTTGTCCAGTGATAACACAACTAGTCTACGATGAAAAGGGGATTCTCTTCACAATCTGCTATATTGAATCACCTAAATTGTTTCCCTGAATTAGACACTAATATCTCTATAATCTGAATAATACTCTACCTCAGAAATGTCAGTAACTCCCAGCACAAAAGCCAGAATGGAAATGTTCTTGCTGTTTACACAATCTTAACATGTCACTAGATGATGAGATTTCTTCAGATTTCCTCAATTGTTTTGTTTCAAAATCTTCTCCTCCTTACCACATAATACTGTAAAAACATAGTTGTCACATAATAGTTCTGTAAAAAAGTAGTTCTCACATTTTCTCACTCCATATACTCTTCATGTTCTTAGAAATCTATAAAAGTTCTCCAAAATTTTTGATTTATATAGAATGTACCTTTATGTATTTACTGTATTAGAAATGAAATTGGAGAAAAAATTTAAAGGATGCATTTACTAATTACTTAAAGTAATAGCAATCCATTAATGTTAACATAAGGAATCATTTTTACAAAATTAAAAAAATAGTGAGAAAATTAGTATCATTTCGCATTTCTGGCAAACCTTCCAATGTCTAGCATAATAGATGATGACTAAATCTTCTGTATGCTTTTGCATCTAGTTTGTTGTGATCTGTTGTTGGGGTTGAGGTATACAGAGAAAACCTAGCTTCATACAGATACGTAGTTGAAAAAGGTAAACATATTTTAGCCTTTTTCAAATAATTATGGGTAATCTTCTTTAATATGACACCATATCTCACCAAGGTTAGTTCATAACAGAGTAGGTACAATAAGAAATAAAACCATTTTAATGGAGATTTTATAATACTGTTGAATTAAAATGCATTGGTCTATCTTGAACAAAAAGTGAATTTTTATGCACAAATGATTTTGTAACATCACGCATTGATCATTAGTAAAATACTGGTTCACTGAATCTTCTGAGTGTTAATTTTACATTTCATTATCCAATATCATTTAATTATCCAATTGTTAGTTAAAAGTTTTTCCAAATTCTAATTTTTTCTTGAAGTCTCAAAATTTATCATTGGCAACAAATACCATCAGCCGTTTTGCTTGAAGTGACAGCCATATTTTTGTTCATTTCCAAAAAAAACATTCATCAAATATCCAAGTCCAACTAACCATAGTTGGCCTGTCAATCATTTCTTCAACTAAAAAGCACTGTTACTTGGAAAAAGTGGCTCATCCAACTTGCAACTCACTTGCACAAATACTTTCCCCCAAGATATCCATCACATTTTGGTAGGGAGCAGAAAGTGCTTCATGCATATTTCTTATTTGTCATACACTATAAATAAACTACAAGAATTCAAGGATTGCAATTTAACAAAATTGGTATTTTTTACTGCTTCATCAATGATATTCTTAACCGAGAGTGTGGTTGTAGTAAACAATACAATAGCAACAAATATAGTCGTATGCATCATGTTGATAAACACTAAGTCTTCAAGAGTTTTGCCCACTACATTTGCCTCCCAGTACAAATGCCAACACATTGCAAGAGACAAATAATGTGTTATTGTATCAATGAGAGCAGTTTGGACCTTGAAAACTCCCTGGAAGTGTATTAAGGAACCCCAGGGATTTGTAAACCCCAACTTGAAACGCACTATGTTAGACAGAAAAACAAATATGTGAAGCTGTCTTAGATGAAAAATGGCTCTCCACTAACCTTGCTGACATAACTGTCCCCTCGCCTTAACCTGATACAGTACATTTAAGGAGGGAAAAAAAAAAAAAAAAACTCAAGTGCATTGAAAAAAAAAATACTAAAGGTAACACTGACCAGTAAATTTTTGTCTATTGAATTTCCACCAGTAGACCAACAAAAGGTAATGGGGAAAAAATCATTATTTTTTTATACAGTGTTTTTCACCATTTCTTTTTCATTCAACAAGACAAATTGTGGAAGAAGAAAAAAAAATGGACATCTCAATCTAATGCCAAGAACACAAAGTAGGGTGGTGCTCCCTGCTTTGGGTGGCAGCTGTTTCTTGTAACCAAGACACGTTTTGTTTTCTAAAACAACATGAGGACCAACTAATGACTAAAAATGCCTGCTGTAAAATTAGCATAGTTGTATTTTTATTTAGTTTGGGGAACTTTACCAAAAACGAGATCAAACGCTGTTTAAAAGAATTGTTTGAAGTGCACTGAAAAAGAGGTATGGTGAGCAATTTTATGATGCTAGGTCTCCTCTTTGATACATACTGCAAAAACCCCTGGCAGACATTTGTGTTCAGCTACAGGGCTTGATGAGTGACTGTGTGATCAAAACAGCACAGCCTGGTGGTGAAGACCAGACTGCAATGGCTTATCATCCCATCTTCTGGCAATAATTAACCCCTTGGCTATGTACAAAACAACTAAGCAGCATTTATCTTTGTTACTGTAATGTTGTTAAAAGAAACTATTTTCTTGGCATGCACACCACAGACAGAAAAATCTTGCAATAATCAAGGGGGGGATGATAAAGCTCAATTCTCTGTTCTTCTAGAGGGCATCTGTGAACACAAATTTTTTAAAAAGTATAGATTGATTCAGAATGACTATGCCAACACTATCCAACAGAAATTACAAACAGAAGTCCTTCATAGATGTTCTGACAACTTCCCTATGCTATAAGGGTACCTTTTATTCTTGGTTTTGCCAATCTCCTAATGGAGGCAAAACTAAAAGTTAAGTGTAATGCCCCATGCTGTGTGTGTGTGTGTGTGTGTGTGTGTGTGTGATTTGAGCATCTATGCTTTTAGCTAAAGCATTTTTACCAGCTTTATTTAAGGGAGTGTTCTTCCCTTAAATAAATGTGGTCTCTTCAATAAATGTCTCCCTCCGATAACTTATTATCTGACTAAGGATTTCTCTGTTTAGTATAGACTATTATTGTACCTGCCTGAGTAACTAGAAGTCTGTCATCCTCCTGGATGATGATGGTAAGGCTAAGAACAAGGGTTTTCTGCATCCCAGTGCTTAGCACAGTGCCTGACATACAGAAGAAGCAATAGAAGTACATATCTTACATTCCACGAGGGCAGAAATTTCCTATTGCTGAATCTTCAATGTCCAGAATAGCAGTTGGAATGCAGTAGACTATATTGATTGAATGGCACAATTATGTTTAGTGACTCACATATCCCCCACAAAAGGTTTAAGAAACTGTGTTTATTTTCTATTAATTTTTAAATTGCATTTTCTATGCTATGCATGCACTTCTGGGACTTCTGTGTATACTGATGTGCTCTAGGTTGACTCTAAGTTTATAAATTCTTCAAGAACCAGAAGCAATTATAGTATCCAAATGTAAAAACTCTGTTCACATTTCTCTTCCCAACAGTAGATTCTAATGATCATTCATGGTAAAATGTCATATTCTTAATTCTGTCATAGTCCAAGATAAACTAAATGAAAATATTAAACCTATGCCCTTCATATCTTACTTTCTGCATCCACCAATGAAGTTGAGAAAATTGAGTAAGTCTATGGGGTAAAAAAAGAATGCTGGGAATATTAAATAATTTGCAGTAACTTGCTGAAAAATCAGAAATAACCACAAAAAAACTTTGAAGATGAACCATTACAGATCAATGAAATTAATAGAAGCACTTAATAGAATACTCTTATCTCCCTTCCATTACTCCTGGTTTTGATCCAGGTTTGTCCTAAGACAGTTCCCTAATTGTGGGGACAATAAAGACATCTAGGATGTGGCTCGATGTTAGGGTCCTTAAACAAGTCAAGATGGCGCCTGGCATTTTGCCAGAGGGAATGGTTTGTGAACTAATGGCAGCGAGCCATTAAGATGATAGAGATTCCTTAATGACTGACTGCTGTGTCTAGATTATGTCAATTAAATTAAGCTGTGTGTAATCATTAAGATGATGATTCCTTATTGGTTGACTGCTGTATCTAGTTTATGTTAATTAGGATAAGCTGTGTGTAATTAGTTAAGTATATATACCTCTACTGTCCTGTAATAAAGCGGCTCCCACTGTATCAATCTTCACAAGTTCTTTGTCACTCACCCCCTGGTTATTTTGCCCAGCCAGACTGTGGCAGCTCAGGAGGCAGGGATATAGTACTGTAGCTCTTGGATCTAACAATGGCCATTATGCATAAAAGAATGAAGGTCTACAATGTCTGATTGCTGTATAATGGCTACTAAGAGAAAACACCCCCATAGAGACAATACTGAAGTTCAGTTCTCCAAATTAAAAATTCACTTTAATATTACAGTGACAGTGTAATCATATCAAAGTCAAAAAATAATTGATGAAAATGAGCTTTGTTGGTTTTGATGTGAGGTGTCCCCAAAAATATTATGTGTGAGACAATGCAAGCAAGTTTAGAGGAGAAATGATTGGATTATGAGAGCCTTTGTCCAATCAGTGAATCATTTTTTGTGATGGGATTAACTGGATGGAATGCCTTTGAGGTATATATTTTATATCCAGAGTATGGAGTCTCTCTCTACTTCCTGATCATCATGTGAGCCACTACTGCCACTCTCTTCCACCATGATGTTCAGCCTCACCTCAAGCCCCAAGGAATGGAGCCAGCTGCCTATGGACTGAAATCTCTGAAACCGTTAGCCCTCAAATAAACTTTTCCTCCCTTAAATTTGTTCTGGTCAGATCTTTTAGTCACAGAAGCGAAAAAGATGACTAAAGCAGTCTTTTGACATTATAGTCTCTAAAATATTTAAGTACTTAAATCAGGATTTGATTAAATATGTCAATAGAAATGAGATCTAGCTAATTTCTTTATTAGCATTACATTCTTCAGATTGTGCTACATTTTATTTTTATAATTTGTACATTGGAGGTCCTCTTATAATAAATCTTCTCAAAAATAGTTTTCAGTAACAACAAACACAAATATAGGACAAAGTATATGATTTTATATATATATATATATATATATATATATATATATATATATATATATATACACACACACACACTATGTTAACTCTCTATTTCCTCATTAAGCAGTGTATGTATAGAAAGTGATCAAAAAGCAGTTTTTCCTGCTTTTGTGATTTCTTAAGTGATCCAAATCCAGCTCACTTAATTCACTCTTCGGAAAATAGTTGTTTTGCCCAGAGATGAGATGTCTTTTAAAGTCATTTTCACTTCTGACCCTACTTCCCATCAATGCTAGAGCAGTTCATGCTATTATACACTTGAGGACCCATCTATCCCCTGAGCAGACTCCTAGATTTCATCTGAATGAAAACTGATGAAAGATACAGAGATTTTCCCCAGATTTTTAAATTTGTAGACTAGACTTGAATTGCTTTATTTCTCGAGCAATGAAATCTTGGGTAGATGTGTAGCAACATATCTGAGAATCTACTAAATCAGTGACTACAGTTAAATTGAGAAGCTTTGATACATGAGTCCTATTTTCATGGGCCCTCATATCTGTTATCTGAACATCCAGGCAAGAAAATGCTCCTTTTGTCATCAAGTCATAATTGTCTATCTCTTCCACTGCCTGCTTGATTTATTTTCAAATATCCTTGAGCTTTGTCTTCTCATGGGTATAAATAAAATAACCCTTACAAACTCTGCAGTTCCTCTAATGTCCTCTATCCTTGTTTCATCTACCCAGCCAATTACTGAGATTCAATATGACATCATTTAAAAATAAGCCACTTTATGATTGTAGATAGTGCCCTAAAAAAAGCAACTCAAAACCATAAAGTTGTATTTCTTAGGAGATTCCTTTTGCATTATATATTTTCTTTTATTGCACAAAGGAAGAAAGGCAAAGAATATGTTGTTTTTAACCATATAATACTTCTGCTATTCATAAATAAAGGTAAAGATAAAAAATACTTTCTGTAAAAAATTACTTTCTGTAAAAATACTTTCTGTAAAAAATACATTTCTGTAAATGATCATTAGATCATTTTCAAAGGCTACTTAACAAAAAGGAGTGAAGAGAATTCAAGGATTAGACTGTTAAACTCTAGTAAGGAAAAATAAATTAGTTCAGAGAATTACAAAAATATGTAGACAGGGAATACATTAAGCTAAATCTGCACATTTAATGTTAAAACAGAACATACTAGTTAAATTTTGTAAGTATGTGATATGATAGTATACAAGGTCACTTGGTTTAAATTCATGATAAATAAAAATTAAGATCGTGTTTACTTAAATGTACTGTATTCATTTATTATTGAGCCACACGAACTGAGTTGCTATTTTAACATTGGTTAAAGATTAAGTCTGGTTGTTCTTAAACTTCCTTAAGTCTTTATACTTTGTAATTAAATGGAAAGATTGCACTTAAAGTTAATTTCTCTGCCAAATTAGGAAGGGAAGAAAATTGATTGCACAGAGTAGAAAAATTTCTCTTAAGTCATGTTGACCTAAAAATGAGGGCAAAATGGAAGAAAAGATTCGGGGATTTTTTTGTTGTTGTTTTGTTTTTCATTACAGTCTTTGTTTCTCTTTAATTTTCTTGAAATAGATTACAAAGTTTTCTTTCTTTTTTTTATTTGTTCAACATAATATTATTAGAAACCAATAGAACCCCATCAGTAGAAATTCATATTACCATTAATTCTTTCTTAAATACTTTATCTGTGAACTAAGTTAACGATAGCTTTTAACTGAACATAATAATTCATTTCTCCAGGTGAAAAACAAGAACATTTCAATATGCTATATTTCAATGAACACCCCAGGGTATTTATGGAATGCCTACTGTAGGAAAATGGTTTAATAATTTAAATTATATTTTATAAGAAATCCAAGTATAAGGTACAGTTGTTTTGATTCAGCTAATATGAGGTGTGGTAGGCAGTCTTCACAATGGCTCCCAGTGATCCTTACCTTTTGGGGCTTGAACCCTTGTGGCGTCCTGTTCCACATCATATAAGGGTCCATCTGTAAGAAGCATAGTATTACATAATAAAGAACTTAACTAACTTTCATTTCTCCTTCCTTGTAGGGAACTTCAAAATCCTTGGAATTTCCTGAGTGATAAGAGTGTCTTTCATTCAAGATGAACACTCAAACTACACCTGGGTTTATGCTAACAAGGTGACTCATGGTAGGCCCCAACATAGTTTCAAGATAAGTTTGGTTTTACCAGAATAAGCAACCATGTCATCAGAGGTCAGTCTGACCTTTTGAGAAGAAATGAAACACTAAGTTTAATTCAATCATGTGGCCAATGATTCAATTAATCATGCCTATACACAGGAACCTTAATAAAAACCCTGAACTCTGAAGAAACTCAGAAGAGCTCCCCGATTAATAATGCTCAAAGATGTGCTGCTAAGGTGGCAAGTCCTGAAGACATAGAAACTTGGCATTTGGGACCCTTCTAGACATTCCCCTATGTGTTTCTTCATTTGATTGGTCCTACTTCTTATTCCTTATAATAAAAGAAAAATCATAGAATCGTAATAACTCTGAGTCATTCTAGCAAATTATTGAACCCGCAGGGTGGTTAGAACTCTAGAATTTGAAGCCAGTTTGTGAGAACTAAAGATAACCTGGGACCCCCTGTGCTTGTAGCTGATGTCTGAAGTTGAGAACTATTCCACCAGGGAATTTGAAATTATTTGCATTTTGTTTTAAGATTCACATCTCTTGCTTTCCAGTTTTTCTCAAAGAATAATTTAACTGTTCCTTTGCTGCTGTCTTTGATTTTCGTGGATCTCAGTAAATTAGAATCTTGTCCCCATTAACAAGTGACATTGCTCCTATTGACTCTAGCATAGTCAAAACCAACCCCCAAATCTCAGTCATTTATCATAAAAAGAAGAAAAGGCATTCTCATATGCACCCAGATACACAGGTCCTAGGCCATAAGTTCTGATCTGAATGGCTTCGAAGATGGACAAGCTAGTGCCTAACTTCTCAAGCTCCTCTCATTTGCAGACAATGCCTTTATTGAACTTATGAGAATTTGCAAAGCTCAGATTCTGAGCCAGCCCTCACCATGGCAGTCTGCATTCCAATGGGCTTAGGCACAGCAACATGCAGCAGCAGGGTTTAATTAAAATCTTGCTGCCTAAGTATATGCATGTCTCTCACCTGCAGCCTTCCTCTCCAGCCCTTTCCCCTGTGCGCGCACACACACACACACACAAAAGAGAAAAAAGAAAAAGAAAAAACTCCCCCACCTTACTTTCCACATGTGCCCAGTCCATGAGCTTAAGCTACTTAGTTGGTGTCCATTCATTGCCCACCCTGGAATTGAAGCACTGGACTGAAATCTGACTACCCTTAGGTTCAACTAGTCTCTTGGTAAATTTGAATCTGAACTCTCCCTACTCTACATACTTCTACTTCCTCTGGAAATGCACATTCCCTTCTGCACCCGCGGTTTACTGCTAAGGTTGCAGTGTGTGTCATGGCCACACCCATGTGGATATGGTGGAACATCATGGTTGGTTTTAGCCAAAGACCCGAGAAAGGTTCTACTGGGTAGAGACAAAGGATATGCTTAAAACGCATGAATATTTATTTTTTAAAATTCAATATTTTAAGTAATTTTTTAACGTGTAAAACATTCAGAAATTACCCTAACATTGTATATTCATATGCATGGATGATAATGCTATAATAAAATGAAGAATATAGAAATAGACATGAAATGTATAAAAATGGATTATGTTGGAAAAGGGAAAACATACAGTAATGTAAAAGGATCTTAACTCATTTTCTCCTTCTCTTTTCACGTGCGCGCATGTGTGTGTGTGTGTGTGTGAATGTGTGTGTGTGTGTGTGTGAATGTGTGTGTGTGAATGTGTGTGTTTTATCCAAGGTATTTGGGACTCACAGAACCTAGAATGCAAACTCACATTTAAGATTAAAAGACAGTTTTGTGGCTCCTTGTCATATACCCTAAGATAAAAGGGACTATCCAAAAATCCAGATTCTCCTTTCCCAAAAAATCTATCTGCAGATCTACCTTGCACTTTAATAAAATAGCAAGATTGAGATGTTATCATGTTTTATTACCTTCATGAAAAACAGGTGAGGACAGGGCGGATAGATGGAAACACTGCAGTAACAAGCACATTTATCGTTTAAATCTTCACTCATCCAGACTATCCAAATTTGGAAATTCAGTATCTTATCCTAACTCTGCTTTTTTTTTTTTACCCAAAGAATAGGGAAAGAAATTTTTTAAAAAGTAAAATAGTCTCATGTGTTCTGACCTTTTTCTGTTGGGGGATCTGAAAAATATGCTTTCAAAAACAGGTGTTTGATATTTTTCTTTCTGTTCTCTTTGGAAGAAGAGAGCAGGGAGCAGAAGTTTCCACTGTCTTCTTCTAAGTGCTGTTTTTTATCTACCAGCTGTGCATAGTGAGGACAGGAGGTAGATTACAAAATCAGTTCAAGCCTTCTTCTTATGATGAGAGTTACTATGAATTATTGAACTGAAGAACTGGGCAGGACCCCAGCTGCTCACAGGCAGTAACTCTCACAGTGGAGATGAAAGGAAAGCTGGCTGAGAAACACGGACAGAAGTTTAACCTTCCCCTTACCAAGCATAGTAACTAAGTCCATTTTGTCTTCACATTGAAGTTGGGTGGGAACTTTTCTTTCCAAAGAGAACACTAGAAAATCCTTTTTCCCTATTTTAATAATCAACTCTAGATTAATATTCTAACACTTATAGTATGCAATTTTCCATTTTGGAGGGCTATCTTTCAGGCATGTGGTACCATGGGTCCTAGGCATCTATGGTTCCTTATCCAGATTGAACCAATTATGTTTCCAAAATAGTTTTCAAAAGTCTTGGTACTGAACATGCACAGATTTTTTTTTCTTTTGTCATTATTCCCTAAACAATGTAGCATAACAACTATTTGCAAAGCATTTACCTTGTATTAGGTATTATAAATAATCTAGAGATAATTGAAAGTGTCAAAGAAAATGATATTCTACCATTTGCAGTAAAGTGGATGGCACTAGAAAACATTGTTAAATGGAATAATTCATATGCAGAAAGATAAATACTGTATGTTTTCTCTCATATGTGGCTGTTTAAACAAAGTCAACTGAAATGTATAATATTATCTGAGGCTGAGAATAGTGGCATAGAGGGAGGTTGAATAAGAGGTACTCAAATACAATTAGAAGAAAAGATACCCAAAGGAAAAAAATGTTTGTAAAATGGGTATCTACTATTGTTCAACACAGTCGGGTGACTATAGCTCACAATAACCTGTCATGTATTTTATGAATCACTAAGAAAGGATTTCAAGGCCTCCAAACACAAAGTGATGATAAGAAGATGGAAACATTATTTACCCTTATTTGATTGGTACATCTTGCATATGTGAACTGATATTTCACACTGTACCCCATAAATTTGTATGATTATTATGCTAATCAAACAAATTTTAAACATTTAAGAGGATGGAAAATTTAATTACCCTGATTTCATCATTACACACTATATTCATGTACGGAATGATCACACTGTGCCTCATAAATTTGTGCACTTAAAATAATAACAAAAATTATTTGTAAACTATCTGTACACTGAAAACTATAAAAATCCCATGGTTCTATTTAAATTTTTGCCACAAGAAATATCATCCTTTAAATGGAAACAAGTGTGGATGAATATCTCACTTCCTAGCTATTAAAGAGATTATAAAGATAAGTAATGGAATAGCAGAGTTCTTTTATGTCCACAGTGGTTTAAAGTGAGCAAATTAGCCTTTGACATAGGAACATTATGTGAAAATTAAATAAGCAGTGCTCAGTAAATGCAAGTTCCTTCCTTTCCTACCACCCCATTTTCATCCCCTTATTTTTCCACAAGTACTTCTATATCTCCCAAAGTAAAAAATTAGAAATTTAATCTCTAATTTTTCTGTTTTTAAAGTGCACCCATCATCTGCCCAGTTTCTGTCAAATTTTTTCACATAAATGCCTTCTCCTGACATTTTTCTATCCTATTACTCTTCTTTTATTGATTCCTTTGCAGTTTCTCTTCTGAAATATTGAAGATATCCTTATTACCTCCCAAGCTCCAACTGATCCTCCCCCAGGTCACTGATGTCAGAGTTGTCATTGTGACTTCTTCTAAAGCACTGGTCTCCCAAATAGCAGCAAAATAAAGCTACTTTCATTTATCACATGTAGAAACCATTTTACAAACATTTTTTCCTTTGGGTATGTCATGTATTTTATAAAAAATCATTGCATTTCCCACTATAAAGGAGGGAATCTTCGGTAAAGTCACAAACATTAGGCTACTGCAAGTATATCTTTTTTTTTTTTTTTGGAATGCTGGTAAATTTTGCAATTTGCTTGTTTATAATTTGTCTTGCCTTCAGTTTTAGGGTCTCCAGTGGTGAGATCACTTTTTTGCTTTGGTTTAGTTCAGTTTGAATTGGTTTTTTTTTTTTCTAAGGTAACACTATAAACTCAGAATATGACTGAATGAATGACATAAATTTAAGGCTGATGCCTGAAATTGAGGATTGGCTTTGCATACTAGTCAACTGCCCATCAACCCATTAGTCAACTGTGTGCCTCCTACACAGTGTGTGGCAACTCTGCATTTTGTCTGCCTCTAGAAACATTTATCTGATTTTCAATCTGTCAGCATCACTTTTCCAAAGGTTAACTAAGGTAGAAAGAGACATGTGGAGTTGGATTGACAGTAATGAACTCTACATATTCAAACTTGAAGGTGTATCATTTTGGTGTTTGCATAATAAAATCTCTCTGAGTGATTTATGACACACATGTATGAAGAGTATTTTGCCTGCAGTAGTACCAGGAAGGGTTTGATCCTTCAAATCCTTGAGAATCAAAGACAGACACACAACAGCCGCCATTGGGTGATGTAGAGGAAAGGTTTTCTCATTTGGGGAAAAAGCGACAGACCTGAAGTTAAGTGATGTGCCCATGATCATGAAGTAAAATGAAACCTCTATGTTAACACAGAGCACACAGGTTGTGAACTTCCTGTGGAAAAGTCCACATTACTGCTGCACTATATTTTTAAAATATTTTTCAATTTCTATTTGAATATCTCTATCCACTGCACTGAAGCTGAGTGACAGGGCAAACAAACTTTATATAGAGGACACATAGCATCAAAGATTGTTCAGGAGGAATGTCCCAACATTAATCAACCTTGGTTTAGTAGTTTTAAAATTCAAAACTTTCTGGAAGGGAAAAAAAAGGAACAAGAATCAGAGGAAACCAAAACCATGTAGGATGGATTTCATTATGTAGTAGAGGTGTTAAATTGATAGACTCTATTCCTGGCTGTATTACTCCTATTTCTCGCCTTTATCCCACTTTAGTGCTCATATTGAAATTTCAGTCTTTGGCCCTCTTTTTTCCTTTTTAACTTAGTTTCTGGAGAGCAAGTATTTTGAATCTCAGACCTATGTGCTCCTGGACTCCATGGATGAAAATGGTGGGTATGCAAAGCTTATAGCCAAAATCTCCCTGAAACCTTTTATGAATGTGCAGATGTGTAGTTTACTGATACTGAGCAAATAATGTTAATGAAATTGTCATAGGGTATAATACTACAAAAAATAAGTCTGTAATTACTGCCATTAAAAAAAACAGGTTTTTACAATAAGGCCTATGGAGAAATCAAAAAAGTATTTGTTATATTTAGAAATACAAAGAAAGCACTAACTAAAAGTGTGTGGTCAAATCAAAGAAACAAAGAGTTAAACTGTCATTTCTGTGCTAGCCGTGGGTCAAGTAGAATTATGGTAACACTAATTCTCCTGCCCTCTAAAAAGGTCACCCTCCAAAAAAAATTTTTGCAGGAGTGCTACAGTAGAATCCTGCCTGATGGCCCTTTTTTCACTCCCCACTGATGGCTATACTGGGGCCACCAGATGCTATTTGGATGACACTTCACTTGGGATTGGTGATAGCCCCAAGTGGTTTCCTACCCCCAAATTGGATGAGTAGATTTGGATTTAAACAGAATTTAGACAATAGAGACTAAAGGGATGGGATGAGTAGCAGTTGCCACCATCAGCACATCCTGGGAGCAACAATGAAATGGTAAGAAGATACTCAGGGTTTGGGTTTGCTGATAATGCGGCTACCTGTAATTGTAGCCACAACCAATAGGTACAATCAACATAGGTTTTCTGAGACTGAAGTGTGTAGACAGCATAGACAAAGCAGACATACACCAGGAAAACCTGTAAAGGATGAAGAAACAGACAGCCTTCAGACCTAGGTCTGGTCCCAGCAGGTATGACAGGAGTCAGGGGAGAATCAAGAAGGAAGCACTTCAGATCAAGGTGCTGTTCTGAAATCCTTTTAACTAGGCGAATGCTGACTGTAAGAGGAATCCCAAGTTAGACAAGAATGAGCATGGTATTTGTGTCCTTATCCTCTTGAGCATTTGGCTGGGAGCTGCCCCAGGCAGCATGATCTCATGTGTGGGATCCAAAGAAATGGAAACAAGAGGGGTCAACTAATTCAGCTCCCTGCAGAAGACTTTCCTGAAGAGAGACATGATCAAGGCATCTTCATGATCACCACCAGATATAACATCTCTATCATGTTATCCATAGAATTAAATATTAAAACTACAAAGAAATCATCTAAGTACTACTCTCTGGTCTTACTCTGTGTTTGGGATGGCATGGCATGGAAATGTTGAGAGATAGGCAGATTAACAGAGACAGTGAGAGGTAGAAAGAGAGAGGGGGAGAGAAAGAGGTAATGACAATCAGTCAAGAGCAAACTTCAAGCAAAAATGAGAGCTTCTTCCTCTTTTAATAGCATTTAATAGCATTTTTGAAAATACCATATTTTCAAATAGTATTTGAACTAACACATAGAAAATAATTGACTTTTAAAGTTGATAGCATTTTTTAAACACTCAAATCTTCTAAATAGGAAACTTAATCAGAAATAAATCAGTGTAGAAATGTGTTAGTGTAAATGGGGAGAAGAGTGTCTCTGTGCAACTCTGTATCACACTGTTGTTAGTGATTTTTTCAGGAATAGAGCTGTGGTTTGAATAGGGTTTGTCCCTCTGAACCTCTTGTTGAAGTTTAATCTTCACCGTGAAGTCCTGAGGGGGTGGAAACTTAATCTGGCCATGGAAGGTAGAGGTGGGTCCTCTCAGAAGTGATCAGGAGTAGACAGTCATCAGGCTGGAGACCCTATGACTGAAAGCTAGTGGCTTTCCAAAAAGAGGAAGAGATCACAGAACACAATAACCGTGGGCAGTGTTTCTCTTGCAGTGTGATGCCCTGAATTGCTGCAGGACTCTGCCAGCAAGAAGGCCACTACCAGATGCAGCTTCCTCATCTTGTACCTCCAAAGCAGTGAGTCAAAATAAACCTCTTTTCTCTATAACTTACCCATTCTGAAGCACTGTTTTCTACAACAGAAAGTGAACTAAGAGAGGAAAAAAATATCTTTTCATTCATAGGAGCCTTCTTCCATCTCCATCTCTTTGTCTGGCAGAAATCAAAGTTTTGCTCACAATGTTTTTCTGAAATCCTTTCCTTTCAAATTATTTTTTTTATTTCTTTCCTGGTAATGGATCTGACAGTACATACTGTGACTCTCAATTTGCTATGACTTCTCTTACTAGAGTCAAGTTTCCACTATAGATTTCAGTTTGCATCTGACTGATGATAGTGAACATTCATTGAGGGGCTTAACATCTTAAGACTACAAAAAAAAAAAAAGAAAAGAAAGAAAGAAAGGAAAATATCAGTAAAACTAAAATTTGGCTTTTTGGTAAACAAAATCAATAAACCTTTAACTAGACTTTAAAAAATGAGAGACAAACTGAATAAATAAAATTATAAGTGAAAGAGGAAACATTATCAATAACATTACAAAACACTCATAAGAAACAAATATGAATAATCATATACCATAGAAGAAATGGATAAATTCTTAGAAACATAGGATCTATGAAAACTGAATCATGAATAAATAGAAAAATCTGAAGAAGCCAATAATGACTAATGACCTTAAATCAATAATTAAAGACCTTATAATAAAAATCTTAGGATCTCATAGCTTCACTAGTGAATTCTACCATTTAAAGAATAATACTAACACTTCTCAAACACTTTCAAAATATTCAGGAGGTGAATTTTACAGAATTAGTACTACCCTGATATCAAAGCTAAATAAGTCACTACAAGAAACAACAAGGCAGAGGGGAGTGAAAGGAGGGGAGGGGGATATGGGGGTAGGAATGATAGTAGAAGGAATCGGACAGTATTACCCTATGTGTATATATGACTACATGACCAGTGTGATTCTACATCATAAAATTATGTATAGAAGGGAGGTGCCTCAACATAAAAAAGGCCACATACATGACAAACTCACAGCAAATATCATACTCAATGTCAAAATACTAAAAGCTTTTCCTCTGTGATTAGGAAGAAGGCAAGGATGCCCATTTTTGCCACTACTATTCAACATAATACCAGAAGTTCTAACCAGATCAATGAGATAAGAAGAAATAATAAAATTCATACAAATACGAAAAGAAAAAAGTAAAATAGTCTCTGTTTTGAGTACATGATCTTATATAGCCTCCACCAAAAAAAAAAAAAAACTGTTAGAAAATTCATTAACAGGGCTGAGGTTGTGGCTCAGAGGTAGAGTGCTTACCTAGCATGCATGAGGCACTGGGTTCGATCCTCAGCACCACATAAAAATAAAAAATAAAGGTATTGTGTCCACCTACAACTAAAAAATAAATGCTTTTTAAAAAGACAATTCAATAACATTGTAGAATTCAAAATCAATGTATTAAAAACAGTAGTATATCTATACACTAAAAAATGAACTATCCAAAAAAGAAATAAGGAAAATAATCTTATTTACAGTAGTGTCAAGAAAAGAATACTTAGGAATAAAATTAACCATGGAGGTAAAAGTTCTCTACACTGAAGACTATTAAATATTGTGTTTCATTGCTGTGACTAAAATATCCAAAAAGAACAACTTAAAAAACATTTATTTTGAGCTTATGGTTTCAAAGGTCTCAGTCCAAGTCTGATTGACTCCATTGCTTTGGGTTGGAGATAGAGGAAAGCTGCTCACCTCAATAGAGCCAGAAGGCAGAGAGAGAGAGAGAGAGAGAGAGAGAGAGAGAGAGAGAGAGAGAGAGAGAGAGAGAGAGAGAAGGAAAGAGAAAGAAAAAGACAAAATCCTAAGGAAAAGC
>NW_025999932.1:33101475-33105369 GCF_001458135.2 Marmota marmota marmota
TTTTTTTTTTTTTTTTTTTTTTTTTTTTTTTTTTTTTGGTCACTCTGCCAACAAAATAGTAAGTTTCTTAGGACAGAGTTTGTTGTTTATTTATTTATCCTTATGGCTTAACCATCTAGCACAGCAGTGCAATATTCCCTTGGCAAACCTTCATGGAGTACTTGCTATGAATTAGTCACTGTGCTATGAACCAGACACTATTTGCCATAATCTTAGTGTTCTTTCCTAACTTCCTATAGCAAGGAGAAAAGATGCTTCCCTACCCACCACCCAAAAAGAAAATACTACCTCTCATTTCCTTGAGAATATGTCACCTTAGGGCCTCTCTGCCTCTGTGATAGACACTGGCTACCTCTCTCCTCCAGGGAGAAGTTGTACCAAGATGGATTCAGTGTCTCATGGTGTCGTATGCCCTAGGCACTGCCTGTGATTTATGTCAGCCCACAGAGGGATAAGAAGAGCTCAGAGTCCTTGCCCATGCATTATGCATGTAATGTATGACTCTTAATGAGCCACTTATGCAGAATGCCACTAGCAAAGTGGGGAATAATATTGTATTTGATAGACCTCTACTAGACAGCCTGATTATTATTGCTAGTTTGTAAGAACTTATGTAAATCATAGCCACCACTTCTCATAAAATTACTGAAAGTCAGATTTTTTTTTCTATTACTAAAATTTGGTATGTCATTTCAGTGATTTGCAAAAGGAAATGATTATGTTATACTGAGGAGTCAAACAAATTCTGATATCCAAATAGTTATTTTCCTTCATTCACGTCACCAGGATTAGAGACATGAAATGTATTCCAAGAAAGAAACCGTATTTAGACTACACTTTCATTTGAGGACATTATCTCTTTTAATAGCCTGGTTTTCCCCTACCTAATATTATCTCAAACACTTGTGAAATGTGTTGATATTTATAACACACCAGTACTTTCAGTCACATAAATTCCCAGATAATATCAGAATAATACTATGTTGAGTAAAACTTTTAATATTTCTACTACATATATTTTTTTTTCTGAGTTAAAACTCATTGATCTGCATCTGGGAATGTAACTTGGTAGAGCACTTGCCTTCCATGTATGAGACCTGGGTTTGAAGGAAAAAATAAAATAAAATAAAGCTCATAAAAAGTCTCATATAGCTTAACTACACATTTTTACAAAACCATCTACACACAATGTAAAGCTGTATTCAAATATTTAAGTACCTGGCCAGACAGACATCAACATGCAGAAATTCTGAGCTATTACAAAGACAAATCATGACTGTATCAAAAAAATATTTGTTTGGCTACATAATTAAGAGAAAAAAGTTTCATACTTTAAGTCACAAGGTACACATTTTTAAATATTATAATTACATTATTCTAAAGTCTAAAATAATAGTTCAAAACCTAGAAGAAAAGTTCTCATTGGAGAATGAGGTATTACAACTATTCTTCATAACCCCAGAATAAGTATCTTTGAGTATAATAGTTTTTTTTATACCAGGAATACATCAAAGAAACTTAACAGCCTTACAAATAAAATTACAGGCCTCCTTCTTCTGGATGGTACTGTGGCCGATGTGGGTGTGTACACACTGACATCAATGCATCCTCAGGAAAAACTCAGGGCACAATCTCTTCCTAGGTGGTGCTGGGCTGCAGTTCTCTGGGCCCATGTTCCCTACGGGCTTCAGCTCTCCCAGCTCTACGTGTGTTTTCAGGGGATGAGTCTAGTTACAATTCATAAAACTGACTTTGATTCTCCTGTCCATTCTCTGTTCACTAAGCTTCTGTCCATTCTTAGCACAGTCCTTTCCATGACATAAGAAGGAAGCAATTATTTCTTCAAGTTTCTTGCCATGGATATATTTTTTACTTCCCCAAATCTTGGACTTTTTCCTTTTTTTTTTCATTTCTACTGTAACTCTCTTCTTCACATCCCATTAATTCCATTGCAATGACTTCCTCAAACTGCAACCTCATTCAGCTTACAGAGAGATGGCTGCCTTGCTAATCTTTTCTTCATTATCATTATAATGATAATGATGCCTTCAGAATCTCCAATGTCTACCACTAATTTCATTTCCAAATCTTAATGCTTTATTAATAATGACTCTCTAAGCTCAGAAACTTCAGCCTACTCATCAATCCTTTTCTTTATACCCCTAAAGAGCTGGTTTTCACCCTGAGTGTCTATTAGGAAGGGGGAGGTCTAACTACAACTCTGAATTTTCTTTCATGTATTTCTTTAGCCTATAGTCTCTCTCTTATTCTTCATTTATCCAAATCTATCCTTTAATTTCCAACTCAAGTCCAGCTCCTTTATTAAACCTTCCTACTTTCTACTATAATGACCTTCTTTTCTCTGAGCAATCACAGTCTTTACCTAGCAATATATATTATTTAATTGTATATTATTCAGAATTCCCTTCTAGTTATTTAATATAATATTTTATTGGCTGGTATATCAAATTTGGTTGACTATTTTCAAATCAAATCTTTTTTTTTTTAAAGAGAGAGAGAGAGAGAATTTCAATATTTATTTTTCAGTTTTCGGCAGACACAACATCTTTGTTTGTACGTGGTGCTAAGGATCGAACCCCGGGCCGCATGCATGCCAGGCGAGCGCGCTACCGCTTGAGCCACATCCCCAGCCACAAATCAAATCTTTTTTTAAAATTATAATTATTATTCTGATACTGAGGATTGGACCCAGAGCTTGGTGAATGCTAAGGGCACACTCTTACCATTGAGCTACACCCCCAACCCCTATATATCGATTTTGATATGCAAAGTCAGAAGATATCAGATAATTCATTCACAAGAGAAGTAAAAAACTACATTTTTCTTCTAAGAAATCAATGTGAATAATGAACATTGTATATAAGCATTAAAGTAAAAGCAAGTTCATTAAGTTCAAACTAATACAAATTAGTTTACTTATTAGTGCATTCACCAGTTGTTCTGATAATTCTTTATAAGTTGTAAGAAAAGGAAGATAAGAAACCTAACTATTCTTACAAGAAAGAATATCATTAAATTTTATAAGAAAATAAACCAAAATTTAATAAAATTTAAGTTTCAAGGTAAGTTATTTTTTAAAGTATTATATTTAGTACTAAGTTATATTGTTAATTTTTTTATGGTGCTGGGAATTGAACCCAGGGCCTTGAACTTGCTAGGCAAGTGCTCTACCATTGAGCTACACCCATATCTTAGTATTAAGTTATGATGTATTTAGTCATTTAAAGTTAGATACACATATTTTGTTTTATATAACTGACATTTTTTTAAAGAGAAAATTATCTCTTTACTTTATCCAGTCAATCCTTGACTGCTTGGTCTTGCACGTAGTAAATATTCAACAGTTATGTCTTCAAGTTCCTTATTATGAACACTTCCTTATTTACAAATTTCCTAACTTTTCCTTTATCTCATTATTCCCAAAACCGCCCTGTCTGGCCCTATTATTATTATTTCTGGCCCTATATAATATTTTAAAATATTAAACAATAATTATGAGCAGTTGTTAAATAAACATATTCACCTAAAATGAATTTCTGGTGCTGTTTTGGTTGCTTAGGTCAAAGTGGTACATTGGAACAGGGATGTAACTGTGAATCAATAGGATTGGTTCTTATATAAAAAGGTAGCATTTGCCTACCTTTATTATATAAAGTATTTATCAAGTGGCTTCTCAGTTAATTCTAAGCCTTACCCCCTGCCTTACATGTATTTTGTATTTCTTTGTTCATGGATATATGATGGTATATGTCAATTTAAACAGAATTTTAACCATAAGTAACCTGAATTGGGGTTTCTGGAGTTGGATCTCTACTGTGATTAGATCTTAAATGTTAATGACTACATTTTCAGTAAAAAAAAAGGGGGGGGGGG
>NW_025999932.1:33107358-33118145 GCF_001458135.2 Marmota marmota marmota
GGGGGGGGGGGGAGAGGGATAATCTATGAATTGAACAGGCAATTAAGGTATGGAAAATATATGCACTGAATAATTCTAATCAACCACTTATAAGAAGCAAGGGTCTGGGTTACTGTGTATATGTAACTTCAGAATATTTCTGGAAAATGAATGACTATAATGAGGTTGACTGGTTGCTCCTACATTGTTGGATGAATTGGTACAGGAAAAACAAATGAGCTCAGAGATTTCAATTCCCAACTGAATCACAGCATGAAGAGCTTGAAGCCTTCTGTGTTCACCCTGAAGGAAACTCTTATTTCCTGTAGCTGTAGGGATAAGACTGCCACGAACTAAATACAGAGTCTCATCCTGAAACTTCATAAATGAAATACAAGTTGAACTCCCAGATTTACAGGGTGTCTATAGGTAAATTGCAGGCACTAGCTGGGAAATAATGGGATCTTTTAAGTTACGAGGCATGTAGGAAAACTTTGATGAAGCCAGAGTCATCGAGCCTCTAAATTCTGATGAGTCTTCTTTGCTAGTGCAACAGCCTTTCCATCCCCAGTGGAAGTGGCTTCCCCGTTCCCAGGGGTATAGATCCTTTCACTCCAACTCGGGAAATAATGCAGGCTTCATTAGAAAATGGACAGCTATAGCACTCCATCCCCTTTCTGGGACCTTCCCTGCAGGGCAATGCTTTGACAACACTAACAGCTGTGAGCTTTCAGGTGCTTTAGCTGTTTTCAAGGTATCCCACGCAACTTCTGATCAAGGAATTCACTTTACAGCAAAAAGAAGTATGTGGCAATAGACTCACGCTCCTAGAACCCCTGGTCTTACTAATTCCCCTAAAATCTTGAAGCAGGTGGTTTCAATGGTCTTTTATTCACAGATAAATATATTTTTTTGCATTACAATTCTTAATACACATATATACCACAATTTTTCATATCTCTGTTTGTATATAAGGTATGTTGGCCCCAAATTCAAATCTTCATACATGACCATCACATTCCACCATCATTGTTAGTCCCCTTCCCCCTTCCTTTCCCTCTCACCCCTCTTCCCTATCTAGAATTAATCTAATCTTCCCATGCTCTCCCTCCCTACCCCACTATGAGCCACCCCCCTTATATCAGAGAAAACATTTGGCAATTGTTTTTAGGGGATTGGCTAACTTCACTTAGCATTATCTATATTTACTGAGTAAAAATATATAAATGTTAACATGGATTTGAAGCAACGCCTACCATGTTTCATTGCATGCCTTCCATTATAGGTTATTCACTCTCTTAATATTACAAAGACATAAATGTGATAGATCTAGCCCACCTGATACTTTAAAATAGATTTTTTTAAAAAATGTATGGTTAAACCATTAAGGTACTAATAAAAAAAGAAAAAGAAAAAGAAAAAACCTTCATGCCCACCTCAGAGTCTGAAGCATTAAAGGCCAGCAAGCCCTCAGCTATGAAAAGAGTAGGCTACCACACACTTTTCTCAATGTCCCTTTCACAGTTTTTCTTATTCAGTATGAAAACCCTTCACTTGCTGAATTCTATCATGATATTTTAATTTATTTGGTCAAAAGGCAAAGATAATAATCCTTTGTTAAATTTTGTATGGAAATGGAAAAGCAAATTCATTATGCTCAAAAATCACTCAGTATGTCTATTGAACAGACATGTCTCAGAAGAAGAAATACAATTGATCAACAAATATACAAAAAATGTTGAATATCTCTAGCAATTAGAGAAATGCAAATCGAAACTACACTGAGATTCCATCTCATTCCAGTCAGAATGACAATTATCAAGAATATAAGCAACAATAAATGTTGGCAAGGATGTGGGGGAAAAGGCACACTCATACTGGTGGGACTGCAAATTGGTGCAACCAATCTGGAAAGCAGTATGGAGATTCCTTAGAGAACTTGGAATTGAACCACCATTTGACCCAATTATCCCACTCCTCGGTCTATACCCAAAGGACTTAAAAACAGCATAGTATAGTGACACAGCCACTTTGATGTTTATAGCTGCACAATTCACAATAGCTAAATGTGGAAGCAAACTAGATGCCCTGCAATAGTTGAATAGATTTTTTTTTAAAAAAACTTGGCATATATACACAATGGAAAGATAATAAAATCATGTATTTGCAGGCAAATAGATGGAGTTGTAGAATATCATGCTAAGTTAAATAAGTCAATCCCAGAAAACCAGGGGTTGAGTGTTTTCTCTGATAAATGGATACTAAACCATAATGGGCTGGGCATGGGATGTGTGGAGAAACTTTGGGGCAAAGGGGAGGGGTTCTGGGGGGAGAATGCATGGGGGCAGGGAAGATGGTGGAATGAGATGGACATCATTACCCTAGGTACATGTATGATTGCACGAATGGTGTGACTCTACATCATGTACAACTGGAGAAGTGAAAAACTCTGCTCCATTTCTGCACAATGAATCAGAAAGCTTCCTGCTGTTATGTATAACTGATTAGAACTAATAAAATGAAAAAGAAAAAATGCCATCCATTACCATAGTTTATATATCTCCAAAAGCCCATACGTTAAAGGCTTAGTCTCCATCCCATGGCACTACTGAGAAGTGGTAGAAACTTTTAGAGTTGGGGCTTCATTGAAAGTCTTCTGGTCACATGTCCTCAAGGGGGATATGGGGACCTCAGCCTCTTTCTTTTCTTCCCTTTTCCACTTCCTGGGCATGAGGTGAGCAAGTTTTTTTCTGCCATGCACTCCCTACCATGATGTGTTATTCCACCACAGGACCTTAGCAATGAGACCAACAAGTCAAGGCTGGAACCTCCAAAAATGAACCCTTTCTCTCTATAAGTGATTATCTCAGCTATTTTGTTATAGTGATGGAGAGGTGACTAAAAAATCCATAAATCTATCAATACAGACCAATAATGATTTTTCTTTTTGCCTATTCTTCCAATTTTTTTCCTATATTCTTCTTTTATATATTGCAATCATCATGTAATAGTTAATATTATAAATTTTCTCTGTTGCTTCTTTATAGACATATCATTTTAAACATATACAGACTAATATAATGAGTCAATATATTTACTATTAATTTCTTTCCATTTTCTTTCAGTCAGCTTTTTTTTGTGTTTATTTCTTTTATTAATAATATTGCCATAAACATCTTTATTTATGTATTCACTTCAAGATGAATTAGTTCCTAGGCTAAATTCTTAAAGTTTAAATAACTATTTCATAAGAATTAAAAATATTCCTTTCCCACCGAAAACTGACTAATAATAATTGAACTCTTTTTCAACAAATTGGGTAACAGTTTACACTCTCCATAATTTAGTCAACCTTCCTATATTTTTTTCTTTCCTTTTAAGTTTGGTTGTTGTCTTCTTGTTTGTTTTTATAATTTAAGAGGTAAAAAACAGAGCTGGAGATATTTCCAATTAATTATCTTCTGTTGTTTCAAATATATTCAGCAGAAAAATGGAGCTGATTTGACTGTGACTTTAAGCCACCAAAGTTGGAGGGACAGTGAGGATGGAAGAGGGACCATCTAGTATGAAAGTACCCAGTCACTACATACACACTACCTGGGTTCAAATCTCAGTTCAGCCACTCATGTAATCTCAAGACAGAGCAAATAAAATGGCAAGTGTTCTGAGATACTTGTTGCGAGGAACAGCTGAGTAAAGCAGCATTATTTAGTCTATAGAAAAGATACCATGGTAGAGACATGACTCCTGACCTCAAATACCTAAAGAGCTGTCACATGGAAGAGGGAATAGATAGGATCCAGTTCATGCTATAGAAGTGAATAGATGGAAATCACAGTAAGTAGTTTTAGCTTCATAAAGGAATGGACTTTCTGATAATTATGGATTCTCAGTGAAGAGCCTGACCCACCTGGAATGGCAAGCCACTGGAAGATTTTTAGCAGCAGACAAATGACCATCCATCCTAGATGGCAAAAGTTACATCGGGAAGTCTACCCAGGACAGCAGGGGACAGGGAACTGGAATTTGGGATACGTTCCAAAAGATAATAGGGGTAAACCTCTTCAGAAGCATTTTGGGAACACAGCTAGAGATCCTAGGTAGGACATTGCATAAACAGGCAGGGCATCTTTCCAGATTGTAGCTGAAAAACTATGAAAAGTGGGCTTGGAGACTAATATGTAAATTAAAAAGAAAAAGAAGTGTGTGGGGAAATGTTAACTGACCTACCAATGAAATCCTTCTCAAGAAATGATTCATCTTAAAAAATAATTCCTGAAAAATAAATCTGTAATTGTTTTCTTAGGTTGTAGATTTATAAAATCGGTTCTGAAGCTATTGAACTGAGGTATTTTTTCCTTCACTAGAAGTGTATGCACTATTAATGTGACATTCAAATTAGATTTTTTTAAACTTAAGTTTGCACTCTTAGATCACAGAACTGAATTTATGTGAGAAATAGACAGAATGGAGCATTATGCTTCAGAAGGGCTTTTGTCAAATGTCATATTGTTTGTCCCATGGAAACAGTGGGCATTTCAATTAAAGTCTAAACCAATAACAATTTAATAATTATTTTCTGCTGAAAGAGATCAATGAAGATATTTTCATATATTTTTAAACTTTTTAAAAATTGTAGTAAAGGAAAAGCTTTTTTTCTTTATTGTTCTTTGTGATCCAGTCAAGTGATGATCTCTTGTTTAAACTGTTTATATCCTACTTCATTCTAAGGTTTATTTGTAAATCCATAGATAGAGAAACTGTAAATGTTAATGCCCTGACATCATTGGCTTCAAAAATATCTTAACAAATGGCCTAACTGAATGTTTAGGGACATTAAACTAATGTAAAGGGTGCCAAATGAAGGTTTCTAGGCTGAGCCTCAGGCCACAAGGTCAGCTCTCTGCAGCCACAATGGCCTGGCCTAGCTTCATTCCTTCCTCCAAACGTTTTGGCCAAATGTTCCTGATAGTTTAAAATTGGCATATTTCAGAATATAAAAAGAAACAATAATCGGCCAATAGCAAAGTAGAGCAGGTTGAGTATCCCTTATCTAAAAATCTGAAATCTGAAATGCTCCAAAGTTAAAAATTTTTGAGTGCTGACATAATACCACAAGTGGAAAATTCCAATCAAAATGTAGATGCACTAAAAATACTGTATAGAAGGAATTCCGTCTGTATATGAGATGTATATGAAACATAAAATAGTTTCATCATGTTTTACAACATCTTTGCAAAGTAGTCAAGAATGTTATGCAATTTTCTTCATACCAATCAACAGAAACTGTCCTTGGATAAGGTAAGCAAAAAGAAAGTTAAAAGATACTAGATTGCTTCCACAATTTCTGGGATGACACAAAAACCAAAAACCAAGCCACCAGAAGCAAAGATTCTGATACGGTTAGTATTACAACCACTGCTGGGCACTGGACTTTGCCAATGACACCCCACTACAACCAGCACCCAGTGTGAACCAGCCACTTGGAAGCCATTGCCTCTACTGGTTGTAGATTTGGGGTGTCACTAGAAACACCAACGAAATGAATCATTCTCTGTCTCTGTCAAAGTGATTGCAAAGATCCAGGCATGACCAGATTATCCAAGCCTAAATCACAGGCCAGTGTGCTGACTTCCAAGGGCATGGGGAAGTGACTGTTTCGGACTTTTTGGTCTTCTGGAGTCTTTACCACTAAGAGTCATATTGTGGAAATTCCTCACTTAGAGGATAATGTTTGTAATGTTTGAGAGAGCCAGACACAATCACTGCTCATTATAGGAGGATAAGTATCAATTGTACCATTTTATATTTGAGAAAACTGAAACATCTTAGGGTTTGGTGAATTTTTTTTTAAGTTTTTGTGCTTACTGACAAAATAAGAATAAATTAGATTAAATGAAAGTAAATTTAAAAAATTACAATTAATTTCATCTTACTATAGGTTGAGTATCTCTTATCTCAAATGCTTGGGACCAGAAATGTTTTGGAATTCGGATTTTTTTTTTCAGGTTTTCAAATATTTGCATGTACAAAATAAGCTCTGTTGGAGATGGAATCCATGCCTAAACACAGAATTCATTTATGTGATCATGAAAGGAAGAGACATTTCATTTGATAGGCAAGAGGAGACCAGAAAAGATTTTTAGCAAAATACTATGATAAAGATGGACTTTGTCTTATCTACATCAATGTGTAAGGTGGCAGATGTTAATAGCAATGAGGCTGGGATCTGAAGATACCTTGATGAAAAACAATGGCAAGCAGAGAGAGGGTGGTGATAGACAGGAATGGAAAGAGAAGACAGTTGTGGAAGAACTGTGGAGAGACATTCTCCCCAGCTTGATGATGGACTGCAGAAAACAAGTAGAGGCATGATGAAGAGAATTTGTGAAAGAAACATCACCTTATGGAAAATTCATGAATCAATTGGATAAGAAATTGAGGAAGCAGAGATATATGATTCAGGAATATTCCCAGAGAGTTTGTGCCTACTTGAAGGAGTTATTGCTGTCGAGGAAAACTGTGTTTCTACAGAATAGAAAAATTAAGCAAGATTTTAATCCAAGCAAAGGAACTAGAAAGACTGAAGATACAGGTGAGAGAGGAAAACTAATAGAACAATTAATACATACTATCAATAGATATTATTACTCATTATAACCATATCAAACAACATTTCATTAATAAGATACTAAGAAAAAGTCCAGAAAAGGAGAAAAGGGGAATTAAAGAGAAACCAAGAATTTGTCATCTTTACTTTGAAATATATATATTGGAGGGTTATAAATATATATAGTGGAGGGTTAAAAACAATGACTATTTCTTATCATTTCTACTTTGCATATATATACCCATACATAAATGCATACATACTTTGTATTTATATATGTATTATATCTTCCCAATCACACATTTTTAGAGATGGACAAGGTGACTTGTCCTGAGATTCAAGGAAGTGGGAAAGCCAGTTTAAAACGTTTTCTGGCTTCTGGGTCAATGTTCTTTTCTTACCTGGTAGACCTGCATCAGAACACAGCTTTATATGAAAGTCTGGGTGTTTGTAAGCCACATGAATCACTAAATAAATGATACATCTTAAAATTCCATCTATCCTCAAAATAACTTTAATTTAGTTTTGTATTGATTGATTTTTATCTCAATTTTTAAAAAAATTTTTTTAGTTGTAGATAGACACAATACCTTTATTTTATTTTATTTATATGTGGTGCTGAGGATTGAACTCAGGGCTTCACACATGCTAGGCAAGCACTCTACTGCTGAACCACAACCTCAGCCCCTCGATTTTCTTTTGAGCTAAATAACAATGGTAATTTTAAGATATATTTAAGTTGCCCACATCCATGGACACAAATGATGCTCTATATACCTTAGAAAGGAATAATTGCTCTACAGGCAAGAGGCGTGAGCTTTGAGATCTGATTTAGTTTTCTGACATAGTAAAAATGATACTTTTTAAAAAATAAATATTCCCTCAGTCTTTCTGGGAAGAACGAGAACTACAGCCTGTGACCACACAGAATATGGGGAAGCACAGTAGCAGTTTGTCCATAAATTTGGTCCTATGGCACTAGCATATTAGGACCAAAAGGGAACCTGTCTGCAAAGGCAGTTCCTCACTTTACATTTGAGGAGACTGAAATTGCAAAACAGAAGAAGTGGTGCAAGTCACACATACAATCACAGCATACAGTTAGTGGATGTCAGAACCCAGGCTGGGATCAGCCCCTGGTTAATCAGTCCAGGGCTGTTTGCTCTCCCTGATTGCTGCTCTGAAATCAGTCAAGTTTTGTGTTTGCAGGCAACTCATTGTATTAAAGCTATTGAGGAATAAACCATGCTCACAACTAGTAAAGATGATTGGTACAAAACTGAAATCTTTTGTCTATACCTACAGTTAGCCCTCAGAATCTGCAGGTTCCATATCCATAGATTCAACCAAGCAGGGATTAAAATGCACCCAAATTGGATTGGGGAAAAAAAATTACATCTGTACTGAACATGCACAGACTGATTTTCCTTGTCTATTATTCCCTAAAAATATAGTACAACAACTATTTACATAGTATTTATATTTTATTAGCTATTATAAGCAATATTGAGATATTTCAAGTTTCTGGGAAGATGTGCATAGGTTATATGCAAATACTCTCCATTTTATAGAAGGGAATTGAGCATTTGTGAATTTGGTATCTCAGGAGTCCTGGGACCAGTACCCTTGGATACTGAGGTATAATTGTGCATACTGAACATATTTTTAAAGTGTTTATGAGGCATTCTCCTCTATTAAAGTCTTATGACCCAGTAGAGGAACAATAGAAAAACGAAACAATATCTACAATGAAAGCTGTAATATTCAAAATTTAAATAGATACACTTTTAGCTTTAGTCTGACTTCAGAGTCTCAAACCTGCCATTGAATTTCCATTTGTGTATCTTGTCTGAGTCTTAAACTCATCACATTAGAACGATGAATTTACTTTAGAAAACAAGTTCTCTGGTACTTTACCTTAGGTCAGAAACCATTTGAGTTTTAACAATCAATAATTTTAATTTTAAGTAGTTCTGAGGAGACATTTCAAGTGTTTAAAATATAAAAAATATATATATTTTAATGAATATTTTGCTCAGAATATGTACTGGAAGCATTACAAGGCTTTCAAAAATAAGAACTGAAGGACTAAGGTTAGATTTTCTTTAAAAAAATCACACATTGTTAACTTAGTTTCTTAAGATATTGAGAATGTCTTAAAAACATTTTCATGCTAATTAAGCACAGAAATCTTTTAACACTGTACTATTACTCTGAAAAGAGATGAACATCATCAATGTTAGTGGCTTTTAGAGGAAAAGGTAATGTTTCTCTATTTTATCAATGGTCATTAATATAAAGATTATTAATTAAATCATATGTACTGCCTTCTGAGGAAAAACAAGAAAACCCCAAGAGTTACACACACACACACACACACCAAGAAACATTCCATCACTTCAGTACGGCAGGTAAAATTTAAAAGTCAAAAAAGATTATAGTTTATTGATTTCCTTAGGCTACTTAAAAATAAATGTGGACCTGTATTCTTTGCATGAAACAAAATATTGAACTCTGCCCTTCAGGCATACTACCATACTTCAAATGCTGATCTTATCATCAGGGGCAAGTCAAACAGAGTTGGACTTTAAAAAGAAAAAAGGAAAACCCTGGAGCCACTGGGAAGCATCAAGGGTCGGGTTGTTGGTCTGGTTCTGGTCAGAACTCACCCAGGGTCACCATGCTGACTAAGAGCCACTAGGCTTCAAGATGACATTTTTCAATAAAAACAAATAACCAGAATTTGAAACATAATATGGAAAGAAAGAGTGTATTCTGAAATTAATTTTCTTTTCCACTTGGCATCTTCTTATTATCCATTCATGAACAGGAAACAGAATATTGTCATATCTCTGTCATTAGAATTCTGTATGATAAAATAATCCTAATAAGTTATAAAATAATAATGTCAAAGAAAATTGCAAATTGGTGAGGAATTAGATGGAAATTTTGTCATGTGTTTAAAATACTGGCCACATTCTATGTTCCTAGATGCTCACTTTGTAATATTGTGAAATGTATCCATCAACTTTAAATGTGAGTTAAGGCTCCTCAAACAGTGCAGAACACACACAATAAGTTCATTAAGATTCAGTTAATTAAACCTTGTTTATTTGCAGTAATGTTTTGCTTCTTTTTGAAAAGTTTCAAAACTTTCCATCTTTGACTTGTAGGGACCCACTGCCTAGAGTGCTTCCTAGAACAGAATCTGACATCTCCCATCTGACATCAATACTTACTCACAGAATTTATGACGTGGCCTGGGAAGTAGCTCTGAATGTGTCAAGCAGAAACATAATCTTGACACAGAAGCTAAAGCTAAAAGCACAAAAGAGTTAAAAGGATAGGCAACATCCTGAAATTATCCTTGAATGCATCTATATCTAAAATTTAGACTGAAATTTAAAAGGGTATTAACAGTTTCTTACACACCTCTCTTTTCCAAATTAATAACCTTTGAGGAGGAAAAGAGCAAGATTGCTATTATTCTAATTCTGTGTTTCTGTTTTAAAATCAGATATTTATTATTTTTAGGGGGAAAATCACTCCAAATAAGACATTTTGAACATTGTATAAGCAAGACTGCTCGGGGAACTAATTGAAAATGGTCGCTTTAATTATGAGAAGTTTGGGGGGAGTAGGGTGGGGAGATGAGGGTGGTAAGAAAACCTGTTACAAAGGGAATCTCTACACGACTGAAACCAGACAAACACAAGGGGGCAGGAAGAGCTCAACTCTAACCGGCTGACTGAAATGGGATCTAAACTATTGTAGTTCGCCCTCCGGATATTTATCAATTCTCTTGGCAGGCAAAGTAATGTGAAGCTGACAAGTGGGTTTAGTTTGTTCTTGGTCTAATTACTGTGAAGAGAACAGGAGCGTCTCTAATGACAGCTACCCCAACAGCGGCGGCTTTGGGACAGCCTGAGGCTACATTCCCTAGAACTTATTCTTTGGTGGGAGACTAGCGATTCTGATCAGACTACATTTCTCACGCATTCCAAATGCCCTATTTTCCTTTTACTCCGTGAACTTTGATTGCAAAGGAGGGGCTTGTTAAAAACTCACCAGTCCGAGGACTGTGTCCATTGTAAATTTATGAGAAGGTACCCCGGGCGGGGCTAGGGGGTTGTAACCTGCTCTAGCTCTGGTTTTAATCCCAGCTGCCCTTTTTTTTTTTTTTTTTTTTTTTTTTTTT
>NW_025999932.1:33118313-33195051 GCF_001458135.2 Marmota marmota marmota
AAAAAAAAAAAAAAAAAAAAAAAAAAACTATCCTCTTTGCAGGATTTCATTGCAGCGGGGAGAGGGGTTAATACGGGATATTCTTAATTGCAGACAAATTCTAAGAAGTGAATCCCGCACCACAGCGCGTTCCGCTTCCTATGCGTGAGCCCCAAATCTAGCAGCTCAGAGCAAAACGCGATCAAGGGCAAGAAGCTCCAGGTCCCTTTTCCCTGCACTTTCAAGACAACCTGTTGCTCGTTCTTTCTCCTCCCCTCCCCACCGTTTCCCCGCCTCGGTCCCTAGAGCTGATAGACAGAAATCACTACCCAACCCTCGACTCCCGTCCCTCCTCCCGGGACCAACGATTGGTCTCCTGGGAAGACTAGAGTAAGGGGGTAGGAGGGGAAGGATTTCCCTCACAGCCTGGGGTTTGGGGACCTGGGAAGTAAGAGTTGGAGGGACTCAGTTCTCCGCGTGAGTGAGCCGGCAGCGGCGGAGCCCGACGAGCTGGGAGGGCTTATCCTCTTCCGCTGCGGCTCCAGCAGGGACCGCACCGGACACTTCCCATCCTTCTGGCCCAGTCCCAGTTACAGGGGGACTTAGCAGGCAGAGTGCGGTGTTCTTGGCACTTAACGGAGGTGTCTTTGGTAGCCTGCCTGAGGACTGACTGCACGCTTTCAGACTGACCTGTCTGAGTCCTCACGCCTGGATCATGCACCCAGCCAGGACCCCAAAGGTCGCTCCCCCCGCGCGCCGGACAGCCAACTCCACCAGCTCTCAGCCAATACTTGGTCCGCCACCCAGTCTGCTGCTGCTTCTCCTGTCACTGGTAAGCCGCATCTCGGCACAGCCCGCCGTGGGTGACCGAGCATTGCTGTCTCCGGGTCTCGCGGGGGCTGCGGGGGTTCCTTCCGAGGAGGCCATAGTGATGGCGAATCGCGGACTCAGGGTGCCTTTCGGGCGTGAAGTCTGGCTCGATCCGCTGCACGACCTAGTTTTGCAGGTGCAGCCAGGGGACCGCTGCGCGGTGACTGTGCTAGACAACGACGCGCTGGCTCAGAGGCCTGGCCGCCTGAATCCCAAGCGCTTCTCCTGCGACTTTGGCCCAGGAGAGGTGCGCTATTCCCACCTGGGTGCGCGCAGCCCGTCGCGGGACCGCGTGCGACTGCAGCTGCGCTATGACGCTCCTGGAGGGGCAGTAGTGCTACCACTGGTCCTGGAGGTGGAAGTAGTCTTCACCCAACTGGAGGTTGTGACTCGGAACTTGCCTCTGGTCGTGGAAGAACTGCTGGGGACCAGCAATGCCCTGGACGCGCGGAGCTTGGAGTTTGCCTACCAGCCCGAGACGGAGGAGTGCCGCGTGGGCATCCTGACGGGCTTGAGTGCGCTGCCTCGCTATGGAGAACTCCTCCACTATCCGCAGGTCCCTGGAGAAGCCAGAGAAGGAAGTACCTCGGAGCCTCTCTTGATGGACTGCAAAGCTTTTCAGGAGCTAGGTGTGCGCTACCGTCACACAGCCCCCAGTCGCTCACCCAACAGAGATTGGGTACCCATGGTGGTGGAGCTGCGTTCACGAGGGGCTCCTCTTGGCAGCCCTGCTCTAAAACGCGAGCACTTCCAGGTGCTAGTGAGGATCCGAGGAGGGGCTGAGAACACCGCACCTAAGCCTAGTTTTGTGGCCATGATGATGATGGAGGTAGACCAGTTTGTACTGACCGCCCTGACTCCAGACATGCTGGCAGCCGAGGATGCTGAGTCTACCCCTGACCTATTGATCTTCAACCTCACCTCTCCCTTACAGCCCGGCCAGGGTTACTTGGTGAGCACCGATGACCGCAGCCTACCCCTCTCCTCCTTCACTCAGAGAGATCTGCACCTTCTGAAGATAGCCTACCAGCCCCCTTCTGAAGACTCTAACCAGGAGCGACTCTTTGAACTGGAGCTAGAAGTAGTGGACCCGGAAGGAGCAGCCTCTGACCCTTTTGCCTTCATGGTAGTGGTGAAGCCTATGAACACACTGGCTCCGGTGGTCACACGAAACACTGGTCTTATTCTCTACGAAGGTCAGTCTCGGCCTCTCACAGGCCCTGCAGGCAGTGGACCACAAAACTTGGTCATCAGTGATGAGGATGACCTAGAAGCAGTGCGACTGGAGGTGGTGGCTGGGCTCCGGCATGGTCACCTTGTCATTCTGGGTGCTCCCAGCAGCAACTCTGCTCCTAAGACCTTTACTGTGGCAGAGCTAGCAGCTGGCCATGTGGTCTACCAGCATGATGACAAAGATGGTTCACTGAGTGACAACCTGGTGCTCCGCATGGTGGATGGAGGAGGCAGACACCAGGTGCAGTTCCTGTTCCCCATCACTTTAGTGCCTGTGGATGACCAGCCACCTGTCCTGAATGCCAACACTGGACTGACATTGGCAGAGGGTGAAACAGTGCTTATCCCACCGCTTGCTCTGAGTGCAACTGACATAGACTCTGATGACTCTCTGCTGCTTTTTGTGCTGGAATCACCCTCCTCAACTGCAGGGCATCTGCTTCTCCGCCAAACTCATCCTCCCCAAGAGGAGCAGGAGCTGATCAGTGGCCTTTGGAGGAAGCAGGGAGCATATTATGAACGAACAGTGACAGAGTGGCAGCAGAAAGACATAACAGAAGGGCGGCTCTTCTATAGACACTCTGGGCCCCATAGTCCTGGCCCAGTGATAGACCAGTTTACATTTAGAGTTCAGGATAACCATGACCCCCCTAATCAATCTGGACTACAGAAGTTTGTAATACGTATTCATCCTGTGGATCGCCTCCCTCCAGAGCTGGTCAGTGGCTGTCCCCTTCGGATGGTGGTGCAGGAATCCCAGCTCACACCACTGAGAAAGAAGTGGCTGCGCTACACTGATCTGGACACCGATGATAGAGAACTCCGTTACACCGTGACCCAGCCCCCTGTGGACACCGATGAAAACCACTCACCAGTCCCACTGGGCACCTTGGTCCTGACTGACTACCCATCCACTGTGGTGACCCATTTTACCCAAGCCCAGATCAATCACCATAAAATTGCATACAGACCCCCAGGTCAAGAACTGGGAGTGGCTGCGCGAGTGGCCCAGTTCCAGTTCCAGGTGGAGGACCGAGCTGGGAATGTGGCTCCTGGTACCTTCACCCTTTACTTGCAGCCCGTGGACAACCAGCCACCTGAGATCCTCAACACTGGCTTCACTATTCAGGAGAAGGGCCACCACATCATAACTGAGACTGAGTTGCATGTGAGTGATGTAGACACTGATATGACCCACATCATTTTTACCCTCACACAGGCACCCAAACATGGCCACATGCAAGTGTCCGGACAGACACTGCATGTAGGAGAGCTCTTCCACTTGGAGGACATAAAACAGGGGCGAATTTCTTATACTCATAATGGAGATGAGTCCTTGACTGATAGCTGCTCCTTGGAGGTCAGTGACAGACACCATGTGGTGCCTATCACTCTCAGAGTAAATGTCCGGCCAGTGGACCAGGAGATGCCCATGCTGAGCCTTCCTACAGGTACTCTGGAGTCCTATCTAGACGTCTTAGAAAACGGAGCTACTGAAATCACCACCAGTATTATTAAGGGGACTGATGAACACACTGATGATTTGATGCTGACTTTCCTCTTGGAAGATCCACCCTTGTATGGAGAAATCCTGGTCAATGGAGCTCCAGCAGAGCAGTTCACCCAAAAGGACCTCTTGGAGGGCAACGTTGTCTATGCCCACACCAGTGGTGAGATTGGCCTATTGCCCAAAGGAGACTCTTTCAACCTGAGCCTGTCAGAAAAGTCTCAAGAATGGAGAATTGGTGGTAATACTATGCAAGGTGTCACGGTGTGGGTAACCATCCTCCCTGTGGACAGCCAGGCCCCAGAAATTTCTGTGGGTGAACAGTTTACAGTAATGGAAGGTGATAAAGGTGTTATAACCTCAATGCACATAAGCGCTGAAGATATTGACTCCCTGAATGATGACCTCCTGTGCACCATAGTTATTCAGCCAACCTCAGGCTATGTCGAAAACATTTCTCCAGCCCCAGGCTCTGAGAAGTCCAGAGCAGGGATTGCCATAAGTGCCTTCACTCTGAAAGATCTCAGGCAGGGCCACATTAACTATGTCCAGAGTGTCCACAAAGGGGTGGAACCTGTGGAAGACCGGTTTGTATTTCGTTGCTCTGATGGCATTAACTTTTCAGAGAGACATTTTTTCCCCATTGTAATCATCCCTACCAATGATGAAAAGCCAGAAATGTTTATGAGAGAATTTATAGTAATGGAAGGTATGAGTCTGGTGATTGATACGCCCATCCTCAATGCTGCTGATGCTGACATCCCCCCGGATGACTTAACCTTCACTATTACCCGATTTCCCACTCATGGCCACATCATGAGCCAGCAGATAAATGGCACAGTTCTTGTTGAAAGCTTCACCTTGGATCAGATCATAGAGAGTTCCAGCATTATTTATGAGCATGATGACTCTGAGACCCAGGAAGACAGTTTTGTGATTAAGTTAACGGATGGTGAGCACTCTCTGGAAAAGATGGCCCTCATCATGATCCTCCCTGTGGATGATGAGACCCCCAGAATGACCATCAATAATGGACTGGAGATAGAAATTGGGGAAACCAAAGTCATCAACAATAAAATATTAATGGCCACTGATTTGGACTCTGAAGACAAATCCTTGGTTTATATCATTCGTTATGGGCCAGGACATGGTTTATTACAGAGACGAAAACTTACAGGTGCCTTTGAAAATATCACGCTGGGCATGAATTTTACCCAGGATGAAGTGGACAGAAACTTAATTCAGTATGTCCATTTTGGGCAAGAGGGCATCCGGGACCTAATTAAATTTGATGTGACTGATGGAATTAACGCCCTCATCGATCGCTACTTTTATGTGTCCATTGGGAGTGTTGACATTGTCTTCCCTGACGTGATTAGTAAGGGGGTGTCCTTGAAGGAAGGTGGTAGAGTCACCCTCACAACAGACTTACTAAGCACAAGTGACTTGAACAGCCCGGATGAAAACTTGGTTTTTACCATCACCAGGGCCCCCATGAGAGGTCACCTAGAGTGCACAGACCAACCTGGAGTGTCCATCGCATCTTTCACTCAGCTCCAATTGGCTGGAAACAAAATCTACTACATCCACACAGCTGACGATGAGGTGAAGATGGACAGCTTTGAGTTTCAAGTCACTGACGGACGTAACCCTGTCTTCCGAACGTTCCGTATCTCCATTAGTGACGTGGACAACAAAAAGCCAGTGGTCACCATCCATAACTTGGTTGTCAGCGAAGGTGAAAACAAGCTGATCACGCCCTTTGAACTCACTGTTGAAGACAGAGATACTCCTGACAAACTCCTGAAATTCACTGTCACCCAGGTGCCTGTTCATGGTCATCTCCTTTTCAACAATACCAAACCTGTCATGGCTTTTACCAAGCAAGACTTGAACGAAAACTTAATCAGCTACAAACATGATGGCACGGAGTCGAGTGAAGACAGCTTCTCCTTCACGGTGACTGATGGCACCCATCCAGACTTCTATGTTTTCCCAGATACAGTATTTGAAACGAGGAGACCTCAAGTGATGAAGATCCAGATCTTACCTGTTGACAATAGTGTCCCCCAAATTGCAGTGAACAAAGGGGCCTCTGTGCTTCGCAATCTGGCCACTGGTCACTTGGGGTTCATGATCACAAGCAAAATACTGAAAGTGGAGGATAGAGATAGCCTGCACTTCTCTCTGAAGTTTACTGTGACAGAGGCTCCTCGACATGGATATCTCTTCAACCTGGACAAAGGCAACCACAGCATCACTCAGTTTACTCAAGGTATGTTTCCTTTACTTTCCTTATACCCAAAGGACATTCCAGGTCTTATTTCCTGAGAGCATGGCCATCCCTGAAAGCCTATAAGTAGAGCATTGAGTTAGGGTCCAAGGGAAGAGAAGGGAGAAAAGAAAAGGGAAAAATAACTGTATACTTACTTTCTTACAAAACAGCTGCCTTGCTGCCAGATGTACCATGACAGTGACCTTTATTAGAGAGAGTATTGATATATTTCAATAGTGGCAAGTTATGTTGCCAAAGTAGGGGCAGGATTGGTGAAATAAAATTGAAGCAGACTTTCCAGTTCTGCTGCATTAGCCACAGCTATCCTCTGAGCATCCTCTGTTTCATATGTTATGCATGCTTCATGAAGCATTTCAACACTTTATAGCTGGAGTAGCTCACTAAATTGTATTTATTCAGATTATTATCATTATTAATGAGCGTCCAAATAAACCTTTAAATTTGTGTTACTTTGATTAATGCTGAAGAGCATCACCAATACTATTGTGGTTGCTAGGAACTTTGTAACTAAAAGAAAAAAAAACACATGTTCACGTTTACATGGAGACTTTAACAATTCTCTTATAATATTTCATGACTCAGGCAAACACCTGTCCAAAGACATAACAGATAAACACCCATCTAGAGTTACAACAAGTTATATGAGTTAGAATTATATGTGATAACACAGGATATATTGACTGGGGGGGTGGGATACACCCAAGAAAAGGAGATTATACTACACTTTTAAGAAGACAATGTATTCATCACCAAACTGTACACCTGTTTCATTATTTAGAACCTGAAGATATGTAAACAAGATTAATAGTACACAGAGGAAATTATTTCATCATTTTTGAGCCCTCTCTCTGGCCTGTTTCAAACACCAGTTGCCTCAAGCTCCTTTGTTCTTGAGGTAACAGGGTTTTTCTAACCTGAATTTCCCTGGTGGGTGGACACAGTCTGAGACAGGAAGGGCAGGTGACCTGTGCTGGGTTATTCAGTGAGAGAAGGGACAAGTCCATTCAGTGTGCCAGATTGGGAGTTAGGACTCTGTTCTCTAGAACGTGCGACTTTCATTACAAAGGCATTTGTGTTGCTTTCATGAAAACCTCACCATGTCAGAAAGGAAATCAGATCCACCATTTGTGGGCTCTGTGGGTAGAGATGGAGTTTAACCCCAGGGCATCCCAGTGGGGGTGTTCTTTTCCTACAGCAGTGTTCTGCTCTTAGATAACAAATACTTTAATAAACATGGATGTAGCAAAACGTAGTGTTCAAGTGAACTGCTTCTCTGTTTGATGCTGGCAAGTAGCCTCACACTCCAACCTCCTGATTCTTGGCCGAAAGCCTGAATGTATCCCAGGGCCTGCAGGGACAGGAAAACCCCAGAGTGCCAAGTGTCACGCCACACCAGCAGGAAACTTTTGTGTGAAGGCTTTCTGAGGATGGGGATGCCATGCAATCCTACACTGGTTCATTTTCATGGAAAGTGAAGAGGATGAAAGGAATATATTAGAGGACAGAAAATGTATTTCAAATCCCTCTCCAGACCTGAAATGGAAATCTGATTTTAGAGATTTTTTTTTTTTAAAGAATTTTTGGATGAAGACAGGCAAATGATTTAAGTTCTACAGACCAAATCCAGCAGCTCGAAATATTGGAATGTTATTTCTTAAATGTTCAACCCTAAAAATTATGCCACTTTATTCTAGGCAGTTCTGTTTTTCACTGATTTTGAAATATCTTCAATAACTTTTGTGGGGTTTTGTTTGTTTGTTTGTTTGGTTGATGTAGAGTTAAGTTTGTTGCAAATAGAGATTCTCTTTTTAGGGGAAAAAGTTAAATTTTTAAGGGAAATTATTACATTGCAATACAAACTCAAATATCGACTAGGAAAACTGTTGGTTTTAATTTAGTCACACAGCACTCACATGAACAAGTTGAGGCTGGAGTTTACTTCATAGCAGTTATTTATGGAGATTAGATAAGCAATTAAAAATGGAGAAAGCTTCATCAGAGAACTGCTAGGGCAGCTCTTCCAGTAGGAGAAAGAAAGCAGAGGAAGGACTGTGCCGTCTTTTAATTTGTTTTTGCTTTGTCTTTATCATCTAGGGATAAGCTAAACTATATTTTGATGGATTTTTCAGTGCACTGACTTGATTCAATTTTGCACAGATAGCCAGAGAAAATTTTTATGTTGATTGACCAAGTGGTTCCTAGGAGAAAAAGAATAATAATTGATTTGTAAAATTTTAATTGAAGTTCATTATAAGGAAAAATTAACAATGTCAAATTAGTCAGATTAGGAAAATTATCATTATTTTGTGGTATGGGGTACTGAACTCAGGGCCTCATGCATGCTAGGCAAGTGCTCTACCTCTGAGCTACAGCCACAGTCAAAATTATTTATTTATTTCGAACTTTACAACTTTCCCAAGGTGTCCCCACCCTCCCTCTAGCCAACACCTCACACCAGGTCTGAATCGCATGTCTCAAAAACCTGGATTTTTTTTTTTTTATTTGCAGTAGGTACATAATGATACATTATGTGGGATAATTTATAAATCACTTTCAGTAGAGTGGAAATGTCCCCAAAGAGTTTGAACCAGATGTGGTTACCAGACATGTTAATGAACTTACAATAGAAAAGACAGAATGATTGTGTGGGTAAACTGGAAATAAATGTAATTGCATGTTTAACCATTAGAAGAAAACCTGGTTAATTCCTAGATGTTTGCTTGAAGAAGATAGCATTTTAACTTTTGAGTTTTTATCTTGTTAGGACTTGGGTGCCTTAAGAAAGCTAGAGTTAAGGCATATTTACAGTATGTTTATGTTATTTCCAGAGGTACCTGGAGGATAACAATATTTTGCCCAAAGTACTTACTTGAGATTTAAAAAGCCTCTTTTTAAACTATAAATTAGTATCAAAGTTTCAGGGAAAACTAAAAGAATTTTGTTAAGTTCCAACTAATCAATAACACATTCACTGGTTTGGAAGGGAAACATGACACCTGAGTGTCATATTGCATTCATATTCTCTTTTTCTTAAAAAAGGAAAGTTCTGAAAAATCAGTTTTGAAGCAATTATTTGTTTCAATGACACTGTCTCCAAAATACTGTATTTTTGCCTAAGAAATCATTGGCACCAATGTGGGATGTGCTAAGCAGGGCTCTTTCTTTCTTTCTTCCTTCCTTCCTTCCTTCCTTTCTTTCTTTCTTTCTTTCTTTCTTTCTTTTCTTTCTTTTCTCCTAGTAAAACCTTTACATTTTCTTATAAAATTTAGAAAAGGTGAAAATACTGGAAAGAGTCTTCCCCACATGGCCCAAAGCTGTTTTCCCCCATGGTAGGGATGCATAGTCAGTGGAGATGATTTAACTCCTTACTGACAAAGGGAAGGTTACAGGAATTGAGTTAGGAGATTTAAATAGACCAAGAGGCTCTCAGGGCCTGCACTCCTTACCCTGCAGAAACCCATCCATGCCAAGGGAGAGATGCAAGTGTGAGCCATCAGGCAACTTAACATCTTCATTTTACATTAAGGAATATTTGAGCTTTTACTATAAGACCCTGAGCAAAGGACTTGGGAAGTTAGGATGGGAAACAATATATCCAAGAAATTCTCAATCTATTAGGAAAGATAGCCACACAGAAAGATAAAAATGACACTAGGCAGAGAGTTTTGGAAATTATAGCACAGCTAAAAGGAAGTATTGCAGGAGGACAGAACATCTTGAACTTGCTTTGCCTCCACGTACCTCTTTTAGCAAGAAGGTGCCATTAACTATAAAATCAGATTTTCACCCCAGGGATTCCTGACCGTGAGTCACCTTTCAAACTTGTATGAGCCAGTGAGGAGCACATCTCACATCTATAGAGTAGGGCTGTAGAAACACATGGATCCTAACACCTTGCCTCACTCAAGTTTATTCTTTCATAAGTTATTATATTTCATTAGATGTATATTATATAAATGTGTGTGTGTGTGTGTGTGTGTGTATATAGCCTCTGAACTCCCTAGCATGAACTGAAGTAGAGCTTTTGGGAGATGAAAAAACCCTAAAACACCTACCAGATAAATATATATTATAGACTGTTGTTGAAAACTATTTTTAACTGTGATCCAATTTTATGTAACCTTAGGAAACTCACTGATTGGCCCAGGTCAAATAACCATCTATTGTGAGTGTCACAGAACAGAATATTTGTCCTATTATATTCTCTGTGCACTATCATTAAGGAGGAGAACTGACAAATTGATGACTAAATTTTAAAAATTGTGCCCTAGTAATCAAAACAAAAAAATCTATTAATTTGAATTTCATAGAGTGAATTTGATATCAAGTGAATTCAACAGAGTAGGAAATAACCTGAGGAGGTATAACTTTCTGCTCTAAATAAAGCTTTCCATTCTTATTAGACGTTGTTTTGTTCTAAGTTCTCTTAGACATCGAGTCAGGATAGTTATTTCAATCTGTGAGGTTTTTAAAGAAGTACCTCCTTGATTTTGCCTTTTAAACTTTGGAGACCTTCGAAACAGCCGGCTATACCACAGAAGGTAAGAGTGAGGGGGCAAAGCCTTTTGCTTCTGAGGGCCAGTCCTCCAGAGAGGCAAAGGATGTAATTCAAGAGGGCCAGGAAATCTGCCATGCCTCAAAACATATTCCTTTCCACCTGTCATGGTGCTTGACATTCCGTATTTAGGAGTCACTCTTGGTGCACGAACATGTGAGCACTATTGGGAGTGGCGACACCTTGCTATTATTACAACCTATGTCTCGCACTCTTGTGTAGGGCATCAAATTTCCACAGACAGCTGAAATCAAGGGGCTTAGAGATCTGACGGTTTAAGATAGTACTGTTCCCCTGGAAGAGGATCTAAACACATTTACAGAAAGACAACAGCCAATAGGATTTACTTACGGTAAGAAACTTGCCAAAGTAATTAATCATCTTGCTTTTGGTTATTTTCTAGCTGACATTGATGACATGAAAATATGCTATGTCTTAAAAGAAGGGGCTAATGCCACAAGTGATGTGTTCCATTTTGCAGTTGAAGATGGTGGTAAGTATTCCATTTTTCTAGTAGTGAAATGGAGGAGAGGGACTTGTCTTCATTGCTCTTTGATATCAATATTACAAGGAATCTTTATCAAGAATCATTTTATGCTTATCTGAATTTAGGTGGAGTGAATTTAATATTTGCTGCAGAAAACTTTATCATTTAAATTTGACACAGTGCTAGTCTGTAATGACTATAGACATGTTATAGTTGTATCCTTTTTGTCTTGGTGATTTGTAAGCACTAAAGAGAGATCTGTATAAATAGGATCCCCACGTCCAGTTGTTCAGATTATATCTTGCATGAAGTTGACTACTTGAGGTGATGCAAGGATATTGGAATCCAGCCCAGTTCCACTCAGCCATGTGCCCACTGGGTGTATCTACACAAAATAAGTATCTTTTTCTAATTTGCATATGGTGCCCTGTAGATTCATTCTGATAGAAAAGGTTTGCACTCACAGAGAACTCAATGCTAAATAAAGGGTTGTTTTATCTCACCTATCTCAGGATACCTAATGTTTTTCTTAGTTTGAGGATTTTTTTTTTATTATCTAGTCTAGCTAAAAATTTTCCTTGGTGAATTCTGAAGAATACTGCAGAGAATGGGTATAAATTTCTGACAGAGTCCAATTTTTCATCACTGTGACCAAAATGCCTGATATAAGCAACATAGAGGAGGAAAGATTTCTTTTGCCTCACAGTATCAGAGGTTCCTGTCCAAGGCCAGCCAGCTCCATTGCTTTGGAGTTGAGGTGAGGCAGAACATCATGGTAAAAGAGCATAGCGGAGAAAAGCTGCTCAATTCAAGGTAGCCAGGAACCAAAGAGAGAGAGAAAAGAGGAAGAGGCCATGAACAATATGTCCCCAAGCATGTGCCTCATGACCTACAGCCTGTAACTATGTCCCAACTGCCTACAGTTTCCACCTCCTCCCAGTAAACAATTCAAATTATTAATCCACCAAATGGATTAATATATTGATGAAGTCAGAGACTACATGATCCAATCACTTCCCCAAGCCCCACATCTGTATGCTGATGCACTGGGGACCACGTCTTCAACACTTAAACTTTGGTCAAACATTCCAGACCCAAACTGTAACACTTTCCATCTAAGTTTCTGGGCAATGTTATTACCATTACTTCCCCCAAACCGGCTGCCACTCATGCTCTTTCCAGCTCCCAGTGCCTCCTCTTCTTAACCCTGTGGACTAGGAGAAAACTGATCACTTCTGAATTGGTTATAAAGATGTTTTTGTTCTTGTGTGCCCTCGTGGGAAACAGAAGAGACTCAGCAAGTACTTGTGTTGTGTGAACAGGACACCGGAAGGAGGGCATGTATGAGAGAAAAGAGGGAGAAGCAAAATGAGTCAGACTCAGTCATCTGTTTCCTTATGATGCCTTTTAAAAATGGCACACTATTAAGTCATCCATCTCAAAATGATTGCATCCTTAGCCTCCATATTCATTGAAGCAGTAAATAGAATTTGTTTAAAATATCACTGGACACAACATGATCACAGCTCTCAGAAATGACATCTGCTGAGTGTGTGCCAGAGAGGCAAAAAAGTGTGTTAACTTGGGCTCAACTATTTAAATCAGAGCTTAATAGAGCTAATGCCTTTATTTTGAGAGTGAAAAGTCACAGCTTAGTACTCTACATATTGAAATAAGGAATCCTAGCAAAGAACACAGTTCTAAAGAAAGAAATCAAATTTATTTTTTAAAAAGGTTTCCTGGATCTTATTATTCAAAGGTTAGAGTCTGCTGAAAAAAACTGTAGAGTGACACCAGAAATAATCAAATATTGATGCAAGACATCAGATCTGTCACTTAGAATGTCTAAAGGAGCCCTAATAGCAAAAGTTTAAATCCTTTAAAATTACAAGACAAGTTTAAATCCCAATAGCTACAACTATTCTAAGATATTATAGATCGTACTTTTTTTTTTTTTTGCTTTTCTTCCCCCATTTATGCCCACACACATGCACAAACACTTTTATTCTATTATTCTGCACACCCTTAGCTGGGTGAAATAACATAATTTTCACTAAATTTAAGTCTGTGTTCAACTTTGGAAAGCATGTAGTATCATATTTCCAAATATTAAGTTAGGATTGACAGACTAAAGAGACTAGGCTTAGTTTAGAATTCCTGGAAATGTGGTGCGGCTTCGGAAGATTGTCTTTGTGTTTATGGGAACAAGTAGGAAATCATTTGAGCTTTTTCAAAGTTTCAGTTTCACATGAAAAGAAAAATTTCAGAGATATTCTTTACTCTCTTCCTTTCCACAGGCATAGCATGACTGAGAGAGCTCAGGCAGATTCGGGCAAACTCTTAAAACAGAGTTTACCTTAACTTCCCAGAAGAAAATTTTCCTTTGACCAGATAAACACAGAAACTTGCAAGACTGAAAACAAAAAGCCACCTATATATCTCAAAATGGTTTTGACCTGATTCCTTTTATAAAGGGATTCTTGTATTATCTCATAAATAGTCTCACATTTGAATCAGAAATACAGTTCTCTTTAAACTTGCAGAATATGAACTATAGTGGCTAATTATTATCTACTTTATATAGTAATAGTAGGCATACCCTTAAATTGTACCCATGAAATACATGAAGCACTTCAAGTATTTTACATCTGGGAAGCCAGTCAAGACATGATACAAGACATGATAGCTTAAAATTAATAATTCTTTATTTCAAATGTCTTTCCAATCCTTTAAATTCACCTTCAAATTAACAAGTCTAATTTTAGGATGGTATCCCTCTAAGTAAATTATTGGTGCAAATATAATCTTTGAATAATCTTAAAGGTAACAAATAATTTAATTTCAGGGATCAAGTAGATTTAATTGTGTGATCATGGACACCTGTCTGGCCACAGGATTTTTCTATCATGAGGTAGCCTTGGATTAGCTATGGTCACTACATTTTAGGTTTTGAAGCACTTTGAGGTTCCTACTAAACGACAGGAGTAAAGAGTACTGAGGAAAAGATAATGTCAGGGTATTCTTCTCTGGGGGATTCTACTATATTTGGACTTGATGAATGTTGGTTGATATAGCACTATGTGTTTAAAAGCCCAGGGATCCTTACATCTTAGTGTTCTTTCCATTAGATTTTTAACTTTCTATATGGTTTATTGGTAATATTGCCTTCATAGCATCCCTGTGAGCTTGATAAAACAACAACAACAAACAGTATGATTTCCTATATAACAGATGAGGAAACTACATCACAGAAATGGGTAACTGATCCCTTTCAAGTTGCACAACAGGTAACTAGAGGCTGACTTCAATCCCAGATTCTTTCCAGAGTGATAACTGATAACTTCCCATTTGCTTTGGATACCCACAGGATAGGGAAAGACTCCTAACTTCTCTGCCTTGTCCAGACCAAAGTTTTAGGACTATTTAATTGATGAGACTGAGTCAGAATAGGCTCTACTGATAAGGCATACAGAAAGTTTTGTGTCTCCTGGAATGTGAATTTTTAAAACACTTTAAAGGTCCTACCTCCATAAACTTTATAGTGCTCTTCCCTGGTATTATGGTGCAATTCTTAAAATGATTATTTGGTAATGAAATATGTTTGCTAGAATGTTAAGGAAGAGCATGCAAATGTTTAGTCAGACTGGCCCATCCATCCAGGTATCCTGGGGCCAGTCACCACTTGTGGATGCGCTGTACCAACCTGGAAGGACAAACTCTGAAGTTCAGGGATGTATTCCAGTAACATGTGGCTTTTTCTAATGAGCCTGTGCATTTAAATACCTTTAAGCAATCACCTATGGATTTAATCAATGGGTCTTCCATTTCTTTTTCATTTCACCCTTTATAGCTTCATGAAATATGAAGTTCAGGAGGCTTTCCCCATCCTGTGGCTGTCCTAAGCAAGTGGGGCATTACCAGTTATCCCTGGGGAAAGAATCTGGGAATGAAGTCAGCCTCTGGTTACTTGGTTGTACAAATTGAAGGGGGTCAGTTACCCATTTCTGTGATGTGGTTTCCTCATCTGTTATATAGGAATCATACTATTTGTTGTTGTTGTTTTACCAACATAATCCCACTGCAGACCTGGGAAACACATCCTCTTGATGATTGCCTCTGAATTCTAATTCCAGATGTAGTACTCCAGACTTCTGTGGGGGTGTTCATTTATCTCCTTCATCATTGAACACATTCTTATCTGATTCCTTCTCAGCATTCAACCCTATGGATTTTCTGTGAGCTGTTTTAATACAAAAGTGTTTTTTTCCCCAGTCGCATTTTAGTTTTCTCTTCAGGGAGCTCCTCTGTTTGTGTATTGGGATGTGAAAGACAGTCTCACATAACTATTCCAGGTATGTCCCACCCTCAAACCAAATGACTGTTAATCACTCTTCCAAACCAGGCTCAAATGTGGTTTCCTCTCCAGAGTTATTCCCCATATCATAATGAGGAAGTTAGCTTCACCCTTCTTTGTGCTTCTATCCATAACTTTATTTGCAGAAGGAATGTTGTACTATGATTATTTGTTAACATCAAGACTTCTATTAGTAGGAAAGAAGCTCCTTAGTATCAAAGGATATCGTTAATCTTTGTACCTCTAGGCCCACAGGGCTGAGCACATGGCATACTTACCAAATATTAAAAAGGATGAATGGATAAATGGGAGGGAAAAACTCAGTTAAGTAGTATTTTAAGAAAAGTTCCTATAAACAATTTCCAGTGGACCTTCTGCATTCCTTTACAATGATCTCTTATCCTAGCTTTAATATAAATCCCTGTGGCACCACGAGAGATTTTTAGTAAAGCTTTCACATATATAAATACATGAAACCAACTGCTGTGAAAATTCCTTTGAAATCTTCACTGAAATATACTTCAGATTGAAAAAATTCATAGTAGCCACCAGTTCCAATCTCAGATTATTCTTAAAGAATTCTTTTCTGGAAAAATCAATATTTGTCAATATACTACATAAACTATTTGTCAATATGCCATATAAACAATTATACAATTTAAATGCAAATATACACTTTTTAAATAAATCACTGAAATTTTGAAAAACTATCATAAGTGTTCTGTGTTTTGGTTATACCAATTTTTTCCTCAAGTGATGAGACAACATTATGACAAAGAAATATAAATCTGTATAAGCATAAAGTATCACCAGTTCTTATTAAAAGATTGTTGTGTAAACTTTTATAGTTTGCTTTTTTTTTCCTTCAGTGCTCAGGATTAAAACCAGGGTCTCATAGCCTCATTCATACATCTCCAACCCTAAAGATGGTCATAAGAAAGAGTTAGGATATGTGGTCATCTGGCTTAATAATACTGAATAGGAGGAGCTGGACTTTATTCTTCATTATCAAAACCTGTTTGCTGCTTCCTCATTTGAACTCTCATATGACATGGGCATGCCGTCTGGGTGCTGCCTTCCAGTCTTGGCATTGACACTGGGGAAGTGACATAAAATCTGTGTAGGCCATTACAATGTATCTGGTCCACAGCCAGACATTTTTTTGGCTGCTGTTTGTGATCATGCCTTTTGGTGCCCAAGTCTCCATTCGCCAAGATCCTTAACTTGTGTGCTATTGAAAGATATAAATAGTATCTTGACATAGTAGAAGAGTTTCAAAGTCATTTTTATCTCTGATATGTCAGTTAAGGTCGAGGCTTTTGAATTTTTATTCCATCCTTGACAATTAAATACTCAAATGCAAAAAGACCACTAGAAACTCTTTATTCTAGATAGAAGGAGCACAAGTTTTAACTTGAAGGTGACCAGTAACCTCAGGGTTTATGGCAAAGCAATTACTGATATTTAGCTTGAAGTTAAAGCTAGGGCTGGAAAAATATAAATAAGTACTATGAATAGAAAAATAAGGTCTGAGTACAAGCATTAAAAGATTATACAGACATACTCAGCTTAGAGAGTGAAGCATGCATTCTTGACAATAAAATTAATTGCTAGTGACATGACAACCAGAGGAAGTATACTAGTTATAGTAAGATGGTGAAGTAATGTCAGGCACTGATACAAATATTTTTAATCTGTTAGCATGCACAAGATCTACTAGAATACAGATCCTGGGGAGGAGTGTTGGCTAGTGCTAAATGTACACAAGCTTTCCCCCCCCCCCCCATTGAGTAGTTCAGAATAGTTCAAGTCATTAAGATCTTTCTATGCTGGATCCTTGACTTTAAAGCATCACTCTATTAATATACCTGTTGTTCAGTGTCCAGGAAAGAAGTAATACCTTTTAGACAGAAAAATATCAACTAAATTGTATCAGTTATTATGCTTTAGGCTCACTCCAAAATTATCATATGACTTTACTGTTTTTATTGGCTTTAGTTCAGAGGACACTTTCCTGAAATCATTAAATCTTTGGGTGAGTATGAATTCTTATCAGGCACATCTCTAGAGATTTTAACATGAACCTCTGTTTACATTGAGAACAAATCATAGTCACCTTTTAAAAACTTTCACATGTGATTAAAATACCATAATCTCAAATCAAATATTTATTTGTGGTATTTATTACACAATTCAGTCATATTCCATTCTATCTCATTAAGTTTCCTCTGGGTGACTGGGAGAATCCCAAAGTGGTTTTCAGTGAGCACTTTCACAATTATAAGTCGTATTATTCTCTATTTGCTAGAAGCAATGAGAATGCATGAGAGAACAGGATGGGATATCATAGAAGGATCAGAGTTTCTATGGTGAAATTTATTTGCTTAAAAGAGATTTCCTATTCCTTTAAATTATTTGACAAATATTTTTTGAGGTACCCACTTCATTTGGGGTGTCCATTGGGATCTGGGAAGACAATGATGAATATAACAATCATAATCTTTGACCTGGGATTCATCCTGAAGATAAAGCAATAGACGAAACATTTGTGCATTGTTTAAAGTATTCTGGAGGTTAAAATATAGAAATGCAGCCATCAGGAAAGGCTTCTAGAAGGTGATATTTAAACTTAGAATGAGGGCTGGGGATGTGGCTCAAGCAGTAGCGCGCTCGCCTGGCATGAGTGCGGCCCGGGTTCGATCCTCAGCACCACATACAAACAAAGATGTTGTGTCCGCCGAAAACTAAAAAATAAATATTAAAATTCTCTCTCTCTCTCTCTCTCTCTCTTTAAAAAAATATTTAAAAATTCTCTCTCTCTCTCTCTAAAAAAAAATTTTAAAAAAATTAACTTAGAATGAGATACAGCTGCTAAGAGAAGAAGATGTGCTATAGGCAGAAGGAGAAGCATATGCGAAGGTACTGAGCTTTGGTGTTCAAGTCACTGGGAGAGCACCAGCATGCCTGGAGCTCAGTCAATAAACCAGAGACCAGGCGGAGAGGAGCCCCTGGCCCGATGGTGCAGAGCCTTGTAAATCAGTGGGAGTAATTTAGAAAAAGGAAGCCCCCAAATCATTTTATAGCAGGGGAGTAACATATATTCCACTTTGTGCTTTAAGAAGAGGACCCTTGCGTCTGTAGAGAATCAATGGAAGGTCAATAAAGGCAAAGAGGGAGATTAAGATGAGGCCGACGTTAACATGAGGTTCAGTAAGACAGATTTGACGTGGAAAGGAGATACAATTTGGGATCTAAATCCATAGGACTTATGAATTGGATTGTAGTGAAGAAAAAAGGAGAACTTAAGCAAGTGTGATTCTGGGTTCCGTAGCCCCTGTAATATTACTAATATTTACTAAGATAAGGGAAAGGCTGGAAGGGATGGCAAAGGTTTAAAGCAGGAAATTAGGAGGTCCTTTTGGGCATGTTAATTATAAGATGCCTTCCTCCTTTAAAATGTGCACACAGGAAGGCCAGCCCCTGACCCTGCTTATCTTCTCCCCATCAGAGTTAGCTGCACAGCCTTTAGAGTAGGAACTAGAACACGCACTGGTTCTCTTGCTAAAATTGTTGATGTGACCCTGACCAAGAGATGGAAACATTCTTAACCTTGATTTCATTGGTAAAGTGGGGATAATAATAGTACCTAGCTAATAGGGTTCTTTTGAAGATTAAGTATGATGTTGCATGGAAAGAAGATTACTCATGTGGTGCAGTTTCTGCCGAATGTGAGTTGCTGTGCAGGGGCTGTTGCTCCCTGCTGCTGTCCCTATCCCTCGGAGGGACTTCTGGGAGTCATTTTTTTCTTTACTCTTATTTTCTTGTTTTGTCTTTTTGTTTTTCCTTTAACTTACTTTCTCGGTTTCTCCTCTCTCCCTCTCTTCCTTTCTTGTGTTCTCTTGTTCCTCTCACAGCAGTGGGCTATACCATTGTCTGATTTTGGTGGAGAGGTGGGGAGAACTACAGTAATGGAAAGTGGAAAGGTGATCAGCCTTTCTGTAACACATAGCTTAAAGGCTAAGGATGCTTCCAAAGTTATTTCACAGGTTGTAAGTAGCTTAACCAAGATTTTCATGAAAAAAAAAATATACATAGGAAATTTTCCCTATGATCATATAAGAGAAATACAAAAGTCTGTGTCTCTTGAGCCGAATATGAGCATGTTTTATTTCTCCTTTCTATTGGCTTTAAGTATAAATTTTTTAGGCTTGAAGATTAAAGTTCTTAACTTGATTTTATCAAAATATAGCTCTCCAAAATATCTGGGTTTAGCAAATGTAAAATCCAAAGGATAGCTTTTCTTGCAAATCTCTAATACACTCAGTCACAACAGTCTGAAGATATTGATAAGATGCCATGTTTATTCAGGTCTTAGAATTACCCAATAGGCTTAGTATGTGCAGAATGCTGTAGTTGCCCTGATAGACAGATGCCCCATTTAGTGAATATTTTAAAGAAAATAAAGCAATTAAACAAATGTACCTTTGGAAATGCTCATAAGTTTAGATTGAAAATTTTCTGTTGAGGTTATTGAAAAACAAGTGCTGAGTATATGTATATATACCCAGAATGTTTCTTAAAAAATAAACGTTGCTTGTGAGAACAATTTGTCATAAACAGATACTTCTTATTTCCATGTCGTGAAAATATAAAATCTGTTTTCCCATAAGATTAGGAGGAAAATATTTATTGTAATAAATAAATCTTGTAATCCTGGCATTCTTATAAATAATGATTGGATAATGAATGGATTTTATTGAACAACTACAGTGTTAAACTTTCTATTCTGTAATTATTAAAGCTTATGTCTTTTGGTAATATCCCATTGAAGTCAAAGGGTCAAATTTCATATTTAATCCTGATTACAAATAGGAAAAATAAGACTGATTGAACTTTAACTTTGTGAAAAATTGATGAATGAGTGAACCACACATTCAAATAAAGTATTGGTGCTCTTGTTAGCACTTTACAAATGTAGATTGATTTTCTTTTTTCTTTTTTTTTTTGTTCTAGTTAGTTATACATGACAGTAGAATGCATTTTAATGCATCATACATAGATGGAGTATAACTTCTCACTTTTCTGGTTGTACATGATGTCGACTACACCAGTAGTGTAATCCCATACACACATAGAGTAATAATATCCAATTTAATCTATTATTCTTCCTACTTCCATGTTCCTTCCCCTCCCCTCACTCCCCTCTGTGTAATGGAAAGTACCTCTATTCTTCCCTAAACTGCCCCCCCTTTGTGAATTAGCATCCGCATATCAGAGAAAACACTTGGCCTTTGGTTCTTTTGGAGGGGCTTATTTCATTTAGCATGAATTGTGGGTTCCACAGGCAAAACAGTGGGCTAAGAACAAGCTCCTACACCATAGAGTAGATAGATAACATTTTCCTTAGAGCAAAATGTTAATGCGAATGAGAAAAAAAAATGTTTTCCTTAATATTCTGTTTTATAACAATTATTGTGAATATGCTAAATTATTAATTTATTAATTTGGCTCTGCCCTTGTAAGTAAAAGTAAAAAATTGCCAAGTAGCTATATGTGAGCAATTTTCACTGAGAGAATAAATATCATGTTCAAGAAACAGTGTACCTTCAAATGATTTAAATTTAGAATTCTGACATTGTTTCTAGAAGATATTTTTCCAGAATGATTAATTCAGCTATAGCTAATTATCATTCAAGATTTATTCTTTAAACAGAATATCAGTATTCTTGGAACAAAGAAATTAAAAGAAAAAAGAATAAGAGAATAATTATAAAGTTATGTTTGGTTTTCAATTTAGAACTACTCTTTGTTCTTCATGTTAATTTTGAACTAAGCTTGGAAAATAACAACCTTCCTCGCACCTTTTGATGAAGGAACCCAGGACACAATTCTCTTTTTGACTGGAGACAGCTCTGACTACATTATTCTAGACTGAGAGCAGAACCACTTGCTCTCCATTCCTTTGCTGGATTCTTTAGTGAAGAAAGGTTGAATCATTTCATCTTGGTAACATGCCACCTGCAGCCTGTAACTCCACTTCTGTAGCTGTGGGAGGCGTGAGTTGAGAACACTGAAAACAGTGTTTTCAAGCACCTTTCAAGAGAGCCACTTAGGAAATTGAAAACAAAGTGGTGAAACTGGTTGGAGAACTTCAGAAATCCAGGAGACAGGAAAAACCATCTCGGGTTCCCATAATTCTTCCCTCACTTTATTTTATGCAAAAATAGCTGAAAATAAAGTGATTTGCTTTTCAGCTATAAAATTTAAAAAGGTAGACCATACTTATTCTCTTAAGATTTTTTTTAAATCCCCTCAGAATTATTCTTGCTACCTGGACCTCAATGTCATTTTATGTCACTGACCACCTTTTTTTTTTTTTACCTGTTTCCTGAATTGTCACATTCCTACATGTCACTCCATGTCTATTTACTTCTGTTACAACCACATGGATGTTCATCTTAAATGACTTAATAGATGGAAAGTGCTTAAAATAATCATTGGCCCAAAGTAAATTCTTTATCAGTTTGAGCCATTTCCCCCACTATAATGTCGGCTGATACCCATGAAAAACAGGTGTTTTATCTCTATTTTTCATGAATATGTCTTTAGTGCCTGGCACACACAGATGCTCAATGATTTCTTCGTAGTTATTGAATGAATGAGTCTATTTCGTCTAATGCACTTCTCCTCATGGGTGTCTTTCTCTCATGTTGTTTTCCCCTTTGATTCATATATGCCTGTTTCCATGGTTACTAAAAATAGCAGATGTGATATTAAATTATCTTTGTAAAAAAAAATCCTCTTCCCTCCCTTCATTGTTAATTTTCTAAAATTCAAATCTGAGCTGTCCTTAGATTTCAACTCTCATGACCTCTTCATGGCATAAAATCCAGACTTTTCTCTTAATGTACAAAACAGCCAGTTCTGACCAAGTAGCCACAGTGCTAAGGATTCCTGTGCTCTGTGCTTCTTCCTGCACTCCTGCCTCTTTGTTCTTCTTGAAAACCCTCTATTGCTTCTGCATGAGATTCAGCTCAAATAGCACATTTTCTCCCTGATTCCTTCTGCTTCTGTCCTCGGGATCAGACATCACCTCCTCTGCACACCCATAACCACTCATATTTGTATCTGGGGGCTATATTAAAAATATTCATTTATATAACAATATAGTGATTTAAATCATAATTTAAATCATGCCAACAATAAAATCTTATATATATATGTAAATATATATATGCACACATACATGTATATGGAATTGACAAGTAGAAGACAGATAATTAATATGTAATGTGTAAGGTTGTTGAAATACTATGCAGAATAATATACTATATATGTGCATATATCTATGTTTTATAAATTCGTGTAATGCATGTTATAATACAAATTGCTCCTCAATGGATACTGGTAATATTTAAATCTTTTGGTGTAACTTTTTATTAAAATCATTTTCACAAGCTAATGGATACCCTTCCTAGGCCATGATTTTATAGGCAATACATGTCAAACTCTTAATAGGACTTCACCCTTAAACTGGTTATTATTGAGTGACTTGCATCCCCAATTGGCAGAAAATTGCCCTTAACATCAACGATCTTGTGAAGCTGAATCTACTTACTCTCAGCTTTTCCTAAACTAAGGCAATCACATCCAAACTAAAATTTCTCAGCTTTACAAAATAGATGAGATTCGTGTTTATCCAATATCTCTGTTTATACAGACGGTTACAAAACTTAATCATTGGAATGCAAGGTTTAGTTCAGTGAAATCTAATACATCAGGACAAATAAAAAGTGTTTACGTTACATCTTGGTTAACAATGTAAGCTATTTTAGGCATTTTGAGCTTGAATCCTGACTCCATCAGAGTTTTAAGTTATCTCTCTGTTTACCTATAAATCAATAGAGAAGTACTCGGTGTTTTAACAATCAGCACAGCAGCCCTGAGTGTACCATTCAGTGCTGGAACTTCTTCTGTACCCTCGTGTTTATGAAGCTTCTCAACTACAATAGGTGTTCTATGCATACATGTGTCTCCTTGTCCAGTGCCTAGTCACCAGGAAGCACATAGTAGGAAATCAAGAAATGTGAATGAAGTCATGAGTAAACGTAGAATGTAAGTGAATGTTGATTTGTTTCCTCTTAAAGAATAATGTGGAGGAACTTCTGGAGTCAAGAGAAAAATCTCAAGTAAAAGAGAATAGTCTTACCAGTTAAAAAATAATGTAAAATAAATGGAAGTCTGTGTTCACTTCCAGATATCTTTCAAGCACATATAGGAGTATGTGAACATATAACTTTTCCACTATTCTTCGCATATACTTTTATGGTGACATCCAATGGTCTTACTTTTTATAAAATGGAGCATATTTTCCTATGTGTATATGCCTGGGTATGTTTCTGGATACGAGATTTTGCTTCTAGACATTTCAGCATTTGTGGATGCTACAATTTCTTTTCCTTGGTTAGTATAAAACATGCTGAACCTTATGGATTCATGTTCTAGATACATGAGAATGGAGTGAATTTATACCCTCATCTTAGTAGACTCATTTCACTCTCCCTTGTCCCTGCATTTCTTTGACAAAACTGAGACAGCACCCACCCCTTTTCATCCCCATGTCTACCTCTTACCAGTGTGCATTTGTGAGGAAAGTTGGAAGCCAATTAAATGACACTGGATGTCTGTTTAGTTTGGAGCAAAGGTAACACTAGTAGAGAAGAAGTGGATTAGCAAAGCAATTTATACTAGAGGTTTTCCTAAAAAAAAAAAAAAAAAAAAAGCAACTAATGTTCTTAGATGATGTGATAAGGGATATCTTAAGGATGTCTATCTTTATGAGTTTTATTTGTTTACCTTAATGATTAAATGTCCACTGTGTGGGAATGTATGTGTAGAGAATGTACGTGGTAACAACCATGAGCTGTGAGTCCTTAGAGTTACTGATACTGTATAGGCTTTAATTCTGAAATTTCAGAGAAGGATTAGCTGTCATTCCTGTTTCCGAGAATGCAAGTTAAAGAACTAGATGTAAACAGAGCAGAGAGGAAGCATGTGGTGGAGATCCTGGCTATGGTTAAGGGCTCTTCTGCAACACTCTAGAAAACATGATTCTGCCATGTCAGGTAACTGCTTAATCCAGGGTGATTGTGTCACTTGGCCCAAGTTTTCTTATTGTCAATTGTAGACACACTGAATTCGTGATTAAGCCTCCTTTGAATCTAAGTTATCAAAATAGCTTAATGCAGGCTGTGTCATAAACTGTATTTATCCCTCAAGAATATATCCACATAGGCCCCTTGCAGTATTTTAATAGGCATTTAATACCAGTATTAATTAGTATTAATAAGTTTAATGATCACTGTAAGCCTGCAGTCTATTTCACTACCATTTTGTGCAGTGGTTTTCTCTATTTTCAATCCAGAATAGGTATAAAAATCTAATTAGCCTGCATTTAACTACCGTCCTCCAGCACAGCATATTCAAAGCATTGATTTTATGTCTCTCTTCCCCATTACCTTCCCTCATATCTATCTCCACTTTGTTGGCTTTGAAGTCATATATATATATATATATATATATATATATATATATATATATATATACTTTTCCTTCCAATACATACATGTGCACTCTTGCACACATATGTGTGTGTACACATATACATACAAATATAAGCTAGATACCCTTTTTGTTTTTTTTTTTTCCATTGCTATACATTAAGCCATAGAGAGCTTGCACTCGAATGCCAGTAAATAACTTCATGTGGGACCCAGAACAATAGCTGCAAGTAAAAGATAGGTCTGACTTGATAACAGTGAAACAGAAGCTCTTAACAAGTGCTGTTTGAAATTAAAGTGAGCTTCCATAATCGTTCTGTCACAAGAAGTATTCCAGACTGAATAACTATTGCCAAGTGTCTTAAAAACTGATTCCTAGACAGGGTGAGAGACTGGGCTAGATATTAATTCTAAGTTTGTATGATTCAGCTTCACTTGAGAAAATGACTTTTCAAATAAAAATCTATGGATCCTTATTTTGATGATTAGGAATGTTTTTTGTTGAAAACATTGCTTGTTTACTACCTGCAAGAAGATTAGAGGGAGTTTTTATCAGTGGGATTCATTGAGGGATTTTTTTTTTGTACATAGTATATATGTTCATTATAGGAGAATTGCCAAATGCAAAACTAAAAAAAAAATTGAGTAAATAATCATAATCTCATTAACTGAGCAGAAGCACAATTAGTATTTAGCTTTTTTTTCCATATCATGTTTTACCAAAAAAAAAATTCACCATTTAACATGACTTGTTGAAGGCCTAGCTTTCATATTTCATGTATATTTTGAACATCTTTTTAGATCAATGAATACAGGTCTACAACTTTGTTCTTAATGATTCCTTGGTACTTCAGTATGTGCTTATGTTCTATAAGTTACTTAAATAGTTACTGACATTTTAAAGAAGTTTGTATTTTTAAGAGGTGAGTGATTAAGTAGCTTTAGTTAACATTACCAATGAAGGCAGCCCTGCTCCAGGGGTGAAAAGATACTTTGGGATCCGTTTATGGATGTTCTGTCTTCCACTGTTAGCAGGTGGAATCTAGCTACATTCTTTCTGCTTTTAAGGGTTGATAACACCCACACCCCCTACCACTCCTTCTCTGTATTATTAATAGAAAGAAAGTATAGTTTATAATGACCTGTTGACCTTGGAATTTCTGGCATACCTATTCAGAGCACCTACTTGCTCAGAAGTCATTTTGTATCCTCCAGTGATAAACTATACATAAAAAGTTTTTCTACAATATTGCTGATGGTTCTAATTCTACCAGTTTTTCTCTTTCCCTTTAAAAATTACACTAATATCTTGGAGAGAAAATTCTATAATTTTTATTAAATAATTACCTTTTAATCACATACTCCTGGTTTTGAATATAAGCAAAACAGCAAGATTTGTGGTAGTGGTTGGTAGTGGGCCAGCAAATGGAGGAAAGAGATGAGGAAAATGTGTTGACTATTTCCTCTGTGAGCAGCACTTTCGCCAAGTCTACTCATCGATTGTTACAGGACTAATCAGTAGTTTCTGTTATTCTCCTTTTACTTAGAAGAAATTGAGACTCAAGAAATTGGATTTCTCAGGGGAGAGCGGGTGGGTTGTAGCCTAATGGTAGAGCACATGCTTAGCAGATGCAAGGACCTGTTTAATCCCTATCACTCAAATAAACAAATGGAATTCTTAAAGTTACTATATTTATTTCCCATTGCTGTTACAACACGTTGTCATAAACTTAATGACTTAACACAAATTTATGGCTTTATATATTGGACATTAATAGTCCGAAATGTGTCTATCTGCATCGAAGTCAAGATGTAAATAGGGCTGTTTTTAACTAGAAGCTCTAGAGGAGAATTTGTAGTTTTAAATTATTTTTATTTACTTTAAATTGACAAATAATAATTGCATCTAGTTATTGGGTACAATGATGTTTTGATCGGTGTATATATTATATAAAGATTCAATCAAGATAATTAAACATATCTATTACCTCACCAATTTAGCAGTGTGTGTGTGTGTGTATATGTTTGTGTGTGTGTGTTGTAGCACTAAAACTTATTCCTCTTGTCTAACTGAAACTTTGTACCCTTTGATTAACATCTCTTTTTCCCCTTTGTTTAATCTACTGAACTTCTCTTCTTCCCCTCCCTACCTTTATTATGGTTTAGCTTCCACATATCAGCAAAAACATTTGATTTTGTGGTTTTTGGAATTGTCTTATTCCACTTAGCATGATAGTCTCCACCTCCATCCACTTATTGGCAAATGTCATAAAGCATTCTTCTTAATGACTGAGTAATATTTCATTGTGTGTATATACCACAATTTATTTCTCCAATCATCTGTTAATGGGCACCTACATTGGTTTCATACCTTAGCTATTGTGAATTGTGTTGCAAAGAGTATTGATGTGGCTGTGTTACTGTAGTATGCTGATTTCAAGTTCTTTGGATATATGCTGAGGAATGGGATAATTGGGTCAAATGGTGGTTCCATTCCTTGTTTTTTGAGAAATCTCCATACTGCTTTCCAGAGTTGTTGCACCAGTTTGCAGTTCCACCAACAGTGTATGAGCATTCCCTTTTCCCTACATCCTTCCCAGAATTTGTTGTTACTTATATTCTTCATATTTGCCATTATGATTGGAGCGAGATGAAATCTCATAATTTAATTTGCATTTCTCTGATTCCTAGAGATGTTGAACATTTTTTTCATTTATTTGTTGACTATTCATATTTTTTCTTTTGAGAAGGATCTACTCCGTTTCTTTGCCCATTTATTGATTGAGTTATTTGGTTTTTTGTTTTGTTTTGTTTGTGTGTGTGTGTGTATGCATGTGTGTGCATTAAATTTTTTGATTCTTTGTATATCCTGGAGGTTAATGCACTATCTGAGTTTCAGGTGGCAAAAATTTCATTTAATAGAATCTCTCTTTTTGTGTTCTTGATTGTTTCCTTTGCTGTGAAGAAACCTTTTAATTTAATACCATCCCACTTATTGATATTTTATTTTATATCTTGTGCTTTAGGACTTTTGTTAGGGAAGTCAGTTCCTAAGCCAATATGTTGAAGTGTTGGGCCTACATTTTTTTCTAGTTTGTGCGGGGTTTCTGGTCTAATGCCTGGGTCCTTGATCTACTTTGAGTTGACTTTTCTGCAGGATGAGAGATAGGGGTTAACTTTCATTCTATTATTAATAGATTTCCAGTTTTTCCAGAACCATTGTTAAAGAGGCTTTCTTTTCTCCAATTTTTTTTTTTGGCATATTTGTCTAGTATGAGGTGACTGTATTTATGTGGGTTTGTGTCTGTGTCTTCTGTTCCATTGATATTCTTGCCTATTTTGATGTCAATACCATGCAATTTTTGTTACTATAGCTTTGTACTGGTATTGTGATGCCTCCTGCTTCATTTTTCTCACTAAGGATTGCTTTAGCTATTCTGGGCTTCTTATTTTCCCAAATGAATTTAATGACAGCTTTTTCCATTTCTATGAAGAACATCATCAGAATTTTGATGGGAATTGTATTGACTCTGCATAGTGCTTTTGGTAGTATGGCCATTTTGGCAATATTAATTCTGCCTATCCAAGAACATGAGAGGTCTTTCCATCTTCTAAGGTCTTCCTCAATTTCTTTCTTTAGTATTCTGTACTTTTTTCTATAGAAGTCCTTCACCTGTTTTGTTAGATTGATTCCTAAGTTTTTTGTGTTTTTTTTCCCTTAGGCTATTTTGAATGGGATGGTTTTCCTAATATCTCTTTCACATCATTCATCATTGGACTATAGGAATACAGTTTATTTATGGTTGTTAATTTCGTGTCCTGCTACTTTGCTGAATTCATTTATTAGTTCTAAAAAATTTACTGATGGTGATTTACTGGTGGTATCAGGGTGATACTAGCTTCATTTAATGAGCTTAGAAGGGTTCCCTCATTTTCTACTTCATAGAATAATTTGAGAAGGATTGGTGTTAGTTCTTCTTTGAAGGTCTGGTAGAAGTTAGCTGCAGAAACTCTCTGGTCCTGAGCTTTTCTTTTTTGGTAGGCCTTTGATGGCATCTTCAATTTCATTGCTTGAAATTGCTCTGTTTAAATTTTCAATATGTCCTGGTTCAGTTTGGTAGGTCATATGTCTCTAGGAATTTGCCAATATCTTCAATATTTTCTAGCTTATTGGAGTATAAATTTTCAAAGTAGTTTCCAATTATCTTCTGTATTTTAATTTTGTCTTTGGTAATATTTCCATTTTCATCACAGATTTTAACAATTTGAATTCTTTCGCTTTTTCTTTGAATTAGCTTGGTTAAGAGTTTATCATATTTTTATTCTTTCAAAGAATAAACTTTTTGTTTTGTTGATTTTTTGAATTATTTTTAAATCTCAATTTCATTGTGTTCAGTTCTGATTTTGACATTTCCTGTCTTCTATTGTTTTTTTGTGTCGATTTGTTCTTTTTATATGGCCTTGAGATGTAATGTTAGATTATTTATTTAGCATTTTCTATTCTTTAATGAATGAACTCAATGCAATGAACTTTCCTCTTAGAACCATCTTCAGAGTATCCCAGAGATTTTGATATGTTGTATCACTATTCTCATTTATTTCTACGTTTTTTAAAAATTTCAACTTGATTTCTTCTGCTATCCATTTATCATTCAATATTGAATTATTTAGTGTCCAGGTGGTAGAGTAATTTCTACTTTTTGTCTTATTAATTTCTAATTTTATTCCATGATGATCTAATAGTATACAAGGTATTATCTCTACTTTTTTGTATTTGCTAAGAGTTTCTTTATGGCCTGGGAAGAAGGTTTATTTTGTCATTGAATATTCTGTATATATGTCTCTATATATTCTAATATATATCTGTTAAGTCTAGATTATTGAATGTACTTTTTAGTTCTGTAGCTTCTTTGTTTAGTTTTTGTGTGGATGATCTATCTAGTCTTGAAAGAGTTATGTTAAATCACCCAGTATTATTGTGTTGTGGTCTATTTGATTCTTGATATCAAGGAGCGTTTGTTTGATGAATGGAACTCCATTATTTGGAGCATAAATAAATTTTATGACTGTTATTTTTCCTATTGTATGATTTTCTTAAGCAGTATGAAGCGTATTTTCTGATTAACTTTGGTTTTAAGTATACCTTATCTGATATGAGAATAGAAACCCCTTCTTCTTTATGAGGTCTTTGTGATTGATATATTTTTTTCTACTCTTTCACCTTCAGTCTATGGATGTCTTTGTTTATGTGGTAAGTCTCTTGGAGACAGCATATTCTTGGGTCTTTTTTTAAATCCAATCTGCAAGCCTATGTCTTTTATTAATGAGTTTAGACCATTTACATGCAGCATTATTATTGAAAGATGCTTTTTATATCCTATCAATCATTTTTATTTACTTATATTTTATAAGTTGAATTAGATTCTTCTTTAATTGAGCATTCTTCTAGTGAAGTTTCTCCCTCTACTGGTTTTCATTGTTATTCTACACTTCTTCTTTATGAAATATCTTATTGAGTATGTTTTGTAGTGCCAGCTTTCTAGATGTGAATCTTTTAACTTTTGTTTATCATGGAAGGTTTTTATTTCATCTTTGAATATAGAAACTTAATTTTGCTGGATATAGTATTCTTGATTGGCATCCATTTTCTTCAAGCTCAGTAAATATTATTCCAAGACCTTCTAGCTTTTAGAGTCTGGGTTGAAAAATTAGCTGAGATACAGATTGATTTACCTCTAAATCTGACTATTCATTTTTCCCTAGCCACTTTTAAAATTCTATCCTTATTCTATATGCTTGGCATTTCCATAAAAATGTGCTTTGGAGTGGTTCTGTCACAATTTTGTATATTTGGAGTCCTGTATGCCTCCTATATTTGATTTTCTATCTCATTCTTAAGGTTTGGGAAATTTTCTGACGTTATTTCATTGAAAATTTTGCGCATTCCTTTAGTTTGTATTCCACAGCCTTCACCTATCCTAATGAATCTTAAATTTGTTTTTTAAATGTTTTTCCATATTTCTTGAAAGTTCTGGTCTTGTAACATCTTTTCTCTATAGTCAACTTTATTTTCAAGATTGTATACTTGTCTTTGAGGCCTGAAAATCTATCTTCTCAAATGATCTAGTTTGTTGATGGTGCTTTCCATTGAATTTTTTATTTGATTTATTGATTCTTTCATCAATCTATTGCTTCTGCCATATTATTTATTGTTGTAGCATTGGTCGCAACATCAGATTGTGTGGTGTGATCACTGCTGGGTTCTATGAGAGGAGTTCTGGCAGGTGGAGTTGCCTGGACTTGGATTTAGTGAGATTCCAGTTACTTTACTGCATGGCGAGTATTCTGGCAGGGCTGGAATCAGTGTACACCTAGAGCCAGTAGATGCCAATCTATGTTGATAGACTGTACCCCACGAGTCTCTCCAAGGTGCCTTTGTACCCTTTCTGGTCCACCACTGAGACACTGGTGGGCCATTTAGCAGGTGGGGCAGGAAGTGACTAGCTGGGCTAGGCAGTGACGTGGTGGGTCAGGTAGGCTGAGCTGGCAGGGGCAGGGCCCTGCTTGAGCTGAATTGGCCTGGATGGGCCATGGGCCAGGTGACAGGCCGGCAGAAAAGAGGGACAGGCAGGCCTGGCAGTGCCAGACATAGGCCAGATAGGGGTCAGGCCGGCCAGACAAGCCAAGAGCCAAGCGTCCTCACATACACTCTTTCAACTTCCTGACCTGCTATAGCTGGTATTGTGAGCTGCTGCCAGCCACCAGACTCACCGGGTTGGGGGGAGCTGGGTTGTTTCCAGCCTTTGTAACTTCTGTTCCCCCCTGGGAAAATCCTCTTAGCTTCTGATTTTCCCTGGGTTTGTTAGGCTTGGTTAAGTCTTTGCTAGGCTCAGATAGGTTCACACGGACTTAGCCTTGAACTCACCCATCTGGGTTTCCAGTCTCTGTTGGCGCCGCTGGCTGTAGTTCCAAATTGGCTCACTTAGGAATAAGTTTAACCAAGGAGGTGAAATATCTCTATGCCAGAAACAATAAAACATTAATGAAAGAAATTAAAGAAAATACAAATAAATGGAAATATATCCCATGTTCATGGGTTGGTAGAATTAATATTGTTAATATACTCATAATGCCCAAAGTCATCCACAGATTCAATACATTCACTAACAAAACTCCTATGGCATTTTTCACATAAATGGAAAAAAAGAACTATCTTAAAATTCATATGAAACCAGAAAAGGCTAAATAATCAAAAACAATCTTGAGCAAAAAAAAAAAAAAGAACAGAGAGCACAGTGCCTGATTTCAAAAAATGTAGTATAAACCTATTGTGATCAAAACAACATGGTTCTGATATCATCAAAAGAGACACATGGAACAGGAAAGAAAGTCAGAAACACAATTACTACAGTCAGTTTCTCTTCTGTAAACGTGCCAAGATCACACAGTGGGGAAAGGACTATCTCTTCAATCGTGTTGGAGCAACTGGATAGCCACATAGAGAATGATGAAGTTAGACTCCTAGATCATTTGCAGGAAGGAGCGGGGAGGGCAAATGGATGAAAAGATCTCAAAATGAATGGAAGACCTAAACATAAGACCTGGAATTAAGGGACTAGAAGAAACTCGGGTTTCCATGACATTGGTCTGGGTAATGATTTCTTAGGACTCAGAAAGCATAGGCAACAAAAGCAGGCAAATGGGATTGCAGTAAAGTAGACAGAAGCTTCTGCAAAGCAAAGGAAATAATTAGGAACACACAAGCCATGGAAGGGGAGAAAATATTTGCAAATCCTGCATCTGATAAGAAGCTAAGGAAAACTATGCAAGAAACTCAAGTGACTTAATAGCAAAACACTGAATTTCTTGCCTTTCCCAGTTCCTAGAGGCTGCTTGCTTTTTCTTGGCCTCTGTCTCTATCTTCATCGTCTGTCAGTCATCTTTGTTCTCTAGCTCTAACTTTCTGCCTCCCTTCTTCACTTAAAAGGACCCTTGTGATTAAACGGAATTTATTAAAATGATTCAGGATAATCTCCCCTCTCGTGGTCAGTTGATTAGCAAACTTAATTCCCTGTCCCCATGTAAACTCACACATCCATAAATTCCAGGGATTAGGACATGGATATCTTTGGGGGAACCCACATTCAGCCAACCAAAGTCATCCTACTTATAAGAAGGAGCCACATGATAAGTCCAATCCAGGTTTATCTTCCTGTTCGTGGGATTCAAGGGACTCAATGTAGGTCTTTGGATGAAAAAAATATCTAATGCACAGCTTGTTGTGATGCTTGAAATTCCACCATTAGAATTGATTTTGGGCGATTTCTGTTCAAAAGCCTTTAAGAATCCCAAAGTGACATTCAGATAACATAGGTGCTCAGGAGATGGTTCACCAGTAGTTTACTGAGTACACACAGAACATTCCTAAAGAGGGGGTGGAAGTGAGGCAGAGGTCATGGAAAGGGAAGGTGGAGTAATAGAAATTTTCTTTTTAGCCAACTATATCATTTGGCCCAGAGCCAGTCTTAGTGGTAAGATTTCCCTCTTACTTAGGCATACAAACATGTACAAACAGCATTGTAACTCTGAATTATTAATCCTTATTTACTACTATCTTGTTGATGCTTGACAGTTTAACTCAAAGAAAATCAGTGGGCCTGCTGTCAGCTAGAATGGAATGGAGGTTTGTCTGCAGAGATTAGCATGAGGAGTAGTCCATTCAATTGGACAAATTTTCATTGAATTCTTAGTATATACAAACCACATTGCTTAAAGCTATGTAGCTTATACATGCTCTGGCAGATTCTAATTGTGTCTCTCATTCTGGGTAGATTCTGACATACACAATCCTAGATTTACAAATTCTGACTGGGTGATCTAAATGAGTCGCAGAGAAAGCTTTCTGAATCACGCCCTTATAAAGTCAGATGCCAGGCAGGATTTCTGAGAGCCTGAGCAGAACCAGGGTAAGGGCGGGTTTGGGGCCCACAGCCAAAGGAGAAAAAAATCTAACATCCTCTGTCCAACTGAATTGGAATTGAAGGGGCCAAGACGTGTTTTGCAAATGCTATATGAGACAAAGTGACAAATGCTAAAGAAACCAAGGCAGAGCAAACAGATTCCAAAGATTGAAGGAAAGACCAGACCTAGACAAGGTGTGGCGTCTTAACGACACTGGTGTGAGAAGGGAGATGTCAGGATGTCCCAAGAGTCGTGTTTTAAAAGGAAAAAAAAAAATCCCATTTCTAAAGGTAGCTACTTGGAGGAGTTGAGAAGCAGCACCAGTCCAAGAGCACCACTGTCTGTGGAACATGCATTTGTTGTGTGGCGGTGGCAAGCTGATCCTTAAGGCAGAACATTCCCGTAACCAGCTGGTTGTATTGGAGATAACCATCTGCCAATTCTGATCCAAAAGGCATTCTAACAGCAAGACTTATGAGAAAGAGTGGCTAGCCAGGCTATGAATACCCAAGTGATAAAATATCAACAAACTATAAAGCTGCAGGACAAAAAGCATTAGCTGTTTTGTAGTTCCAATTTCTAAGGCTAAGCTAGCCCTTGGAAAATAGTTTAGCACTGGATAAATCCAGTCATCTTGATGAAACTTACAAAATTTCATTTTGAAAACAGTAAATGAAGCAATATTTACCCTTTATTTTTAGTGGAACACATGCAGATTCATTATCTCCCGGTGGTACCAAAAGCTACTAGTGCCAGAAATAATAGAAAGTTTAAGATGATGAGTTGCCATCCTTCTTGGATGCTGTCTACTCTTTAGAGAGAATAAGTTCTGATCTGCTATCAGAATCATTTGGAGAATTTTTAAAGTCCCAAAGCCCAGGACAAGCCTAGAAGTCTGAATCTCTGGTTTGGGGGCACAAGCATTGGTCTGTTTTTTAACCTCTTCAAGTAATTTCAGAATGCAGCCAAGATTGAGAAACACTGGATTAGAGAAAGTAAATTCTCAGTCCTGGCTGGCCTGCATTTCTGAACTTTTTTTTCCCTAATACTTATTTAACTTACTGAGCTAAGTCAGTATTCTTGAGCAGTGGTCCTCAAATTGTAGCATGCATCAAATTAACCTGGAGGGCTTCTTGACACACAGGTTGATGGCTCCACATCCGATGGATCTGATTCCATAGGTACAGGTAGGACTCAGGATGCCAAAGCTATTGGCATTGGAGGCATGTGCTGAGAAACCTTGTCCTCCCAAGATGGTGTAAAGATGACCAATGTTGATGTCTGGTAACACTTTTTTTTTCTTTTCTTTTTTAAAAATTTATTTTTTAGTTTAGTTGGACACAATACCTTTATTTTATTTATTTTTATGTGGTACTGAGGATTGAACCCAGGGCCTCACACGTGCTAGGCGAGCGCTCTACCACTGAGCCACAACCCCAGCCCTGATAACACTTTTTCCATCCTACTGCCTGTCCACCTGACCTCAGAGACTCAATCTGTGGCCCAGAGCTAATATAAAACACAAGACTTTGAGTACTTTGTATTATTCATTTCTGACAACATGTCGAAAACTTCTAAACAAAGTTTTAGGTCAAAGCATTGAATATTCAAACTTTGAAGTATTCAAAACATAGCTGGGATGTCCTTGGGAGGGTGTCTTAATCCGTGTTTTTATTCATTGTACACGTTAGTTTTTGTGTCTGGCACATAGTATATACTATGTGGATCTTGATTACATGTGTGCCAAATTTTTGTTTTGTCAAATATGGTGAGAATAACTTTTATCACAAAATTAAGAGTGCTTGCATGCCTTCTCCTGCCCCCACATTTATGAAGAAAGATTCCTTTGTCTGCTAAGCCAGAAACCAAACTTTTGGTGAAGTGGGGTGGAATGGGAAGCAAGAATATTTGGTTGACGGGGTCCATTATTATTGGAAAAAAAGTCAGGACTTCGGGAGAAGTCGGTCTCCTTAAGTAACAGGAAGATTTCAGAGCATGGCTCGACTGAACAAATATATCACCATGAATAAAGGAACATGTAGTCCTTTAAAAATATTTTTGGGGTTAAGAAATGTGTGGAAATGATTTTTAGAATCCTTGCTGCATATGGGCTGTGAAGCAACTGTCCCTTCACTGTCTTTTAAAGAGAACTTCTATAGTCCTTAATATTTATTGAGCACTTTCCTTATCTCTTATCTACCAGTGTTTGTGAAAGTCCATTCCTAATGCCCTAAAACATCTATTGCATAAAATAAATTTACTTCATGACTGTTCATCTAGAATGGTCAGGACTTGATCAACTGAGAAAATAATCACTGAAATAATTTCCTGTAGGACTGGAATCTAGGCACTGCTCCAAGCACTTTGTGGGCTATAGCTCATTTAATTTTTGCAACTATTATAAAATAGATTCTATTATTTATCCCCAGTTTTCATGGGTGAGGAAACTGAGGCACAACTAAATAACTTGCCCAAGGTCATAAAGAAAGTAGCAGAGGAAGAATGGTCCCCTTTAGGGACCCCGATTCTTAGTTGCTGTGCTAGATTCTTTACAGTGCAAATGTATCTGGAGTCAGACTTGTGTTTCTTTTAGATTTACTCATTTACTGATTCAGCTGACCCAACACCCAACAGTGCTCCAGCACTGTCCCACAGATTGTTCCATGGCATGTTGTATCTGTAAGTGGTTGGGGATGGCAGTGAGTCGTACAGGAAAGAGGAAGAATCATGGGAAATCAGCCCTGAACAAAGTACGCAGCTAATCTTGGCTTAATAATCTGCCATGAGACTTGTGCGTTTTCTCACTTCATTCCCAGTGGTGCCTTCTAAGATAAAACACATTATAATTTAAATACCTCTGTGCTCCAAAAAGATAAAGTAAGCAAAATGCCACCACCAGCATATGACAGGGATATGTTATTAGATTCCAAAGCCCAAAGTTCAGATACTATCTTTTGTAAGATATTGTTTAAAGAACTAAAGGCTTTAAAACAACTCTATGTAAAATAAAAATTATCCTAATAATAGTAGCATCATGTCAACTACGGCTCTTTCTATTGAAAGTGATCAAAAAACTTGAAATTTATTTAAATAAAGAATAAATGTATTTGAAGCCAGGGGAGAATGATTTCAGAGATGATTAGAACAAGCATCCTGAGTACCTGAGGTCTTTCTGTTTCTGTTTGGCTCAGCTCGCCTTTGTTAATTGTCCTTATTTTCTGGGCAATATGGTAGCAAGATGGCTACAGCACTTGTTTTACATCAACTGCATTCAAGTTCAGTGGGAAGAGCAAGCCTTGTTTGCAGTAACTCTTATAAAATTCCAAGACTTACTGTAATTGTATCAACTAAGAACACATGCCCGTCCACCTACCAGAAGTTTCTTTGGTGGGGAGACGTGGGTGATAGGCTCCATATGATGTTGCTGGGGTAACAGGAAATGTGTCTGGAAATTTTTAAATATAAAATATATTTGTTTTGAAACATGTCCTTTAGGGAAGGAAAAGAAGAGACAAAGTTATAGATAAGACTTATGCATAATCCCAAGTTTATGTCCCATAAACCACAGCCAGTGATCTGAATATGCAAATGGGAGCGCATACATACAAATTCATTTGTCACTCACTCGTTCATTTATTACTTGCCTTTTATCGGCCAAATTTATGTCAAGTTGTAACAGTAGGTGCAAGATTTAGACCACTGAATAAAACATGAAATCCATGCCTTTGTGGCACTTAAATGCATGGGGAAAACAAACAGCAGACTCATAAACAAAGTTTTTAAAAATGGTTATAAAGTATAATGAGTGGTTTAAAAATAAAAGGAAGAGCTGGGGTTGAGGCTCAGCAGCAGAGTGTTTGCCTAGCAAGTGCGAGGTACTGGGTTCGATCCTCAGCACCACATAAAAATAAATAAATAAAATAAAGGTATTGTGTCTGACTACAACTAATACATATATAAAAGGAAACAAAAGTGTGGTTGGGGAGTAATGGAGAAATGAATAAGTGTAGAGAGGGCTTAACCTTTCTAAAGCATGGCCTTAGGGAATTCTTGTAGAGCTAGGTTCAAGCTGAGCTCTAATGAATGAAAAGGAGTTAACCCTGGAAAGACCTGGGGGAAAGTGGGCCACTCAAAAGAAATAGCCCAGGTCCTTTGTGCAAAGTTCTAAGAAAGTGAAAAGCTCCACTTCTTTGGAACTGAGAAGCCCAGGATGGCTGAAACAAAGAGAGCTAGAAGGAAATGGAGGAATTGAGCAGAGGACCAGTGGATCAAAGCCTTGCCCTCTTGAGGACTGTGGATCCATTGAAGTACCTTGGACATTATGGAAGGTTTTCAACCTAGGGAACAAAGTAATACCTGGCAAAGCCAGGTGTGTATGCTGTAGTTCCAGGTATGTGGGGGCTCTTGCAGGAGGATTACTCAAACCTGCAAATTTGAGACTGGCCAATGTAATAATACTTTGTCCCCAAAAGAAAAGCAAACGAACAAATAAAAACCCTACTTTATTTTGACAGATCTCTGTAGAACAGGACTGGGTTTTTTTTTGGTTCAAATAATTGGAAGAATGGCAAGATTGATGTGGGTCATGTGAACTTTAGGAAATGAAAAGTTTGGCTGTAGAAATGTCAGCATGGAGATATCTATGAGTAAGGTGTCCAGCAAGCAATTTCATACAGAGTTGTAGAACTCACAGTAGTCTGGGACTATTTTTAATTGGAGATCTTATTACTCAGGTCTGGTGAGACCAACAGGGGACAACTGCTATTGAAATGGTACCTGTTATTCACAGTTTCCAAGAAAAAAGGGCACACCATCCCATGCAGAGCCACATGGGGAAGTACTGGGGTCAGTCAGAAAGCAGAGGCAATAAAGGGACAATGTGGGCATCATCCTGCATTGTGGTTTCTGGGGGAAAGGCAAAGCATGGTAAGCAAGCGTTGGCTAGTTCAAACCATTTCTGCAGGTCTGGGATGCACCGTCTGGCCCTAGTTGTCTGGGACCTGGGCCTGAGATGATGATGACAAAGAAATGTTGCCTCCTGGAATGTAAAAGCCAAATGGAGGAGGTGTTTGGAGTGTGTGCACTGGAGTGGTTGATCTCCTCGTGAAAGGCACACTGCTAGGATAGTTTGCTCTCTCTAGGAATTAACTAGCCTTGGGCAGGCATTTCTCCTAAGTCAGCAAGGCTCCCAGTGCCAGAGCACCAAGAACACAGAATGTATCAAAATATAGCCAATACAGGATCTGAATGTGTCAATGACACTTGTCGTGTGTGGTGTTGTGGGTGTGGAGGAAGGAAGTTAAGTTATACTGGCTATCCCAGATAGCCTCACTACAATGCTAGAAGGTGCACCCAAAAGAGAGGTTGGAGCAGCCTCACTACAATGCTAGAAGGTGCACCCAAAAGAGAGGTTGGAGCCGGGCGCAGTGGCGAACACCTGTGATCCCAGGCTGAGGCAGGAGGATCTGGAGTTCAAAGCCAGCTTCAGCAAAAGCAAGGCACTAAGCAGCTCAGTGAGACCCTGTCTCTAAATAAAATATAAAATAGGGCTGAAGGATGTGGCTCAGTGGCTGAGTGCCCCTGAGTTCAATCCCTGGTACCAAGGAGAAAGAGAGAGAGAGAGAGAGAGAGGAAAATATTCCTTTTAACATTGTTTTTGTTTTCTCCACTACTAAAGATGGTGGCCAGAGGGAGTTTAGACAAAAAAAAAAGAGCAGCTGCCTTCTCCCAACCTCATCCTGTTACCCAAACTGTTCTTACGGGATGTTTTATGTTTGAGCACAGACACATGATTGTTGGTGGAGGAAATAAAAATATTTACCTATTATGCATATAATGAAATCACAGCTGTTGTTGCACCTTAATTTGGAATCTGATAGATGTTTCCAACAGAGTTAAGTGGTAGTTCTGTTAATCGGTAGAACTCTGCCAAGTCGCTAGGTATTTTAATTAAAATGGTTGAAATGAAAGGTGGTGATTGTCAGGCCTGACAAAGTGAGAGTCTTTATTGACTTTAATTAAGGTGCAAAGAAAGTATTGTTTTAATTCTCCAAAGCCTATTGGAAATAGTTTTTATGCTTTCAATACAATTTCAGTAGCACTCAAACAAATTTTTCTTCTACTGCAACAAAACACCTTTAAATCATAAGAGATTTGAGTTTTAGATTTGAGCCTAAGATATAGAAATCTTTTTGTTTATATAATTAATCCTAAAAAGTCACTCTGGGTATAATATTGTTTTATTCATTTACTTAAAATACTGTAAAAATGCAGATCATTTTTCTATTCAGGTATATCTGAGAATTTTTCTTTTATAGATAAAATGTTTACAAGCTGCTTAAGGCAGGGTTCATGTGTGTTCATCATTTTTTCTAGCACCTAGCATAGCACTTGGCACAAAGAAAGCTCTCAGAAAACCTCTGGTAAATACGTGAACCACAGTTTACTAGGTACACTACAATGGCCATGAATTATCTATGCAGCGAGCATTGCCATCTCCTCAAACAGTGTACACTGCATAACCTCTGAGGAGCTTCTGGCAATAATATTTCATAATTTTATTATGTAATTTTAGTGATGGAAAAATGGAGCACATTAGAGCTCTATGATTAGTAACATTCCTTTTTTGTTATAATTGCAATTAAAAGTTAACCCAAGATTGTCGTGTGACCATGGCTTAGATGAAAGTCAGAGACACAATAGTAACATTCACAAAACTTTTGAGAAAGTCGTATTTAACCCTCTAGCATATATTGGGCATAGGTCATTTCTCAGATGAATCAAATAAGGCAAGTAGAGGTTTAGGATATGTTTAGTTCGATGCCATTAATTAATCATACATTCAGGACTAGAATCTTGGATAAACTGTGCCCTGGTGTGCATACTGCACCATAAACAATGCAGAACATGGTATCTTTTATTTTTTCCTAGCTGGTGATGTTATGAATCTCTGTAAGGACCAAGTTACCACATCACTGGCAGGAGTCTGAGTACTACAATTTTTCACCAAGTACAATTTAAATAATAGGGACAAGTATACAATGATCATGAATTTGGTGTTCCCATTTGGGTACTTCAGAAGGTTGCATGATAAGGAACAGTCCTTGTGTCTAAGAAGAAACACCCAATAGGACTCCATGCTATTATTTCTATGAAAACTTTCTACAAAAAAGCAGGTTCATGAGATGTTAAATGAAGAGTTCCATAGTCAAGTACATTCGGGAAATTCCACCTACTTATCTGTCTCCTGGAGAGTCACAGTAAAGAGTACTGAAAAAAAAGAAAATTGTAACTAATACTCATTTGATCACAGGCATTTCCTTTCTCAGGTAACACCATGGTGTCCTGTGGAATTTGGTTTCTAAAGAATGCATCTCATGGTGCGCATTATGGGATTAAGTGATGAATACTTTTTGTGCATATGATACTGTTCTTCTCCTAAATTATTTTATTTCTAAGATAATATCAAGATAAGAACTTGTATGTCATTCTTGAAATGTAATACCATCACGCTGTCTAAAAAGAACGTGAATTTGTAATAGCCTCAAGAGTATGAAAGCATATAGTTTTTCATTAGCGCAACATCACCAGGATTGTGATTTTTAAATTTTGTTATAATCATTATTGCTGAATTCTTGACCTAACTAGGAATTTGGACTATTTTCATCTCTGACATTTTCAATCTTACTAAAAGACTTGAATTTAATTTTCACTGTTTTTAATAAAGGATACCTCTCTGAAGACCTGTTACTTATGATATGTACACTTTACCAGAAATCTCATTTTTGTTAGGTGTACATGTTATAAAAGGGCATTGATACTGGGATAATGAGCTCTGCTATATTCTACTTTGTTCTCTCTTCTTACAGACTGGAAATCTTGAATGGAAACATTCATTTCCAGTTGGTTACCTTATCTATTAAAGTTTGGGGAAAAATACCTCATTGATTTTTACTTTCAATGTAAAATTGCTTGATTTAAATGGCATTTAAAAAATAGTGACTCTGTCTAGACACGTGCGATACACATATTGAAACTTTCTTTGAAATTTTTTTTTTTGAATGTGGCTAGATGGTACCTAGAAATTGTGATCAGATGAGGTAAATAAGTTTTCTTTTTCAAAAATGCATAATTACAGAGTGTTTAAACGTGGTTCATATAATGAGTGGTGAATCAGGAGAATTGATAGTCTTACTGTGGTCTAGCAATAAATAAATGTCTTTATGTTGGTTTACTGTAGTTTTATCCAGATTTTTCCAAAAAATTAAACAGAGAAAATTGTCAGGATAAAGCTACGTTCTGTGAAATACATAAAGAGAAGAATTCTTCATTTAAGAAGGAATTTCCCTTTTTTGTATAATTATTAGGATAGTTATTTAGGAATGTCAAGGGGAAGTGGATCCATGATGGTCAAAAATTGAGAAACTGATAGATAAGTAAAGATTTCTATCATCAGACATCATACAGTAGCCCTGGGTCTGGTGACAATGTGAAGAGATCTTTCCTGTAACTACAATTTCCCCATTTTCCACTGCACTGCCCAAGGTCTGCTTATGATACATTTGTTTTTAAAGTGTGTGTGTGGGTGGGGGGGGAATCCATACATTTAACTTCTTTATAAATAACATTTCTTTTGTTTGTAAAGTGATGCTGCCTGTTAACCATCATTCAGTGGTAAAAACACAAATGGAATCTAAGAACTTAACCTAAGGATGATGTGCAGGGAGTGTGAACAGGGCATCCTGGCAATGACTTGGAGGCACTGATGTGCTTGATGGGGTGAGGGATCTCTGAGCTTTTGCTGTTCTACCAGTGCGAATCTGCATCCCATTCTGGGAGAAAGGAATGCTGGATTGCTGGAGATTCTCATTAAGACTTGGCACTTTCTTGGAAAGACTTGCAAGAAGAAAGGAAAAGAATTATATTTGACCTCTGCCTCAGACTGTGCACTCTCCTATCCATATTCCCTCAAACCTCTTCTTTGCACCTATGTGTTTTGAGATGTGTTTGTAGCTTTATTCTTTTAAGATGAAAATGGTTTTCTTTTATGGAACTGCAATTTGTCATTTAGACAAGACTCATTGCCTGCATTTTGTAGGTGCAGATAAGAAGAATCAGCCAGGAATATCATTGTTTGTATATTAAAGTGGAGAAGGTTCAAAGATGCTATTTTTCTTTGAGTTTTTGAAGTTTCAAAGTGTAAAAGCTGGCTCAAATGCACCGAAATGGCTATAAAACATTCTTATGCAACTTAGTTTTCGTGAGTTTTCCTTCACAACAGTTCTTACTTATGTCTTTGCTGAGAAACATTAATGTTCTTATAGATAATGGAGCATTATTAGATATTAGATATTGTCTAATCTGAAGAATCCATAATTTATCAGATTTAAAATTGAAGGCAAAATTTAAAGCTCAATTTCTACCTTTTATTCATAATAGTGTTCCATTCAAAATTTTATGTCTGAGAATTATCCCACAACAGTGGCAAGAGTATCACTTAAGGGGGCTGGGGTTGTAGCTCAGTGGTAGAGCACTCACCTAGCATATGTGAGGTACTGGGTTCCATCCTCAGCAACACATAAAAATAAATAGAAGTAAAGGTATTATGTCCACATATAACTAAAAAAAGAAAAAAAGAATAACACTTAAGGAAGACTTCAAAAAGTCTGTGCTAACTTCTAGAAAATGTATCCTTTGTGGAAAGAAATGAAGAATATACACTTAACCGACTTTATTTTACTTAGGAACTACTTTATTTATTAAATCAAGAAAACTACAATGATTTGTTTTTATATAAGTGATTTATAATGATTTATGTTTACACGCATTTTTGTATGTAAAACATACAAAACAGATGATTAAAGATTATTCTTAGATAAATTGGATTTAAAAATAGCATGTAACTGGGGTCTCCCTGAAATTGTGAGATGCTGGTGAAAAGCAGTCAAGAAGCCAGTCTTCTGTTGAATACATTACCTTAACAATGGGCTATTTCATTATCTGAAAGATCAGATGGACAATATAATTTATTATCTAGATAGGACACTTTTGAGAGAGAAAGGGGGATTCTAACCATTGAACATGAAATCAACCAATATAAACAAGGGCAGTCCTGGACAAGTAAATAATGGTCAACCTACAGATTATGGATTTTCACAAGAGTAAAAGAAAACTCTTCAATAATCACATTACACCATCACTGATTTTGTTTAAGATGCTGTGCTAGTCACTGGGAACAACTTTGAAATGAGCAAACCAGCCTGCCCTCCTGGAGCTTACCTACATTACCAACTACAAAGCAAACATTTGCTCAGAATGGATTGAGCTGTATAAATGGCCTCAGTGAAGCAGCTACTGTTTGTCCATAAAATTTAAAAGGAAGAGAAATATACTCTTCACTGTTCAGTAGAAACTAAGCAAACAAATTACATTGGAGGAAAATCCCACTACTGAAAAATAGATCCCATGAATCAGCAGCATTTGATATCTGGCCTAAAAGACTTGATGTTGAAATGTCATTTTTAATATGTCACCCGGAGCTTTGAATTGTTAGTATATGCTGGACCACCAGGTACTTCATGTTCAGGGAATCTGGTGACTACAAGAGGAAAATGGAATTAGAAGTGTATTGTCCTTTTACATTCAGAAGAATGAGATATTAAGGATGCATAAAATTTAAGCTTCATTAAAATTCCTTTAAAAGAATACAACTAGGTTTGACAAAATTGCCTGTCTTATTAGTCCTTTAATGCTTAAATTTTGAATACTGTTCATTCAGAGTTTTCATGTTAAGACTGCACATAAATCAGAACTTGTCAATTCAGGTTCCATATCTTGCCAAATTCCTAATTGGACTTAGCTCACCCATGAATGTTGCTAATTAACAGAAATCACTGCTCATAGTAAAACGCCATGACTGTATTGTCATTAAGATACATGATTTATTTTTACCTAATAAGCTACTTGAGTTATGGCAACCATTATTTTTAAGGTGTAATACATGTGAGTTCAACAAGTGTCTGTTGAACCCTAAGGAAGACTTTATGTTCAGCTCTGTATGGTGACTCAAAGGTCACCAATATGTAGCTACCATCCCCCCAACAGTGGTGTAGAAATGGGGAAAGAGGTGACCCTGGAGTCCAGTGGAACTGGGTCCAATCCATGACTTGCATATACTATCCCTAGCTGTGCAGTCCCTCTAAATAGCACTGAAGCTCACTAAAGGGACCAATGAAGATGAACTTCCCGAAGTAAGAAGCCCTCCTGGCAAGATCCAGAGGGGGAGTTAAGAAGAAATTAATATCAGAGTTGCCAAATGTCAATGAAGATTCAGTACCATCTGGATAGTGAGTCTGTGGAGAACACTGTCATAGTTTGGGAAACTTCAAACAAACCTTCAGAGCCTGGGGAGTCACACTGGTTTGATTAACAGTGAAACATTTTCTGGTATTACTGGAATATTGTCTCAGTAACTGACAGGTCGCAGTGATGCCGGAAGAGCATCTGTCATGGGACATGAAGGAGGTTTCATAGGTTTGGTTTTTTTGTTGCTTTATGAGGCTTTTTGGGTTTTTGATGTGTTTTGCTTTGGGTTGTTGTTAGAGAATGGCAATCAGCAGCAGGTGACAGAGCAAGGAAAGCTGCCTGCTTGAGCCATCAAGTACAGAGGAAGGGCGTCTTGAAGGTCAAGACTACAGTGTGGAGAAAGTTGTCACGAAATGGCTGAGGAACCTGCATTTCCTAAGAGGCACTGAGGAGTAAGAAATGGACCAGCACCTACCCCCCACTGTGTCCGGGACAATCAGGAGGAGAGAGCAACCTTCCTTGCAGGGGTTTAGGAATAATGGGTTTTTCTGATGATGGAAAGATTGGATTTGAAGGCAAAGAAGGAAAAAAGACCATAGAAATGCTCAAAAGCACATGTTTTTGCCTAGAACCGAATAAAAACAATGAAAAGAACAGTAAGTTTTCTGAAACGATGTTTACCTTTACTCTCTACAGTAAACTGACACTTTCTATTTTTATTCCTTTTGTTAACATGCTGGTTGCAAATCTACCCAGTAAAATAATTTCAGTAACCATTAAAGGAACGAGTTAGGAAAACATAACAATAAAGGATTTTTTTTGTAATGAATACAAGATTTTAAGAATCTTTAATCCATACATCCATAACAAGTAGTACGATTCAAACAGAGGCATAATATTTTCTCCTTCAAATCCCTTTCCTTTGTTTTACTGTTTTAAAGACATATACAAAAATAATTGGTCAAAAATCGATTTTTAAATTTCATGATATTTTAATTCATGCATTTTAATTACACTGAATAATGAACTTCATTGTTGCATATTCATACATGCAAATAGCATACTTGGATCATGGGAAACATAAACTGCCTGTGTTTCACAAAATGTCTTAGAGAAGACTATTTTTAATGCCCAATTAATGATGAAAATGAGGCTTCTAGTCCTAAACCAGAATAAGTAGTTCATCTAAACAAGTGTATAGGGAGCCTAATAGGTCATGTTAGTTAATGAAAAGAAAGCAGTGCTGTACAATATAAACTAAATCACTATTATGTTCTACAAAAAGACATTTCAAGTTAACAAACCAGGCAGAATGAAACACTCTAAAGAAGTTTTTATTTGTAAAAATAGCATGTGTTACCTTATCTCACTTTTTCAATCATCACGTGTTTACTAAGCTTTGAATGTTCAATATATAATTTTGAGACTGGCTGAAGGCGTAGTCCAATACAAAAAAAGGAGAGGCCTAGATGAATCCTTAAAAAGAGGCAGAGTTCTCTCTCTCTCTCTCTCTCTCTCTCTCTCTCTCTCTCTCTCTCTCATTTTCAGCTACAAAGTATATTTTAGGTAACTAGTTTTAAAATATTGCTTTTGCTAACCCTGGGGCAGTTTTATGACCTAGTTAATTTTTGTGCATATTGTATAGCATGTTTTCAGATATTTCAGATCTAGGATTTCTTAAAACTTTTTTGAGACCCTCAAATAAATCAGATTTTGTTTGGGATATACCGATTCATGTGTACCATGATTTAAACTGGAAAAAATAGTAATTCAGATGGTAATTTAGCAATTCATTTAAATATAAAAATAATCAGCTTATACTAAAATAACAACATTATTAACAGTAACTCCATGTTCCTAAATGAAAATATTAGTGAAAAGCGTGGTAAGTGCAGCACTAAACATTTTAAGGAATATCTAAAATGCTTGGCTTAATAGAGGACGGCAGGGCTCTCAGATCTGATTCTACATCTGATTGGTGGTGATATGCCAGGTGGGTTGAATATACAGCCTTGCTAAATTTTCCCTGTTATGAAGAAGTCTGTCTTCAAATGCTATATTTTTAATTTTTAGAAATTGAGGTGTTCATCTTTATACATAAAACCTTAAAATCATCCCAATTTACAACAATCTTCACATGCTAAATTATAAATATGCCACTCGATTTAGAAATTGTGTGGTTGAATTTAGACCAACACAGACCTATGAGGGCAACACACATGTCCTGTGATGTCTTCGTTTGAAAGTGAAATTCATTAAAGGGAGGAATCACCTGTTTTCTTTGATGGTTCTCTCTGATTGTATCTGTGAACACGATAACCACTCCTTTGTCATTTCATTTTCAGTTTTTATTCTTACTGAAAGAAAAACCATTTATCAAAATAGTAATTACTTGTCATCATCACAGCAGGAAATTATATAGCAAGATCTCTTTTAAAATGCCTTCTTGGGAAACCACTCAGGAGAACTTAAATAGCTGTTGCTGGAAAGCTTAACTTACTGGTAATGAGAAGTCTCAAATGAAGAGTTTGGGTTAGACAGAGAATAGAATGGCTTTTCCATAGACTCAGAAGCTGAGCATCTGTTAGCTGAGACACAGCTCCTGGTTGAGCTTCAACATCTTGCAAGATTAGATTATACCCTCTCCTTCCCCTGCCTCCCTCTCTGCGGAACCATCTCCACCTGTATTTCCAGGTGATTCAGATAGATATGAGAGTTAGTTCACCTGGACTTTTGCAGTCACATAGGTGTCCTTGGTGTGAAAGCTGGTGTCCTCACTGCTGCAAGGAACACAGAGAAGCAGTTGGTGGCAGAACGAGGGACACAATCTTGCAGAAGGCAGGTGCCCTTTGGCTGTATTAAACTACTTCAATGTACCCAACTTCCCCCAGCCACATTTCTCAGGCCCAGACTAGATTACACTGTTTATTCAGTCAAGCTCTTTTCTGCCTCAGAGGTTCACTTAATGATACAAGCTATCTCAAACCTTGAAAGATAATTTTTAACTAGAAAGTAACCTATTTATAAGAATGATTTTCAGCAAGTGGTTCTAACTGCCATATATTTTCTGGCCTAAGGGAGCTACAAAATTGCTTTGAAAGGACCTAAAAACAAATGACTGGAAATTGGGGTGGAGAGACTGATCTAGGAAGGGAATCTGTTTAGAAATATCATGATTTTATTAACTGTTATTTCATCAAAAATGCCAGGGAACAGGTATTTTAGTTTTTGAAAAGTCAAAGGAAAAGTATTTGTATTTTATTGTAGGACTTTATGTCATGTCAAAATTTTTGATGGTTTACAATGAAATATTTCCATTTTGTTAAACATTTACACCCCAAATATTCATATAAGACAGCGAGCTTTCTTTATCAATTTTGGGGGTATGCAGCATAATATTATGTAACAAGACTATATTGAGCATGAGCTTACAGAAGAAGCAGACCCTTGGATACATGGTGAAATCTCAACTCTTAGGAAGACAAATTGAAGAATTATTAAATAATTCTAGTTAAAATAAATAATGAAAATCATCATGCAAAGAAATCCATACTGATGTTAAAAACTAAACATCTCCCTTTGATGTTAGCCAATGGAACAGTGTTAACTTTTAGAAACTATACAGACATCTAACTCATAGATGAACTGTTTACTCTCATTCCTGTTCCTTTAATTCTTTCTTACTTCTGTTTTTTCTCTCACCACTTACTTTTAGTGGGCCTCTGCATTTGGTAGTCTCTCTGGCTCAAATGCCCTTACTCCCCTTTCCTACTTAAACTAAATCCTTGTTTTTGAAGACTCCACTTCAGCATGTTCTTCTCTTAGAAACCATTACTGACTAATATGAAGCAATTTCTTTCTTTCACCCACCAGCGCCCTGCACAAGTGGGTAACATGTGTGGGATTTCAGTAGTTGGTTTTCCTGTCTCTCCCCAGGAGGGACTGTGTGTCTCCTTCATTTTTGTGTTTACCTATCCAACACAGCCCCTTAAATATTGTACATTTTCAAGATCACTAAATAAATGAGTAGAACGATTAAGGAGCTTAACTTTTGAATAGTCAGGAACCCAAGAAGCTCTAAATTGTTGTTATTTTAATGCTAGATAGATGGAATGCACATGCTTTTATTATTTAGATTATTTTAATTAAAACCCAAGACATATGAGAGAGAGAGAGAGAGAGAGAGAGAGAGAGAGCAAGAGAGAGAGAGAGAGCACACACACAATGTTAGTATAGCTCTTTCTAATATCTTTGGCAAAGAGCAGGTTCCTAAAGATTATCTAGCATATATGAAACTAGGGAAAATCTGTTTTGATCTGTGATAGACAAACCAGTTCTGAGCTACAAATTGAAAGTTGAAACTAAGTTAAAACTAAATGTCTCAAGAATTTTATAAGACAACAGGATAAAAGGAAACAGCCCAGGTCAGTGTTTGGTAAATCTAGACACTCACTGAATGTCGATTAGAGTCAAGTGGACCCTTGAGGGTCCGCATCATGTTCCTGGATCCTGAGCAGCTTGGCATGACTTAAAGGAGGGGTTGATATGGAGACAACAGGGCAGTGAGACGGGGAGGTTAAGGAGACCACAAATCATGAAGGTTTGGTCATGTTGTCCTAAGGTTGTAGACTGTACCTTCGTGTCCATAGGGAGTTAGTGAAGGGTTTGCAAATGGAAATGACGTGATTTAGCTGGCATTTTAGGAAGATGATTGGGCCACTTCATGAGGATGAAAAGGGAAGAAGAATGTGAAGCGGAACGCAGATGCACCAGGTAGAAACCCTTTGCAGAGAGATTATGTGGCACTGAAAGAAGGGAGCCATTTAACTTGCTATGGCAAAAGAAAAGGGGGGATGAATTCCAGATGTGTTTAGGATTTGATGCCTGATTAGATGTGGAGTTGAGTGAATGAGAGAAGCTGGTGTGACTTCTCATGTTCTGTTTGGTACCTAAGATCAAGAAGCACTATTTATCATACTATCTAGAACAGTTCAATTTCAGGAGGGTCTGTTGGAACAGGCCAGGATTACTGAGCTAAGGACACTTACACCAACTCTTGCCCCATTCTCTTCTTCCCAAACCCTCAAACAAATGGTTCTACAAAATCAATCCCAATTCCCTTACCTTCCACTACTAACACTGTGCCCATATGACAGTAGGTCTTCTTGTCCCACTGTGATTATTAAGTTCACCAATCAAGTTTAAGTTTTCAAATACATTGGGAGGTTTTTGGTACCTATCTTCCTTTATCTTTTCCAAATATTTTAAAAACCATATCCAATGACTTTGAAATTTTCCTAATAGTAATAAAATAGTGATGATGATTTCTACTATTACTGCTCCTCCATTTCTATTACTTCTGATGCTCCTTTCACCAAGAGCAATTGGTGTGGGTGTAGGTGGGAGAGTTGTCATTGCCCAGTGTGCTACATATGTGATATCATTTAATCATCACAGAAATACTATGAGATAGATGCTATGATCGTGACATTTTCCAATCAGGAAACTGGCCTTAGAGAAGCTAGTTTTGTCTAGGGTGACATTGCTAATATTTCTGGAACTAAAGTATAAAAACATGACTGTCTCATCCCAGATCTAAGACCTTAACCATGTGATAAGAGCATTATCTACTGATACTAGCAAAATATTATCTTCCCATTTAATTAGCTTATGTTTTAGTTTCTTTAAAATAACAAGGCAGATCACAATTCTTCCTTCTTATAATTTTATACTTTTTATCTGCATGGCAATTCAAAGCCAAAAACATTGCATACTTCTACAAAAACATCACCATATTTTATAAACCCTAAGGAAACCTTTCAGTTTTGAGCTATAATTATCTATTTTTAAATGTTCTTGATCAATGTGTTTTGTGTAAATCAACAAGTCCTGTTGTAATGCAAGAGATTAGGGTTGCTGAAATGCTTAATAAACTATCAAGAAAAAAATTAAAAGGACATTTATTATATACTGCATTTTCATGGTCTAGAGGTATGTTACTTCATTTTATAAACATTGAAGACTTGTAGCAAAGGAAAAATGAGAGAATAAAATAAACAAGATTTTAAACAAATAGATTCAGAAATGGGACATTAACAATATGAGCACTCTTAGGAGATAGGGCTTTTAAAATGAACTTGAAATGCATTAATTACTGAGGTGATAAATAGGAGACAATAGAAGAACCCAATGATTACATTGTATTCTCTGTTATATTCTTCACTGCAAGAACAAAATAGACAAAGAAAATTATAATATCCCATTTGGAAACATCATTCCTCATAAAGTAATAAATGTATCATTCTGGATTCTGTTCTCTGATTTCATTGCAATACACATCATAAAGAGAAATAGAGTAGAGTGCTATTAGCCCTCTGGCTATCAATAAATATTGATGATAATTAAAATGTTAATTGCAATGAAATGCAGTTCTAAGCTACCACTGTAAAAATGATTGTTCTCTTGCACGCTGTATTAAGGTATTAAGGAAGCTTTTATTCATGCTGTTAATTTGGAAGCTTGCCGCTTTATTAATATGGTTCCTGTTAGAGGAAAACAGGAATAAGAAATTTTCTTACAGCTTTTGTGCCTTGCCTTACTTAAGAATGGTAAGGAGGCTGAGGTTGTGGCTCAGTGGCAAGTGTGCTTGCCTCGCACATGTTAGGCACTGGGTTTGATTCTCAGCACCACAAAAAAATAAATAAAATAAATAAAGTAAAGATATTGTGGCCATCTTTAAAAAAAAGAATGATAAGTAAGATAGTTTCAACAAAAAAGTGAAAAATAATTTCACTTTCAACAGTGCAACCCTCTGTGTACATACATGTAAAAATTTCCACAATAAATCAGAGAATGTATCTTTTTGTTTTATAGTCACTGACTCTAAATCCTTACCCTATACGGTAGGTATTTATCCACACAATAGAGGTAGGAAACCAAGGCAGAGGAAGATTAAATATTCTTAGTCACAGAGAGTAATTGACAGGGCTGGAATTCAAACCCTTGTCCGATGTAACTCCAAAGCACCTGTTATTTCCACTAAAGCACGCAGTCCCTGTTGTAGCCGTGTAGCCAGAAAAGAGACAACTGCGGTTCATGCCTGATTTAGCACTGGTGGAGACTGTGGAGAAGCAGTGATAGACACTCAGAAATACAAAGATGAGTGCATGGCATGTTACATATCTCAAAACATGGAAGGAATATTCCATCTGTCATGTTACAAACAGAATTTCTTCCTTCTTTTGTGCCCTGAATCAAGTCATCAAATTACCATTAATTAAGAACTCAGTAATCTTTTTCTGAAAAAAATATAAGCAGGGGCGATGGAGGATGCTCTCAAGTGTATACAATGAAGCGTGTGTCAAACCTCTCTTGTCCCAAGTAAGTCACTGTTGGAAGTGAATGGGGCTACTGGCGATACTTGATTTTAGTTTTTCCTAGGAAGCATCATAAGTCTGAGATGGCTATTACCTTTGGAACACCTCAGCGGCTCTCTTGCTCTCTACATTTTGAAAGGGCTGCTTTCATTCATTTACTTGAGTTGAAGTGGCTTTGTTCCTCAGTCATGGGAGGTAATTGCTATGTATCCATTGCTCCAGGCATGCATTTTTATGAGGATGTGAAATTGGGAATCATTTCATCAACACACCGGTGGAAACTTCCCCCAATATACCAGTGTGTAAACCTAGAGCTGACATCTACTATGCTTCTCTGGAGATAGAGGAGGCACTGAAGGTTGCTGATTATTAGCTTATGCTTTCCATTTGATAAATTTTGATAATGAAAAATAATACATTTTGAGCAGAGGTCAGATATATAATGAGTAAACCACTAAAACGGTATGTTGAATGATTGAACTCAAATGAAGCAAAGTAGCATTTTCATTATAATAATTGGACAGTCATTTTCCTCTTTGGCAAATTTCTTCCTTACAGTGAGTACCCTTTAACTGTTCAGGTTTTAAGTATATCTACCAGTTAGTGAGTGTATATTTGGAGTTCTTAGTTCGTATAATTGTTTTAAAGAACAATTTAGGACAGATGAATTGAGATAAATGTAATTGATGAGTTTTATAAAAGTGTGCATTTGCAAATCTGATAATAAGTATTTCTGCTGTATTAAGTGAGGCAGGATTTCCTCAGTTATATGATACAGGAAGGAATCATGAAAATGAGAAATGAGATCAGATTCCTCATACAGAAAAATTATGTGGAATAGAAAGAGTATAGGAATGTGAATTTGGTACAGGGAACAAACAAAAGCTAGCTGTGAGGAACCACTTGACATTATTAATGTCTAAGTCTTTCTAGGTATATAGACACAAATCAGGTTGTCTATGGATTTTTTCCCAGGTCAATTTCATTTTGTGCTTTTTCTGATATTCTGGTCTGTTTCACTAACCCACCTAATTCCAAATTACAAATATTATTATTTTGCCTTCTTTCCTGGTCTGTTTGTTCTTGTGGGATTATACCATTTTGCTGTTTTACAAGACTAGAATTGTTGGGGTGCTTCCAAAGAGCACAGAAATATCTAAGTGTAATCTTTGGATTTTTTTTTTACCATGAATCTCAAGCTTTGTTCTGTACTACATTGCAGTAGTTCTTCCAATGAGTTTTGGGACTGAAATGAGGATTTAACTCCTAAATTGGTAAGAACAATTATGAATTATTGCAACTGTAAAATAATCATGAGGGCTATAATCATGAGGCAGTTTATTGAAATGACCCAATAACAAGATCTGAACTAGGATTTCTGGGATAATATGAACTGGGCTCACAAGTACCGATAAACTTCACATATCTCAGACTCAATGTACCTGGCAAACTAACCTATACGGAATACCAGTAAGAAGGAGCAGGAAGAAAAATAAGCTCCTAAACAAAATTGATGTCACTGAGTTCCTGCACCATTGCATCCCAATTATCACAGGTGTACCCCAATCTCTTCTTACTAAAAAGTACACTTGGGATATACAACCCAGGGATGCTCCAGCCAACTTCATACTTGGCACACTTAAGTTTTCTATCCTGATTTTTCCTATTTTTGGGTAGTTGGATACACTGACACACACACAGAAGTCAAGCACCCCAATTCAAAAATACTAAATCCACAGTGCTCCAAAATTTGGAACTTTTTGTACTCCAACATGATGCTACAAGTGGAAAATTCCACATCATAAAACTTTAGTGCCTCACAAAATTATTTTCAAAAATAGTATAAAATTATATTCAGGCTATGTGTAGAAGGCATGCATGAACCATAAGTGAATGGGTCCCATTTCTAAGCTATTTCATTATGTATACATATAAATACTCCAAAGTCCAGAAAAGTCCAAAACACTTCCAATCCCAAGTATTTTGGATAAAGGATACTCAACCTGTATATATTATAATACAAACAACTGTAGATAAATAATGATGAGGATCATTGAGCTACTTTTGAAACAAAAGGTAAAAAAGAAAATCTTCCTAATTTTCATAGGAATGGATGAGTAGCGTTAACAAAATAAAGTGAACAGAATTGTTAGTCAGCTTTCTGTTGCTGTGACAAAATATCTGAGGTAATTCAATTTAAAGAAGAAAAATTTTATTTACTCATGGTTTCTGAGATTTCAGTCCATGGTCACCTGGGCCTATTGCTTTGGGACTGTGGTAGCACAGTACATTAGGGCAGGAGCACATGGCAGAGGAGGCTGCTCACCTCATGGTGGCCAGGAAGCAAAGAGGGAGAGAGAAAGAAGGGGCTCATTTCCCAATACCCCTTTCAAAGATACTCTCTGTTATGGTTTAGGTACGAGGTGTCTCCCAAAAGTTCATGTGTAAGACATTGCAAGAATGTTCAGAAGTGATATGATTCTATTATAGTTCTATTTCCATGTCCTTTGCTGCTTTTCTCTGCCACATCTTCCCACCATGATGTTCTCCCTCTCCTTAGGCCCAGACCTATGGAACTAACCGACCATGGACCGAACCTCTAAAACCATGAGACAAAATATACTTTTTATCCTCTAAGTTGTTCTAGTCAGGTCTTTTGGTCACAGCAATGGAAAGCTGACTGAAACACACCCCCAGTAACCTACCTTCATTCCAGGAGACACCGCCTCCTGAAGGTTCCACCTTCCAAGAACAGACTGACAGCCAGAACTTTAGCATATGATCCTTTGGGGGACAGTTACAATCCAATCCATAACAGACTTCTGTTCCATATTTTAAAAATTAAATAAATAAAACCGTGTATATATTTACTAATATTTTCTTTATTTTTATTCTAGTATGATTTCTTATAAAAGTCAAGAGGTACTATTTAATCAGGTGTCTGAAAACACCTGGCTAATTCCTGTCCTCCTCATGTGGTTTTATTCCTTCTTAAGAACTTTCCTTCCCCCATCTTCCCCTTTATCAACCAAAGAAGTCTAGGTTGGCACTCTACTCTGGTCACCGTTTTCAGGGATCACCCTATATAAACATGACCACAGAAAAATGGTTGGTTGGGGTTTTTTCCCTCCAACATCTCTTGGGCACAGATTGAAACTAAGTAGCTGACAGAGTCAGCGCTGGGTTATTGTCCATATTGTGGGAGCAGATTTTGGTGTAAAATTAGGAATCTTCTTCCTATATGTGTTTCCCTTCTTCATTTTTCCTTCCTGTCCCAACTCCTTACAGCTGAGCCTGTATTTTGTCCCTTGTGCCTAATTCACATTTTATATCCCTTCTGGGCCATGTAATTGTATCTATATGAGGACTCTATTTCACACTTCATGATCCCTGTACCACACAAATTAATGAATCCTGCCTCATGGAGCACAGCAGATATACTCATTAGATTCGTAACAGTGCATTTTTGTAGAACTCTTACAGTGGCATAGTAGTAGCATTCATTTCTACTCTTCTGCCCCGAATTGTTCTCTAGACCACTCATGCCAAGGAGGAGTTCTAAGCATAGTCTTCATAGCTATGAAATTTTTTTCTACAAAACTACATCCCAACCCTATTTAACATTTTGATAAGGCTTGCAAACAATCCATAACTGGAGAAACCTGTGCACAATGAAGCTACTGTGTGTCTTCAGGCTGTTCCCAGTGAAAGTTCTTTAATACTGTGTAGGATATTGAGAATAAAATGCCATAAAGTTGAGATTTTTTCCCCAATACATAAAAATGCTCTCATTTATATTGACAATACCTAGATCGCTTTTCTAGATGAAAGTCTTTGGCAATAACCAGGTGAGGGAAGTGAATGGCCAGGAGGTGGGGACAAGAAGATGAAATGAACCAGTCATGTGGTTTTGTGAATTTATACTGCCTGGCAAAGTAATGAAGAACAATGGTCTCATGTAGAAAAATATTACTGAAAAACTCATTCTTAAAAATATTCCCTCTCAATCCTAATTAGAATAAGTTATACTCCATGAATGTATACTATGTCAACATACACTCTACTGTCATGTATATCTAAAAAGAACAAATTAAAAAAAAAATTAAAAGAGGATGTACTAGGGAATAAAATAGACTAAATTATATTGTGTGCATATATAAATATGTAACAATAAATTCCACTATTATGTATAATTATATTAAAAATATTCCCTCTACTAGAAGGGTATTAATATCGCAAAGCTCTTTCCTTTCTAAGAAATCTTAAAAAAAATAAGCCTGTGCATATTTTAGGCTAAATAATTAATGAAGATAAGCTGTTCTATACCCAACAAATGGCAGTGAGGTAAAGGGGTTTATAATTGAGATTGGGCAGAAAGAAGGGGAGTAGCTGAGTTGGAGTCTGGCATGAAAGGAGGGAGGGCTTTAAATAACCAAAGGGGGATTTAACTTCCCCAGAGAAAAAAATGAAGCCATGCAGGGGGAGTTTCCCGATGCTGGAGTGCACCTATTTGGCAGCACTTCCAAGGTCTTTGGTACAAGCCAGTGCAGAGTTCTAAATACTGGCCAGGTTGTAGCCTCCAGACTAGTCAAGATGTCTTAATTCAGTCCCTGACTACAAGTGAGGACAACTTAGTCCTGTCTGCCTTGTTCACACTTCAGCCAGCTTCTGCAAGTTCTATCAGGGAATGCCTTGGGTTCCATCCACTGCCACATACTCTGTTGCCGCAGCCCGGCTGGCTGGGCAAAATAAGCGGAGGGTGACGAATAACTTGTGTACTTGATACAGCAGGAGTGGAAGCCGTTTATTGCAGGACAGGAGCAGTATTTATACATTCCACACAGCTTATCTAATTAGCATAAACTAGATACATCAGTCAACCAATCAGGAATCTCCACACTTAATGGCTTGTTTTTGTTACTTCTCAAACCGCTCCCTCTGACATTTTGCCAGGCACCATCCAGACTTGTTTACGAACTTTAACATTCCCCTGGCAAAATGCCAGGTGTTATTTTGACTTGTTTACAGACTCTAACATTTCCCCCTTTTGTTTAATTTAAATAACGACCATAGTGGTTTTTACAGAAACACCATAAATAACCTGATACAAACAGAAAGGGAGGATACAAAATGCCACAATACCAAGCCACTTGATGGCTCCATGCAAGAAGCCCTTGGAAAAATTATACCAGCAATGACACTGTTAGCAAAGATACCGAGTTACAATTTGTTATAGATTACAGTTTGTTGTCTCAGTCCAGGTAAAGCAGTGTCTCAATAGATTAACTCACAGTCCAGGTAAATCACAATCCAGGTAAGTTCTGCAGGCAGCTAGCTTAAATCACAGTCCAGGTAAGTTCTGCAGGCAGCCAGCTTGATCCGAAGTCTCGTCTGTTTCTCAGCCAAAGTCTTGTCCGGTTTTCAGCAACACTGGAAATTCTTCCACCTTGGTCTTTACCGGCACTGGGACGAAGGCAGGAACTCCGGATGGCTAAAGAAAATCCTGTAGCATTCTACTAAGAAAACAACCTTCTGAACAATTTAGTACATTATCTCAAGGTTTTTTTGCATTTGAAATAAGCATTAATAGTGCTCATTACTCATCAGCTTCCAGGTGTGGGAGAACCATTGTAGCTTAGTTATTGGCATTGAAAATGACCAAACATCAGGGACACCAGTAGCGTCTTCTGCTGGCTGTAGTGCCTGGGCAGCCCCAGATGGCCCTGGGGAGTGTCCCGGACTCAAACTGCTACTGGGCACAGGGAGCAAGAGCCTGCGAGACTGTGCCTCCAGGTCAGGTCTAGATTTGGGCTCGCGGCAGTGGAAGAGCCAGCTCCCCGGCCAGGAGGCGGGGAAGGGCCAGTCGCCGCCGCCTCTTGGAAAATCCTTGCTGCGCTGTGACCGGCTTGCACACTCGGCAGCCGCCTCTCCGCTTCACGCACCCTCCGGTAACGAAAAGTATTTAGTAATAGCCTTTTGCTGCAACTTTTTTCCTGATAATCCTTCTTCTTCTGAACTTTCTTTTTCTTTCTGACTAGAGTTCCTGGGCTCTTATCAACACATGCCCTAACTATTCTTGGTTCCACTGGGGTGCCTTCTTCCCTTAGTAATTTACTTCTCATCCCTTCCATATTTTCATCACAAAGACAATACAATACACTGAGACAAAACAAGACACAAACATACTGTATCAATCTTCTCCATTTTCTCGAAATGGTCATTTTTCCTCTCGCCCTATCTGTCTAGGGACGAGCAGATTTGCTCCCGTCCTATCTATGGACGGGCAGCTTTTTTCGTCACTTACCCCCGAGTGTCCCGGGGCTCCCCGTAACGGGCCACCATCTGCCGCAGCCTGGCTGGCTGGGCAAAATAAGCGGAGGGTGACGAATAACTTGTGTACTTGATACAGCAGGAGTGGAAGCCGTTTATTGCAGGACAGGAGCAGTATTTATACATTCCACACAGCTTATCTAATTAGCATAAACTAGATACATCAGTCAACCAATCAGGAATCTCCACACTTAATGGCTTGTTTTTGTTACTTCTCAAACCGCTCCCTCTGACATTTTGCCAGGCACCATCCAGACTTGTTTACGAACTTTAACATTCCCCTGGCAAAATGCCAGGTGTTATTTTGACTTGTTTACAGACTCTAACACTCTGTCCCCTGTGTTGAGGAAAGAAAGGCAAGAGAAGTTCTAATAGAAACAAGAAATAGAGGCGCTCCCAGGTGTCTGTGCTCACTTGGTTACCAGTAAGGTACTAAAAGATAATTATTAGATTTTTCTTAAGAATGCATTCTATGAATCTTCTATATTCCTAAAAGATTCTTTTCCTGTTATTCTTTAAAACATACTCAGGGCCTGATTTTCTGAGCATACATTTTCTCTTCTTAGAAAAAAAAATCAGTTTTAGTTTCTTAGGGGCATAAAGTTGGGTGATAGGTATGTAGATGTATGTGTGTGTGTATGTAATCTGTTTCCTAAAGCCTAAATCTCCAGAGCATCCGACCCTGACATACAGTTATGTGTACACACACACACACACACACACACGCATTCTTGTATACATATATAACACCGGGTAGGTTAATTAACCATTTTCATTTTGTAGCCCATTTGGTTTTTCAGACAATAAAAGGTATTTATATACTTTTTTATAATAAAAGGGAGAATTTGTAAATATCATTATAGCAACCTATTGAGATGTGAATGGTTGGCTCAAAAATGTCTTTCATCTTCCTTCTGAAACTGATGAGGACAGAGCGGTTGTATTTGTGGATATTCTCATGGGAAGCAGTTACTGCTCAGAGGAAGAAGAACAGACCAGGGAACAATGTGCTTTCAGAATTTTTATCTGTTTATCAGCCTAAAGTTTATGTTGCAGCATTATACTCTTTCCAAAACCCAGCTTAGCCCATGCTTCCCGTGCTGGTTGTTTTAATAGCTTCAGAAGCATTCTTCTTAGTAAGTCTTTAAATCCCTTATCAGAGTTGGGCAGATCATAGGGTTCAAATATCCACGGGGAGTAAGATCCCATTGAAAATGGGGGCTGACATAGCTCGTTGTACATTGTTGGTGATTTTAACTCTGTGTGTGTGTGTGTGTGTGTTTGAACTGACCAAAATCCTAATCTTTGTCTCTTTTGAGATTTGATTCCACATTTAACTAATTAAAAGGCAATGTTGAAGAACTATATTGTTAAGCCACAAAAAAGCAAAGCATGCGTCTCCAACAATAAGTGTGGTGACTATGGGGTAAGCATGCCAGTCATCAGATGTGTTCAGTTGAACAAAGCTTATTTTTCTTGGCAGTCTACAAACTAACATGTTTACTTTGACATTTAGATTAGGAAATGGAAATACCTTGAGCCAGAATCTGGATTGATTGTTCATAGTGAGAAGAACAAAAAGAAAGAAAGAAAGAAAGCCCTTAATTTTGCTTCTAAAGATTATGAAATACAATTCCAACTATTGGTATTCAAAGTGGCAATTGAATATTATGTGACCTGAATGTGATTGATACTGCACAAGGCTGTATGCTCATATCTGCCTTTTAAATCGTCCATAGTTGAAGCCAGCTTGTCCCAAAATGCATGCCATAGAACAGAGTCTACGTGAAACCTTAAGGAATGGGTTTCCTGGTAAAATAGATTGGGGATGCTGCATGCCCCTGAGAATTGCTGCAGTGGAGAATTCTATTCAATATTTCTCTTCTGACTGATATAGAGTGATTTCTTTAAAAAAAAAAAAAAAGAATCTACTAACATCCAGGAAAAAAATAAGTTTCAAGGGCTGGGGATGTGGCTCACGCAGTAGCATGCTTGCCTGGCATGCGCGGGGCGCTGGGTTCAATCCTCAGCACCACGTACAAATAAACATGTTGTGTCCACGGAAAAAAAAACTATAAAATAAATATTAAAAAATTCTCTCTCTCTCCCTCCCCCCCCCTCTAAAAAAAAGAAAAGAAAATTAAAAAAAAAAATAAGTTTCAAAACAAAAAAAACATATTTTGGGAAATCTTTCCCTAAATTGTTCAGTGAAGAGACTATAAAAGGTGCTGTGTGTTGAATTCTTTTGTAAAGTGGATGGGAAACTATTTTCAGCCTTTGTAGAAGCAACAGTAAGGATGCACATGCAAGTATGTGCATGGGTGTGTGTGTGCGCGCGCGTGTATGTGTGTGTGTGTGTGTGTGTGTGTGTACATGCACACAGGTGCATTTCAACACATGAATTCTCAGGTGCCCTGGTGAAACCTAATCTGCCAAAAAGGTTGAGAGTGGAAATCATTGCCCACATATTTGATTTCATGTAAAATTTAAATCTTGCAGGGAGTTTTACTTGGACACAGTTTGCTGCATTTCTCAAGATCTTTCCTCACCCCTAACTTCCCATGGGATTAGCCATAAATTTTAACTAAGTAGGAAAACTACTGGCTCAACTACTTCCTGAAACAAGAGAATAAACACTTTGTACTCAGAATTTTTCCACATGATTGATGGATTTGAACAGTTCTGCATAGTTACATAAGACAAGGAGGCAGTTTTATCACTTGATCATATGTATTGTTAATTCAGCTCTTAAGAAAGAGTGGGAAAGCCAGATAATATGCTTATGCTAGGGTATATGTGTTGATATGTCAGAACGTAATAAATTTAGACTGTGATTTCTCAACACTAGCACTATTGACATTTTGGGTCAGATGATTCTTTGTGTAGAATCCCTGCCTCCTTGGTCTCAACCCAACAAAACATAACAACTCCTCCCTCTCCACTCCATCCCCCGCTATGACAGCAAAAATATCTCCAGCCACAACCAACCCTGCCCCCAGTGGCAAAATCATCACTGAAAGCACACGAAAGAGAATTCAAAAAGAGAAAGAAAATGGAGGCAGACCTCAGTGGACCAGTGATGCTTTATTTAGCAGTGGAGGGGCACATTTTTGAGGGGAAAATGGCAGCAAGCCACTACAAAGGTCTGGGTTTTATAGGGTTTAGCAGGCCCAGGTCATGGGAGGAGTTTTGGTGGTGGGCTCATGGAGGGCGGGGCAGGGGGGCAGGTAGGGGAACAGTAAGAACCTTCCCTGGGGCCTCTGGTCTATATCCTTCAATCACCCACTCCCAGGTACCCTGGGTTTAGACTATATTATGAGTTGTAGAGTCATTGTAGTTGCTTTCCAGATGTGCTTTCTTAAGTGGCTGCATGTCATCAGTCAGAATTCTCTGCATATTCAAATTGTCTCTAATACACAATTTCAAATCCTCAGCATATTCATAAAATGCCACCTGTGTTTGAATATTAACCAAGTGAAGAAAAAAATATGGTTTATCTTGACCCGAGAAAGAATTTGTCACATTGATTCTTTCTTCTTGAGAGAGAGAGGAAAAGAGAGAGAAGCATGATTTTTGCCTGTGATATCATTTGGATTTTGACCAAATAGATACTTAGTTCCAAAACTCCTTCAAGGAATCCTGCCATAGTTTCTCCAAAAAATGGGCTCTTGGATTATGTTCCTTTGCATCATTTTCCTAAGGAATTAAAAAAAATGACGTTTCTTAAAGCGTGATGCAGATCCTAACTCTCCTGAACCCACGTTCTTCCCAGGGGCAGCCTGACTTTTCAGTTATCTCTTTCTTCTTCCCACTGCTTCCACTGACCCTGCAGAGCTGGACTGATCCCTTCCTTCCTAGGAGCCTGCCCATCATCCTTCACCTGCAATTGTTTCCTGCAGTTCCCCTCCAGGGGGTCCAGCCCTTTGTGTCCCTCCTGGAGACCTTTGTACAAAGCCCTTAGTGGTCCTTCCCATCTCACACCCTTGCACAGTCCTCTGAGCCCCAGGTACTTTATGTTTACATCTTTAATAAAATTTCTGTGTGGTGTTTGGTTCATCCCCTTTATTAGAATCTAAGTTTTACAGAAGGGAATATACTTGAACCACTTATACATCCTACTATATGTGCTTTGCCCAGAGCTCTGTTCAAAAATACACATTGAATTAAATGGCTCCTTGTTCAATTTTTGTTTTGCTAACAGGGTATGGTGCTCTATGACAAAACCGACTTCTCTGTATACTTATTGTAGTTGTGTTTTTCTTCTTCTTCTTTTAGCAGCTAAATATGTAAATGAACAACTTTCAAATTAATCTCAGATAGGGAAATCACCAAGGAGGGCCTCATTTTGTAGCTCTGGCATAATTTTAAAGGGATCAGAGCAGTCACCAAAGGGTTGAACTAATTAAATAATATTACAAGTTAAGTACAAAAGCTAGCTTTGCAAAACTAATCTGAAATAAATGAAAAGAAAATGTGAATAAACCTGTGCATTGATATTATAGTACTTCACCTCTTCTCCATGTCTTTGTCTGTTTCTCTGTCTCTATTTCTCTTCCCCCTATCAACACACACACATTCTCTACTTTTCGTTCTTCTCTTATAGAAGAAATAGCTATTAACTAATCATGATTCCATAAATTTATTTTAAGCCTACAAATGTAAAACTACCACATGTTGATTTTGCTACTGAAAGCAAATATAGCTGAAAAATGTTACCAAGCCACATTTAAAAGAACAATAGCAAAAAAATTAAACAAAATGATCTTCAGGAAATTCTCACTTAGTTCTAACTTTCCAGTATACTAAGTTAAAATCCAATCACAATATTTTGAATTTGTAGATTAGCTTTTGTGCTCCTGTCTCACACAAATCCCTCCATCCTGGCTATCAAATTTAAATTCTGGGAATAATGGAATAGGTTAAAGGTTTTTTTTTTCTTGTTAAAAGTTAGATTGATTCCCTTCTCTTTTATACTTTTGTCTCCTGATGTGAATATACTACATTGTCAAAAGATAATCCAAAATACAGTTCAGCGTGTAATGCACGTTAATTGCAATGAGATTCTCACAGTAATGTGTCTAGTACTGTTATACACATAGGAATTAGAAAACAGCCTTACTTTGCAGGGAATTAACTAAATGGTGCTAAACCGGTTACTCCTGGAGGTTCAGGGTACCCAGAGCCACTGCCTTCCTTTCCCCAGCCTCTTTGGGGTGGGGGAGATGTCTGGCGCCACAAAAGGAATTAGGTTCTGGTTTGAACAGAGACCTGAAGGCTATTAAGTTTATTTTAAGAATGTGTTGCCACAGATCTAATAAATTTATTTGTAGCTTCAGGCTGTGCATGCATGAAATCTTGCTGCACCAGGTGTTTTGCCTTTTTTTCCTTTCCCCAGAGGGAGAAGAGGGTGTGGATCATCCCCACAAATTCAACTCTCCATAAAGCATTTAGTGTTTCTATGAAAGTGCAGTGGATTTTTGCTTTTTAATTTTGATTTCTCTTGGTAAATGAGAAAAATGATAGAAAATTATTCCTAGGCTGCTTTAAAAAGAAAAAAGTAAGTCCCTCCCAATTTACATATATATGTACATACATATATGTATATGTATATATAACATGTCATAAATTACAATTTAAATATAAATTAGATATAAAAATTATATGTAATATGTTTTACATATAATTTTAATATAAATTAGACACAAAATGTATTTTATATAATATATCATACATAAAATTTTAAGCACATTATTTTTATGATCTTGTCCTTGCTTAAGGACAGTATTTGAGATCAGTCTATTAAATATAAAGACCCCCTAAACCAGAAAGGAAAACTTCTGGGAATATATTCCTCTTTTTTACAAATACTCTCTTTATAATTTTATTCAAATCACAATCTTTCTGGATCTTGGTAAAATTGCATGAGAAAAGATACAATACAATGTTCATTCTTGCTCCAAAATGCTTGGAGTCTATATTTGTATTGTTCACCAACACAATTATTTCTTGAATTAGTTTGTGATTTTGTTTAAAATATAGTGTTACATTTACATTTTTAGCAGCAAAAAAAAAAATTCTTAGCTTCTCACATTGCATCATTAAAATGGCAAAGTTAGCTTTTCATTTGAGATTCCAAATGACAATGAGTAACATCTTTGTGGTGAATGAAAGTTCACCTTGCAATTACATGTTGGCTCTGTCCTTTGTGCTTTGTGGATGTGCACCTGAATTCCCTACCCTAGGCCTGCATACCAGCAGTAAAGACATTCATGCCACTGGTGTGAAGGTTCCAACTAAGAAAGCGAAGTGTGACAAAATTAAGTCAGATTTGATTAAGAAAATCTGCTTAAACCTTAGGTGAAGAGATGTAAACTTGTGGTTCTGCTCTTCTCTTTTTCTTTTTGTTGCAGAGAATGGAAATAAACACAATTTGTTAAAATTTAAATTTATTTACTTATTTTAAACTGGAGCTGGGGGAGGGTTCTGTGCTTGGATAATGCAAAGAAGGATTCCTGCAGGCTGGGGCTTGCAGATTCCACCCCAGCTGTGGCCTGATGGGTCAGCCTGGATCAGTATGTGTAGAAGAAGACTCTTCCTTTCAGCCTTCCCAGCTTAAACTATAAATTCATTCATAGAAAAAGAGGATTTTAATTCTTAGCTTGTGTTAATTAATAAGTCCACCTTAAATATTTAGAAACTGACCTTCAGATTCTGGCTTTTTGCTTTTTGTTTTTGTTTATTTTTTTAATTTTTACTATTTGCCTGCCTCATTATTCATTAGCACCAGGGATAGAAGGAAACTCACTCAGATAATATTTTGCTCCTATTCAATAGCATTAATTTTGTAAATTAAGTTAAGCAAATCAGGATTAATCTGGAATAGCCTGAAAAGAAATATTGATCTGAATGACATAATCTGATAATTTGGAGGAAGTATAGAAAGAATACTAACAGGCTGGATTCAAATCCTAGATCTGCCACCTACTATATCTATAGAGATTTTAACTGGGTGACTTAACCTGCACTCATTTACCTGATTCATAGAATGTGAAAATTACTAACTTGCAGGGTTAGTAATCCAAACATTCATTCAGGAGCCTGGGTAAAAACTTGCAGGGTTGCGAGTTTCATTAAGATTATGTATATATTTAAAGATCACACTGACCATGGCCCCCAGTGTGTCCAGCCCTCTATACTGGGCATTTTTAGGGTCTTCAAGGATGAACTGAATTCAGATATCTTGCAAGTACAACCAGGTTCCAGTTGCTTTTGGCGAGTCTTTTTTTATCGCTTAATACCTGCATTGTCCCAAGGCCGCCTGGTCCAAGCCCATGCCACTGGTTGGTGAAGATAATGTTTACTATTTTACCAAGAATAGGTGTTCTCTACAGTAAACCTGGTCCCTTGATACCAGCAGAGCTCCTCAGAAATTCTAGCAGCTATGCCTGGCCCTCCCATAGCATAGGCCCTGCCTGTGTCTCCAAGAACCCCAAGGAGTGGGCCCTAGAGCTGTGTGGTAACCTTTTTCTGTTATTCTGTATTGAAGAAAAAAGGTGTCCAAAAGCTTGCTGCTTGGACCCTGGTATGAGAAAAAAAAAACTAATTAAGCAACTCTCTAAATTTCCACTTATATTTTTTTCTTTCTTGGGACCCAAACATTCATTCAGGAGCCTGGGTAAAAGTTAGATATGAAGAAACTTATACTTTGAAATCTGCTTCACACTGATACTTAAAACTTTGTATGGAATCTACCTTTGCGTCTGACATTGATTTCCATTCTTGTGAGTTCTCTCTCCGAAGGCTTCCTATAACCCAAGAAAATCAGCTCCCATGAGGTCTGTCACTCCAGTTCCCCACATAAGCATAGGTAGGCATGAACCCCAGTTGTGGGCTGTGCTTTAAACACAGATGCTAATATGAATTATCCTAAGACACTCTGGCAGGATTAGGAGCAATTCTGCATCAGAATTCCTTCCATGTAAATTACTTTCACATAGGTTAATAGCAATTCTGTAAATTCTCTTTGTTTATCCTCATATCATGGCACATAGTCATGCAGGAGGCAGGACACCCTTCATCCATGAACCACAATGGTGTCTGCATCCTTGTGCAGTGGTAGCCAGAGACAGATGGCTGGAGGAAGGCCAGGAGTGCCTGTCTAAGAATATAGTAAGAGTTCTTTTGGTTCACACTCCTGAGCGTAATGCAGGGAATGTGTTGATTCAAGAAAGGGGAAAAGGAGTTGGGGAGCAGAAGATGTTTCTGCTCCTGTGCTCCATTGTTCATGTCTTAAAAGAATAACTTATTGTAACTTGTACTCAGTAAGTTCAGTTGGTTTTCATGATTCAAAGCAGTTAGGTTCTATAAAATCACCATGAATACGAAATTAGCAAAGGCTGAATGGTTGTTCCTAGGGGAAATACAGGGTTAGGTTCCTATGAGCTCTAGTCCATTTCCATCAACCAATCAATACATGACCTAGTTTCATGTATGCTTCTGTTCAGAGACACCTCATTTGTTATTTCTTGTTGATTCAGTAGCTTTGCAGGCACTGCCAACAGCACTGTAACTCACGTGTGTGAACAAAAGTTATCCAACATACACATTTTCTTTCTAAGACACGTTACAGCTTTCTTGTGTTTAGGAAGACTTGATGGCACTTCAGCAATATGATCTGGAGTCATTTTAAATGGTGAAAACACCAAGAAAATAATACCCAGATGTGAACAGCGTGGTGCTAAACAGACTGTGAAAGAGAAAGCAAAGTAGCAGGTTTTGCAAAATTTTTGACCCTATGATGCACATGCCCAAGAATGACCTTGGAAATACTGGAGTACTAATTTGGGGATGACAAAATTATAAATTTTGATAAGTAGATGAATCTGCAAATATGAAATCCAGGAACCATGAGTATGGACTATGAGTTAGCCTGTAATCTAGTAGAAGAATAGGAATATAAAGTCTTTGGAACCACATGTACAAATACCCACTATACACCCATGTTCTCCACCTGTTATGGGTAGATATATGACCAAGTCACATCCCCAAGGAACAATAATGTGGCTTCTGATACTTTTGGCTTTCAAGGTGAACATCAGTATATTTGTCAGTCGCAATCTGTACTCCCATATCACCTGGAAATTCATCTACAGGTTCTAGAGAGGAACAAAGAATAGCATGAACTACTCCATACTTGAGCTCAATTCAACGTAGATCATGTGACAATTACAAGATATGATATTTCCATTTATTCTTTTGGTGAGGAAGGGTGTGCTTGTTTGCACTTTTCCTGAAAGTAGCCTACAAGATCCTGGACGGGTATGTGTATTCAGTAGAGACCAACATGTGCTACCCTTATTTCTCTCTACCTCCTGGGTCTTCATCATTTCTTTTTCTTTCTATACATTTCTCTATACATTATCTTGTTTTTTGTTTGTTTTGTTTGCTTGTGTGTATGTGGTTTGTTTTGTTTTGTTTTGTGGATCTTACCCCTTGTACATAAAATAGTGGAAATGTGAGGTGTGCAGAATGGAGGAAGAAAACAATATATCAATGATCAAAAGTTTAATATGGTGATAATTTTTTCTTTTTGAGGTACTGGGGATTGAATCCAGGGGCACTCTACCGCTGAGCTACATCCTTGGCCCTTTTTATTTTATTTTTAAATTTTTAGAGTCTCTCACCAAATTGCTGAGGTTGGCCTCAAATTTGTGACCCTCCTGTCTCAGCTTCCTCACTAGCTGGGATTACAGGCATGGGCTGGTAGTAATTTTTGAATAATTAACTATCGAGCAAAAACAAGCATTAAAATTATTAAGTAGTCTACAAATATTAAAAACCATTGCCTGAGGAACAAAAGGAGTAAAAACAAAAACTATGTTGGCAATTCTTCAGGGTCTGTCCGAAGTTCCTCAGGAGTTCCACAGTCACAGGAAGGCACAGCTGCTCTTGGGTCAATAGATGCTCATCATCTCTGTGTTTCTTGGGCATCTCAGAATGCACACCCCTTCCCACTCCAAGGGCAGATTTTGGATGCATCTTAAGTACTGCTTCTTTATCTCTATTATGCAATTTTTTAAATAGGAAAAGGAGCAGGAAATAAATATTTAATAAATGCCCTGAGCATCTATCTGAATTGAATTCTTTGAAATTCATTTTTTACAGGATTTCTTATCTCTAGTTTTATATTTAATCTTCCAGAAACACCTTCCTCTCCATCTCCTTGAATGTCCAAGAACCACCCTATACTTAAGGCCCATTTGAACACAATCTTCTTCATGACTTTGCCTTTGATGCCCAGAGGTTAAAGTCCCTCCCTCTTGTGAACTCTCATAGCTCCTTAATAGTGCCCTTCTTACAGTATCTGTCGGGATCTAGTTTGTGTGCAATATTTCTGGCATGTGCCATCTCCCATGTCAAATGCCAACCCCTGAGGGCCCGTAAGAGCCGAGTTGGCTTCAGCTTTGCACCAGATGGTTTCCAGTAAACAGTAAAATCAACCTGACTTCAAGGCCCAGAGGACAGGATTCCACAAGCTTAGATTCTATGGAAGATTCTAAAAACAATGCAGAGTTTGAGAAGATCATCTTATCACAGAAATGGAGATACAACAGAATTCTCATTTTTACTTTAATTTTACCTTCTCACCAGAATTACCAGCTCTGATCCTAACGGTGATTGCACAGTTGTTAATCACTGGGCTTTTCCTGTAAAGTGAGCAAGACCCCTTAAAATTTGCCTAAAAACCAAATTATCTCATTTCCCCCAATAAATTAGGTAATAATATAATAATCATTTCTAATGTAAATACCTATTTCTATTGCTGGTTTAAATTACTCTATCCAGGTTTTTTGAGGGGTTTCTGTTTGTTTGTTTGTTTGTTTGTTTGTTTGTTTTAGTAGCTGTATATTTGGTTTCCAGCTCAAGATTCTAGGCTGAACTTTATTCTGGGCAAATGAAATTTTACCAAGCTAAAAAATACCAAGAACATTCTCTATTGTTAACTAACTTGTTTTTTTCTTGTCAGTGTTAAAGCTGCACCAGCCTTTAACAAGCACAAGTCAAAGTTGTGACACTAGTTTCTTATTATTGAAGAGGTCTGCTTTGTCTTCAGGGAAATCAGGGGCCCTGTGTTTTTAGGGAGGGCTAATTGAAGACTGGAATTCTTTGTTATTCTAAAATAACTATTGAGTGTGAATTGAAAAAGAAAATGAAGAAGCCTGAAGACCAGCTGGAAAAGTTCAAAAGAGGTCTTTTCATCAAAACCTTAATGACTTTAGTGTCAGGGTTTGAGGACAAAGCATTTGGGAGTGTGGTTATCAGCTGTCAGGCACCTGTTGTGTGGATTTATGGTACAAGCTATGGACTTTGATTCCAATGAGACTAGCTCCTCCAGCATCATAGATGACAAATTTTATTTTAGAAAGGCAGCTAATCACAGGCAAGTAAAAATTTGTCAGGTTTTAAAGTTACTCAATTCCATCTACAATTTCGCATACAGTAGCTGTAGCTATTCACTATTCCCATTTATTGCAGTTTTATGAGGCACTTGAGAGGTGTGTAATAAATGAGTAAATAAGATGGCCTTCCACTCTTTAGGTAAACTACAGGGTTAAATTAGGCAAGATCACAGTTTCAGTAAAGGGAGTTACAGTGAGCTACAGCTCGGTTCCTCAAATCCTGTATCACTCTAGCATCAAAAGTGAGTACTGAGATTTTACAAATTCCTATGATTCAGAAGAGTTTTGTCGTATTTACCTCTATTCAGAGTTAAGGTTTATAGACTGAACTTTATATTCTCTAGTTAAACATCTATTTTAAAACCCCAGTTTTAGAATGGATTTTAAGTTGATATAATATTTAACTTGGGGCATCTCATTGTCTTACAGGGCAAAGTTTCTTGATATTGTTTCTGAATTTCATTTCTAATGAGATCTCAAAGTGGTGGGTGGACATGTGAAATATTGGCAGATTTGTTCAACTGTGTGTCACATAAAACCTTGGATTAACCAGTATTTGGGCTCCTTCCTTCAATTCTGTGTTTTGTCTAAACTTGTGGGCCTTTGGGGAATATTTGAGTTTTAAACAATAGCTATGGTTACTGTGTGCTGTAGAACACTAGAATTTACTCCTACCACCTCACTGTGTTTGGGTAACCCTTATCCAACTTCTTTCCATCCCCAGTTCCCTCCACCCTTCTCAGCTTCTAGTAATGGCATTTAAAAGAATCTTTTTTTTTTAATGTTAAGGGAGATGCGCATTGGGTGTATGTATCTAATTATCACACGGTGCCCCACAAATAGGTATAATTAATAGTTTTTAGAAAGAAAGTGATGGGATGTGCAGCTGTAGGTGTTAGGATGGATAAGGAATGGCTTGGGATAGCTTGACAAGTTTGGAATAAAATCTGGGCTCACTGGAACCACAATCAAAATGGACAAAAATGTAGCCTAAAGTTGTTCTCATATGATAATTTGTTTAGAAATCAGACCTGTTTTTAATAGAAGGGAGATCAGTAGAGTAGAACAAGTGGATCGCAGGAGGGAAAGGGAAGGAAATTGAGCAATGAGATTGATCAAATTATGTGCATGTGTGAATATGGCATAATGAATTCCTCTGCTAAATGGAATGCACCAATAAAAATAAATAAATCAAACTGTCTTTGCCTTCACTTAATTGATGAAACATTGACAGTTGTAAAAGAATGGTCACTTTCAATTTCTGTTATAAATTAGTACAGTCAGTAAATTAGGACAATCAAACCATATGAAAGATAATGATTAAGAGCATAATTATGCAGAATAAGCAATACATGAGCAGCTATTGAATTCCAGAGGTGCAGGAGACTTCAGGAAGTTGCTGGGGTAAGATATTTCAAGAGTAGAACTTTGCCGAAGTACATCTTTGGGGCAGGAGAACAAGGTGTCAGAGGTGTAAGGGTAGCACAGTCAGGGCACTGCCAGGATCTTGGCCTGAACACAGAGTGAGCAACCTCAAGAGTAATGATCGGGATAGGTCAGGCTGACCCTGGAAATCCACAGAGAAAGGTTGACTTGATGTGTGCAGCAGCTGTAGGGAAATGGGGCTAAGGAGAAAGCAGCACAGGTGGGCTTGGGGAAGATGAAGAGTCGAGCCGTGGGGGTGCAGGGTGTATTTGCGCATGCATTAGGGCAGGGCGAAGTAGGCTGACATTTGTTGAAGGATTCCATCTATGGACCGCATGGTGCTGTATGTGTATGGGTTATCTCACTTGATCCTTGAAGTAATCACAGGAACAGATGGTCCTGATGCTGTGAGTGTAGCTACCTAAAATATGGTATTACACATGGGAAACTGCTTAGTGTTTTAAATGGAAGGGATTTGTGGGCATATCCATTTTTTACTTATTTTTTTTAAATATAAATTGATTTCTGACCAGGAATTTTTTTTGTCAATTTAAGAAGGAAACTCATTCATATTTTGTGAACTTGTTATGCCAAACATTTCCTGGTCCCTGGGTACTCCCAGCTCTGCAGAGGAAAAGCTGTGGATGAGAAGACTTAGAATTCAAGGGCCACTTCTTTTCTTATCTGTTGCCTACTTTGGGGCAACTTTCTTCTCTGGACCTCAGTCTCTTCATCTGGAGAGTCAAATGACATTGCTGCTAACTACCACCTGTAACTATTTCAAGTACACACACGATGCATTGTTTGAAGTGTTTCAACAAGAATCTTTTATTTTTTGTTCAGTGTGCAAATAACATTTTATTGATTTGATGTATCACAATATAGTTAATCTTAAATTTTTCGGGTTTGGGGCTATTGTAGAAAATATGGCAATGAATTATTCCTCACAAATACATTTTACTTCTCCCATATAAGAACTTACAAGATGGAGGGATATGAACATGGTTTTTCTTCTTGTGTACATTGTCATTTAGCTATCTAAAAGGTTCATGCTCATTTGCAAGTCAAACAAGAATAAACAGGAAAACCCATTTTCCTACATAATCTCAGCTGGACTAGGTTTTTATTCTTTAGTATGTGTTAATTGGTAACTCAATGTCACTGTACTTTTTATTTTTGAAAAAAATTCTAGAAAAAACAACATATTTGTCTGCTCACTCATTTCCCACTATGTAGATTTGTTTTCACCAGTCTATTAAAGATTTTTCTTTCCCATCTCATTTATTTTTCTTTACTGTAGCTCTCTTTATGTGAACTAAGAAAAGAAACTAGAATCGAAATTGTGCCTCTAGCCATGTTTATTATTTGGGCTTTTTTCCCCTACTCTTTTCCAGAAAGACTTAAAAGGAATTACTGATGCTTTTGTTTATAAACCTCACTTTACTCTGAAATAATTGGCAGAGATCAAAAGGAGTTTAGGGATAGGTGCGGAGTGATCAGCTGATAACCATTTTTTTTTCCTTTCATTTACCCAACGTAGTAGCTTTCACAATAGAAAGATCACACGCAAAGGTTATTTTCTCCTGATAGGCAGCCAGCTTCGTTTTGGTGGGAAGGTGGGAGGAGAAACCCTTATCTTCAGAGAGGAATGGAAGTCAATGAAAAGAGTTGTCTGTTTGCTCTGAGGAATGGAGGGGAATCTAGTGGAGAGGGGCGGCGGGGAAGGGATATTTGTTTTTCCTTAAGTGGTTATAATGAAAGCCTTCCACCCAATTGCTCGGTGAACCAGAAAAAGGTATTTGTGAAGTTGTGTTTTTAAGAACATCACAAAGGAGCCTTGAGAACCTCTCCGTAGAAAAGCTTGCTCTTCAGCGACACCTTGTGGAAGGTTCATCATCCTGCAACGTGGATATTCGGTTTTAGGATTGAGCTAAATTGCCTCTGTTAGTTGTGTGCTTCTTCACCCTTACCAATTTCCCCCCCTGAAAAAGGATGGCATTTGTGAACAATTATGTCAGCTGTTTTGTGTCTGTGTAATAACCACTGAACAGTAAGCTGTATTTCATGTCGATTTTGAGAGTTGTGTATCAAACCATGCAACTGTATGGATTCTTCAAGTTGTATGCTGGAAATTTTAAGGTCACTCATTCAAGAAAGTATTAATATAGGGTTTTAAATTTTTATTTTCCAGGTGGAAACAAGTTAACCAATCAGCATTTTCGTCTGAATTGGGCATGGATCTCCTTCGAAAAGGAATATTACCTGATCAATGAGGACTCTAAATTTCTCGATGTTGTTCTTAAACGTAGAGGTTACTTGGGAGAAACTTCATTTATAAGTAAGTTTAATTTGCATTTCTGTCTCAAAATCCCATTATTCTAGCAGCAGTTTATAACTTCCCTCCAGTTCACTTCTCTAGTTTAAACATTCAGGGAGATACTGGCATTTCTTTAACTGGTTAAAACAAACAAACAACAAAAAACAAACAAACAAACTGCAGATTTGTATCAAGGGATGTACTTCTTCAAGCCATCAACCTAAATGTGGTTTTTTTCTGATATAAAATAACTTTATAAAATAGGAATGATCACTCATGAGTTAACAACTAAAAACAAATGTCACTAAATCTTAGAATAAGCTTAGGCTTATTCTAAAATTGAAACAACAGTGTTAAACATATGAGAGCTTAATAAATAAGCAAAAAAACTATTCAGTGATTTATTAGGCATGAAAGTGTAGTTTACTATTTGTTTGTTGTATTCAAATGTTCCAACTGGTCACTAAAAGTTCTATGAACATCATCAATGTGTTACATAAAAGTTTATGTTGTGAATTTTCTTGGTAACAAATATTAAAGTGTTAATTATTACTCACTTTCTTCTGCTTTATTTTCTTTTAGTAAAACTGAAAGTCAAAAGCAAACGATTATAACTTTTTCAACTCTGATTCAAGTTCAAATTCATTCAAGTGTAAAATAGGGAAAAGTAGATATACTGGTGATTTGAGGCTATAATATAGTGGCACAAAATATTTGATAATGTTTATGAAAATTGGCAGCACCTTAACAATTGTATTATTTTTGGTACTATGTTGTTTATTGACATTTAGGTTGTTAGAATTTATATGGCAAAAGCTTTTCATTAAGTTAGACTATCAACTAAGGAATCTAGGGAAGTATTAGCAAAATAAAAGGGTAGTAACCCTGTTTGTATTCAGAATGGTTATTTTGAAATTTTACTGGTCCATGAACCCTTAAGTAGTACTCAATCCTTATCAACAGAAAACCACCCCCTCACACCACCAGATCACCCCAATTGGAGGAGGAGCACACCTTTGCCTGGCCGCAACCTCCTGCCCTCCTCATGATTTCCCCTGATGTGTTTTAATACTGGATATTAATTGCTGCTTACTTTAAAAATACTTCTTTTTTTTTAACTTTAGAAAAGGGTTTTCATACTCTGCTTTGTGGATTTCTTGAGGCTGGCTGTGGGGGGGGCGGGGGGTTGGCACCTGCAGATGTTGGGGCAGCTCTGCTTCCTTCTTTGTTTGCATGTGCTCCCACATGGCTGTCATTTAAACTCTGTGTGGAACCTTCTAGGGTGTAATGAGTGCTCTTATTGCTCTCCCTTTGGGGGCATGTTCTGTCTGCACACACAGGCCCTGCAGAACCTGTCCTACATGTTGCAGTGAGAGGTTAATCTGTGGGGGAGTTGGGGGGGCGGGAAGGTGGTACTGGGGATTGAACCACGGAGTATTTTACCAGTGAGCCACATCCCCAACCCTTTTTACTTTTTATTTTGAGATGGGGTCTGGCTAGGTTGCAGAGGCTAGCCTCAAACCTGCAGTCCTTCTGCCTCAACTCTCACCTATCCGCACCCTGTTGCTGGGATTACAGGCCTGTGCCACTGCACCTGGCAGAGATTAATCTTAACTGTGCTACATGTTAAGAGTATAGCAAATAAATTGTTCAGGATTCGAGGAATGGCGGAGCAGAGCCGCCGCCCGCGCCTGCAAGGTAGGCAGACCTACGACCGACCAGTGGAGCAGGCCCAGTGGCCTGCCGGCGTGGTAGACACATCGCCCCAATTGGAGGAGGGGCGGAGCAGAGCAGCCTCCTGCACCTGCAAGGTGGGCAGACCTGCGACCCACCGGTGCAGCAGGCCCAGCGCCCCGCTGGCGTGGTAGACACATCGCCCCAATTGGAGGAGTGGCGGATCAGAGCCGCTGCCCGCGCCTGCAAGGTGGGCAGACCTACGACCAACCAGCGGAGCAGGCCCAGTGGCCTGCCAGCGTGGTAGACACATTGCCACAATTGGAGGAAGGTCCCAGCTGCCGCCCACAAGGTAGGCAGACCGCGCGGCCAGGAGAAGGGGCCCGGCTCACCGGCCTAGTTGAAAGATCACCCCAATTGGAGGAGGGGCACAGCCGCCGCCTGCGCCTGCAAGGTAGGCACACCTGCAACCTGGAGAACAGGCCCAGAGGCCTGCAAGCATGGTAGACAGATCATCCCTATTGGAAGAGGGGCCCAGCCGTTGCCCGCAAGGTAGGCAGACCACGCGACCTGGAGAAGGGGCCCAGCAGCCCGCCGGCGAGATAGACAGATCACCCCAATTGGAGGAGGAGCACAGCCGCCGCCCGCCCCTGCAAGGGAGACTTTGCAACTATACAAGAGCAATATAAATATATAGGGAGAAATTCAATAACACAACAGTTTCACCAAGCAGAAAGAAACGCGAGCAGTATGAAAAGACAAGGAAAGAAAGGACCACAAGCAATGCAGGTCAACTCAACTTTAGAAGAAGTAATAGCTGCAGCTGATGGAATGTCAGATAAAGAATTCAGGATTTACATGCTTCAGATGATCTGGAGTCTCAAAGAAGACATTAGACAACAAAATCAGACAATGAAAGATCACTTCGACAATGAGTTAAATAAACAAATCCAAGAAGCAAAAGATCAACTATACAGGGAGATAGAGGTTATAAAAAACAAACAAACAGAAATCCTAGAAATGCAGGAAGCAATAAACCAACTTAAAAACT
>NW_025999932.1:33196935-33245556 GCF_001458135.2 Marmota marmota marmota
GGGATGAGAGGTGGGAGGGAAAGGGAGAGAGAAGGGAAATTGCATGGAAATGGAAGGAGACCCTCAGGGTTATACAAAATTACATACAAGAGGAAGTGAGGGGAAAGGGAAAAAAAACAAGGGGGAGAAATGAATTACAGTAGATGGGGTAGAGAGAGAAGAGGGGAGGGGAGGGGAGGGGAGGGAAGGGGGGATAGTAGAGGATAGGAAAGGCAGCAGAATACAACAGACACTAGTATGGCAATATGTAAATCAGTGGATGTGTAACCGATGTGATTCTGCAATCTGTATATGGGGTAAAAATGGGAGTTCATAACCCACTTGAATCAAAGTGTGAAATATGATATGTCAAGAACTATGTAATGGGGCTGGGGATGTGGCTCAAGCGGTAGCGCGCTCGCCTGGCATGCGTGCGGCCCGGGGTTCGATACTCAGCACCACATACCAACAAAGATGTTGTGTCCGCTGAGAACTAAAAATAAATAAATAAATAAATATTTTAAAAAAAAAGAACTATGTAATGTTTTGAACAACCAACAATAAAAATTAAAAAAAAATTTAAAAAATAAATTCTTCAGAAATGTCACTAAAAAACAGCAACTTAGCAACAGAGCATCTTAGCAATTATTAAGGATATCTGGTTAACATTTGTTTCCACTCCTCTCGAATTTATTTGCTCACAACTGGCCTGTGGGTAGCAGTGAGAAGTTAATACTCGGAAAAGATTTTAAAACTGTCCCTTTGGATTTTTTTTCCTCCACTGCCTGTTGTTTGTTTATTTTCCACTTAAGCCCAATGCTAAAATATTTTAAAAGAGTTGTTTTCCAAGTTATTATTTTGTTTCAACGAACTATTATTTCCCTACAAATTATGGTGGCACTGGTGATCCTACAAAAGCTCTAAAGCTTTACTTGGTTAACCTCAGATGATGACTTCGTAAAGTGCAGCAATAGTTAGAAAATTCTGTGTGCAGCCCACCTCTGCCATCATTGAAAATGGCACAGCGTTCTTGCTAGGGCCTGGAATGAAAGTCAGATTACCCATTAAGTCCAAGTTTTCTCTTTGGTGAATGTTTTAATGAAATTGACAGGGGTTCATTAAAATAGTTTGGAAGTCATAATCTAGAGCTTATATATAATATTAACTAGATTCTAATTACATTATTATGTAACTATGCTACGTATCATAAAATTATATTGTATGTTACATACTATGTTTAAGTGTTTAGAGGTGTTCCATGTCTGGAATGATGGGACAAAGCAGGATAAATTTCACAATCACAATACTTTTTTTTCCCCTCTTTAAATCTTCCTTACCCACTTCTCTAAAATTGTGTCAACATTTAGAAAAAAATATACTTGAAAATTATACTTGATTTGCCTGAGAGGTTCTGATTCAGTACTTAAGGATATATAAGGTACTATTGTGATTTTACAACTTTTCTATGACATTGAATTTGTTCACTGCTTTTTTGATAATATATCCTATGGTTTGAGTCCCTGGCATAGTAATGCTAAAGATCCTGTTGTGATTTAGATAGATAGAGGCTTGGTGATTCTTCAACCTTCCCAGACAGCTGAAATTGACCTTGAGTGAACCATCCAATAAGCCAAGCATACTGCTCATAATAACTGTATCTATTTAGCTCTTTGATCCTGTTCACATAATTTCAAGGAATTATGGTGTGTTCCACAACTAAAAACCTGGCAAGGACCATAGTAAAAAACACTGAATTAGATTCCCTTAAGGGTTCCAATTCCATTAAATGTTTAAGAAATATTATAATTTTTATTACCATTTGACCATGAATTAGATTATCAAAGAATTAGATTATCAAAGAATTAGAATTAGATTATCAAAGAATTCTTTGTCCCACAGAGTGTTTTTATTGACCTATATTTTCTAGTTAGAATATGAGTTTGTAAGAGTACAGATACTATACAACATGAGTATGAATTTACTCAGTCTTGTTTTGTATGAAATTCTAATGCAAACTTAGCTCAAAGAGTATATTGCAAAACCATAACTGAGGCAAGAGTAGAACAGAATCATGAACTACCAACACATACAGAAGAACACTTTCATCTGCAGAGCCATACTCAATTGTCCATTTTAGAGAGTCAAGCAGGGTCTACTTTACTCTGCAGGACATTTCCTTAACAAGGAAAGCCTTAATACAAATGAAAACAAAACTAAGAAAATGATACTATGTTTCTGTGCAGGTATTGGCACAAGAGATGGGACAGCAGAAAAGGACAAGGACTTTAAAGGCAAAGCACAGAAGCAAGTGCAGTTCAACCCTGGCCAGACCAGGGCCACTTGGAGAGTGCGTATCCTGAGTGATGGGGAACATGAGCAATCCGAGACCTTCCAGGTGGTTCTCTCAGAGCCTGTGCTGGCTGCCCTGGAGTTCCCTGCAGTGACCACAGTAGAGATTGTTGACCCAGGAGATGGTAAGAGCTTGTGTAATTGCTGGTGGGCTTTTATGACAAAATACTTTATAAAGAAAGTTTAAAATTCAATATTTGCATCTTCTATAGAAGGAATTTTCTGGATTAACAGTTTAATATTTCCAGATTCATTAATGGGAGGAGGAAAACCTTAGAGTAATTAAAGTAAGCTGTATTTTTTCATTTAAGTAAATAAACTACATAGTTTACCACGTTTTTTCTGTTATTATGATTCTGTCCTTTAGAACCAATATTACTCATCTAATTTTTCTTATTTATTTATTTATAGTTGTAGATGGACAGATTGCCTTTATTTTATTTATTTTCATGTGGGTGCTAAGGATTGAACCCAGTGCCTCACACACGCTAGGCAAGTGCTCTGCTACAGAGCTAAGCCCCAGCCCACTCATCTCCTTTTTCTTGAACTAATTCATCAGTTTTGGAGTCTTTTAGATGTCTTAAAATATCTTTCAAACAAATGATTTAAGAGTTAGACCATTTGGAGATTGATTTTTGCTCCCAAGATTGCATTTAATCATTCAAGTTCCCTTCATTTATTCCACAGCCAAAATTTTTCATTTGGTTGTGGTTTCCATACTTGTTACATAATATGCATCCCACCTACCTGACCCTCTCCCATCTGCAATGAACACAGGGTCTTGAAACATTGCTCTTAATTTCTGATAGATTATGTGTTCTTATCATTGCTCACTCTTGGCTAATGAACCTTAATGCTTTTGTGTGTAACTTGACCTTTTTCTTCCCCTTGCCAAACTTCCACAATCCTGGCTTGTTAGGCAGAAAAAAAAAGAAGAAGAAAGAAAAAAAAAGTTTGAATGGCTTTTTTGAGGGCTGGCATTTAGACAAACCTTGTAGAGACTTCTAAAGCTGAAATCCTGTCAGAAGCCAGACATGACTTTTCTTTAAAGTGCCAGCCTACTTTACTTTGTCAGTCAGAACACTCTTAAACGTTCAGCAAAGATATAATCTGCTGAGTACATGAAATGGAGATGCATGTGGAAATCCCTGTGTTAAAAGGCTGAGCATAATTAACGAGAGTGGATAAAAACACAGGAGCTCTGACATGGTTTGTTTAACTAACATCTCTGCCTTTAGTCAAATATGAAGTCCAATTATGTTTATCATTTCCATTCAAGAACAGTTAGCATTTAATTACATTTAATTTTATCCGCATTATCTAGGGCTAAGTCATTAAACTTTCTTCTAGTCCTGAGCTTTGGTATGTACTTCAATATTAAACCTTTTCTCTTTTAAACAGCCCGTGACAGCAATAATACATTTAAACTAATCCATTAGTTAAAGCTAGCGGCCATTTCTGGAGACTTTCTTTGCAAATTTGGTACAATTGCTATACTTTACTTTAAGGAATAGAACATTTTAAACCTATTTCTGCCTTCCTATTTATAAACCCAGAATGACACACTCTACCAGTGATATCTGAGTGGTGGCATATTAAAACACACACACACACATACACACACACACACACATAAACACAATCCCCTATATCATTTCTTCTTAGTATAGGATATATAAAATAAAAGTTTACCATAATTTTATTTATTTAATGATTCTCTAAATTGTTTTGGAATTTTCTAGATCAAATGCAGCCCTTTTCATTTCAAACCATGATTATCTTTTCAAAACTGACAAATGTTCCACAATGCCTGGTATGTTCCGTGTCTTGTTGAAGACTATTGGTCTTCAGATTATAAGACTTTAATTTGATTCCAACTCTATTATTTCTAATTGTATGATCCTAAATCAGAGAGCTTTTATTCAGATTTAGTTTCCTAATGCACAAAACAAAACACACAATGATTCTCTTATTACAGCATTTCTATGAAAGATAAAACAGAATACAAATATTGTTATTCTTAAGATCATAAATCTAATATTAGATTTCATTTTAAGATATTAATAATATTTTTTTCAAACAGAGAATCACTTTCCCAACCTCTTCAAAATTTTTTTGCTGCTTATTATACTTTCTTTCCCAGCTTTTCAAAAGTAAATTAACTTGCCCTAGGAATCATTATGCTTATAAACTCTCTGTCTCTCCTCCCTCCATATATTCACTCTAGAATATACTACAAGATTTTTTTTCCATGCATTAAAAAATGATCCAGTTCATTCTCTTACTGGAAACTACAGCTGAACTATATCAGAAATGCAAAGACAATAGGATGAAAGTCCTACTCCCAAAGACCATAGCAGGTGGGAAAGAGAGCCCTACCAATAGGTGCTTCCAACAGAACATGACATTGCTGAACAGATTCTGGGCCAGGATTGTGGGGGGGCAGAAGAGTTTAAGCAACTCCACTTCATTTTATGCTGGGAGCTACTTTTCCTTATTAGTTGATTCATATGAATACATGAAAGTGCATACTTTCTCACAATACTTTACTATCCAATAACTGGTTCAGGTAATGGTAATGATTAAAATTCATCAAGCCCTTATCATTCACCAGATAGCAAGATTAACACCTTATGTATGCTCTTTCATTTAACCCCCTTTCCCTCACTCAGTTGGAGATGTGTGTTCCATTTTAGGCATTGTACTCCAAGATTTTAGGAGACTCTTAATTTCACATGTGCCAAGTTTTAAAACATTTGTTCCAAAATTGTATAACAAAAACAAACTTTTAAACATAAATTCTATATACACACAACATATACATAGTATATGCATATATTCATCTGGCTTCTTACATGCTTATAATTATACATTATAATTCTCTCTATCCATTTATATATTTTTAAATTATGTATTTATGATTTAGACCAAGATCTTAAATGACCATGTGTTTTACTCCATATATCAGCATCCACATCTATTGGAAAATAATCACCATTGAATGCTTACTTATTTATTTAAATAATCTGAGGCAATACCCAGTGCTTACATGGATGGTTTATAATTCCTCTTATGCCTGCAGATTTCTGTGCCCCCCCCCAGTTTGAAACCACAGCTCTATAAGCAATAGAGTTAATTCCCCTGTCAAAAGTGGCCCAGTCATCAGGTATTCTGCAGCCTCTGTGTAGAAGCACAGCCTGTCTTGAGTGGCAGACACCAGCAAGAGTCTGCTGCAAGTGACAGCCAATCACAGACCTGAGAGCTTTGGGATGGCATGAACATGATGGAGCAAACTCTTAAAGCTGTGCTCACAGGTGCTACCTACCCCTGCCAATCCGAGAGGACCACCCAGGTGCAGTGCCACTTTTGGAAGGGCTCGGGAAGTCCACATTTTTGTCCAGCACAGACATATTTTTCATTTGAAAATGCAAGACTGAAAAAAGGTTTTTCTGATATTCATTAAACTGCTGTAGGAGCCCTGAAGAAAGAATATACCATTCTGCCATGATAATGAAAATCAACAACTTCCTAGACAAACGGATTCATTCATTTATTGAACATATAAATACATTCAAAATCCTCATAAATAAAGAGAAGAACTAAAATAAGGAAAGAACAGGCTGCTTACCCTCTCTTTGTAATACCTCTTTGTAATACCACAAATGGGGACATTTGTGGCCCCAGAGTTTGCACAAGTGGAAAATTAGCTATTTGTTGTCATGATTTTTACCTCACTCCTTGGTTCTTCTCTAGCCCATTACTGTCATTCCTTATTTCGGTTGGATCCCATCATCTCCTTCTTTTTTATATGCATATAGAAATTTCCAGTTAGAAGGGGTTTTAAAGTTCATGGAACATTTACCACATTTTCTAAATGAGGACCTGAGAAATAGAGTTATCCCTTATTCTCTGCAGAAGTCAACCAGTTGCAGGCTGTTTGGTTTGGTTTTCTTTGGTATTAGTAGAAATGGGTGTGATTACACTCCATCTGGGGGAACAGAAATTCCACTGAATGGCAACTGAAAGATTGCCGTTGAATGATCCATTTGCCAATGGCAGATCCTCTCTGCCCTCACAAATCACAGCAGGAAGATGCACCGGAATGTCTTTTAGTCGTTTTTGAATGTGCCAAATTTTTTAAAAGCAGTGAACACTCAGTGCTTTTATCCCTGTGCTACATTTCCCTTTCCTTCCTTGATCTATTATGGCAAATTTTTAGAAGATAATTTGTTCTATCATGTTTTTAGCCAAGTCTGATTGTTCCTTTGTTTGTTTGTTTGTTTTTTCATCTGTATAGTATAATTGAGCAAAAGGACAGCATGAACATTCTCTTTCAGATAGCTACAACTACTTTATTTGTGAGAACAAAAGTCTTTTTTTTTTTTTTTGCCTGAGTTGAAGCACAGTCAAGACCTAAAAATAAAAACAATGGTTACAAATCCAAATGTTCATTACAGTACAATCACATTGACTAATAATAAATGCTTTCACTCAATTCTGCTTTATCTTTCAAAATAAAGGGTAATGAAACCTTACTGAAAGTCTAAAAGTTACACACTTTTATTATCAAAAAGACAAATCCAAGATGTTAATAATAGTGGAATACAAAAGTGGGGGTGTAGGATTATGTACTAACTTTTCTACTCTTTTTTTAAACCTAAAACTACCAAAAAATAAATCATATTAAATTTTGTAAAAAGTCATTTGCAATCCTATACATGGGAATAACAATTGCTAATGTTGTAGAACATGACTCTGTAGTCATTTTTGTTTGTTGACTGGTTGGTTTTTGTTCTTTGTGTGTTTCTTTTTTTTTTTTTGTACTGGTCTTTGCTTACTTTGCAAGAACTTTGTATTTCTATAATTTAGCCCTTTGATTTTTCCCTCAATGAGTATCTTCAGAAAGACAGCTACAGTTTCAATATAATGTGTGAGATTTACATATATACTTTTATATAATATCCATATGTCATATTTTCTTTATATACTAATATGTATGCTATACTGCTGTACATATGATACTTTATAACTTTGTATGTGTACAATTGCATGTCTATATAAAATTTCTGTGATGGTACTGGGGTATTTTTGGTTTTGGGGTTTGGGGTTTTTTGTTTGTTTGTTTTTTGTTTTTTGTTTTTGGTACTACAGATCGAACCCAGGGGCTCTAACCACTGATACACATCCCATATATCCAGCTCCTTTTTAATACTTTATTTGGAGACAGGGTCTCACTGAGTTGCTTACAGCCTCACTAGGTTGCTGAGGCTGGTTTTGAACTTGGGATCCTCCTGCCCCAACCTCCCAAGCCATTGAGATTACAAGCATGCATCACTGTGCTGGGTCTAACAGTACTTATCTTTGAATTATTCCTCCCAACACTTGTTTCTAGTTTCCCTATACATTCCCCTAGGCCCCTGCTCTCTCCCCCTCTCAGCAATACTTTAAATTCCTCTTTCCTCATCTTAGTTTAGCCTTTTGTTTTCCTGGGATTTGAGTGATACTCTCTGAGTGTTCTCCCTTCAGACAATAGAGCACAGGCTTATGAGCAAGGGTTCGGAGATGGGCTGTCTGGGTTCAACTCCATCAACACCTGCCAACCTAGCCTTCCGGGGATTTCTTCACATCTGTGAGCCTCCTGTCCTCAGAGGTAAAATAATAGTCACAATAGTTCTCCCCTCAAAGGTTGTTGCAAAGATAAAACTAGCCAGTACACGTCAAGTGTTTAGAATAGGGCTTAGCAAACAGTAAGAAGTCGGTGTGGGTTAGCTAATCATTTTTAAAGATAATACGAGAATGACACTTTTAGAAATTTTTCTCCTAAAGAGCTATGCATACTTGAGGCAGCCCGTACATACACTTCTATTGTATATACAAATTGAAGTTGAAAAATAATGTTAACAGAAAAGTTTACCAGGGAAATCTTTCTTCGCCTCCCTGATACCCTTTCCTAGTTTCTCCCACAGATTACACATTTCTATTAGAAGACCTGCACTTGATACTGGGCCTATTTACCCTCTGTCAGATCAACTGTAGGAGGGAATTCCAGAGCTGAGGGCATGATCCAAATTCTCAGTTTTCTTCTTTATTCATCCTTCAACATACTGGCACTGCCAAGAAGTCCTGTCTTGTTTAATCAATGCTGCATGGGTCATGGAGTTTAGGAGGAACCTTAGGTATTAAAGGTGTAAATCTTAAAGGGTTTATGCAATTAAAATCCCACCCATAAAACTTTTTTAAATAACTTCTTTGAAAACAAAATTGGTCAGTATAGGTTAGTATTATGAATATTACATATGATTGACCATGCTTTAGCTCCAACTGTTATACCAAGATACTGGGGGTGTTAACAGACAGTTCTCTTTCACAGTTCTGGAGGCTGGGAGGTCCATAATTAAGGTGCTGGCTGATATGGTTTGTGGTAAGGGTCCCCTCTTTCTGGCTTATAGACGGTTACATTCTTGCTGTATTTGCACTGTATCACTCAGCACTCTTTGCGCACTGATGGAGAGAGATTTCATTCTTGCTCCTCTTATAAGGACATTCACGCCATCCTAGGGCCCCATGACCTCACCTAACCTTATCACTTCCCAAAGGCCCATCTGCACACCACCACACTAGATGTTAGGGTGTCAACACATGAATTTGAAGAGAAGCAAACATGCACCCCTTAAAAAAACCCTAGAAAAGATACCAAGCTTTCCATGATATTTCATATTTCATGCCACAAGTGCTGGACCTAAAGTCTGCCAAAACCTAGGTGACGTAGGGCAATTGTACATCTGTTAATGAAAAAAAAAAACTTTTGAAACTCAATATTTGAGTACTCAAAAAACACACTGAGTGTTTTTTTGCACTAAAGTCAGGATGATTCTATGTTGAAATTTTTAATTGGTAAAATCTTACTTCATAAATGTAGGTGCAGTTCTTGCCCTTAGAAAGACTCATCTTAAAAATAAACTAGATTTTCTCTAGTTGCCACTTTGATCCCATTTAAAGCACTTGAGAGAAATTCTTAGGCCTATTGTCTCCAGTTCCTGTTCTGCCATTCTCTTTTAAACACACTCCTTCAATATCTCGACCCTCTCTTCCACTGAAACAGTCCTAGGGAAGATGACCAACTTCTGGAGACTTCTCTTTGCTAAATCTGATAATGAGCTCTCACATCTCAACTCAACGATTCAGCAGCATTTGAAACAAATGGTCTCCCCCTTTTTATTTCTTTCTTTTTTCTTTGGAGGGATGGATACTGGGAATTGAATTTCAGGGGCAATCCACCACTGAACCATATCCCCAGTCTTATTTTGTATTTTATTTAGAGACAGAGTCTCACTGAGTTGCTTAGCGCCTTGCTTTTGCGGAGGCTGGGTTTGAACTCTCAATCCTCCTGCTCAGCCTCCCAAGCAGCTGAGATTATAGGCATGCACCACTGTGCCCAGCTTCCCCCTTTTCCCTGACACACGTTTTGCACTTGACCTCCCCTGTCTTCACTCTCTTGGTTGTCTCCATCACTGCTAGTCCTTATTAGCCTTCTTTGCTCAGTCTCCTCCATGACATCTCAATGCCCTGAAGGGAATCTGTGGACCCATTCCCCTCCTTGTCTATAATCCTTTCCTGTGTGATTTTTTTTTCTGATTCACTCACTCTGGGCATACCATCAACCTGCCCCCAACTCCCACCTGTGTATTTCCAATCTAGACCTCTCCACTGAAATCCAGGATTATATTCTCAGCAGGGCACTCTGTCATTTCAATGTGGATAATTAAGACACCTTGATTTTAATATGTCCAAAATGGAATTCCAATTTCCCCCCAAATCTGATTCACCTATAGTCTTCCTCCCCTTCGTAAACAGAAATTTCACCTGTCCATTTAGTAAAGACAACCAAATTTGGAGTCATCCTTGGTTCTTCAGGTTCTCTTACATGACATATGTGATTTTTCAGAAAATTCTTTGGGGTCTTCCTTGGTAATCTATCCTCCAGGGTCATAGTGTAACACATCCAGTAACACCTCTAATGTACCTCCTGGTCCAGTCTTCTGTGATTTCCTCCCTGGGTGGTTGCAAAGTCTCCTAACCAAGTTGTTTGCTTCAGTTGCTGGCACTTAGTGGTTATCTCACGGCAGCCAAAACTTATGTTCTGAAAAATATGTTAGCGTACTGTGCCATCACCCCATGGCCAGAGCCCTCCCATGATTCCATTTTGAGAGACTGAATGTGCAGAGAAGGCCATACCACATATGAAAATTCAGCTCTACCAGTGACCTACAGAAGCCAAACCACAACCTCTATACCAATCAGACCAAGGTCCTCAGGACTTGACCTGATACCTTCCCTAATTCTTTTCCTTATTTCCAACTATAGACCATCCAGAGAAACCCAAATATGCAGCCCTTCACAATCTCATAGGACACCCTAATTAGTTAGCTTGCTACATCTTTTCCTGCCCCACAGCCTGTAACCAGGGCTCACGGGAGATTCCCTTTCCCCTACTAAGCTTTCCCGCTTCTTTGTCCACCTTTGGCTCTCTGTCTAAACACAAGTAAAGGTGGTGGGCTCCATCGTTATTGCAAGTTCTAAATAAACAGCATCTCTTTGCTCTCATAACTTTATTTCCACTCTTATTCACCATAAAAACCAAGGTCCTTCTAATATTCCTGAAGGCTTCCTGTGATCCATCCACCATCCAGCCTGTCACCTTCTCTCTGGTCCTAGGTCTTAATCCTGCCTTCCCCAGTTTGCTCTGGCTGCTTGGCCTCGTGGCTGTTCCTTGTACACACTTGGCACAACCTGGCCGGAAACCCTTTTCACATATCCATTCCTTTGCCTGGAACTGTCATATCTACAGTGTTCTCTCAAAATGGAACCATGGGAGGGCTCAGTTCATGGCGGGGGGGGGGGGGGGAGTGGCACTGTACACTGACATATTTTCAGAACATTAGGGCATCTCATCACTACCTTCCAACCTCAGCTCTAATGTGACTCTATCAGAAACACCTCCTGTGACGTCTATGTATCCTAGAACCCTCCACCCCGACAAGCCCAGCCCCAGCATGCCCTGATACTGGGGAGCACATTTTAGTTACTATATCATATTCTGATGTGATATCTTTTATATATATTTATTTTCTTCCTCCTCCCCATCCCCCAACTATAATGGAAACTCCAGGAGGGCAGGGTTTTTGTTTACTTTTATATCTGCTTTGCTTAATACAGTTCCTGTTGAGTTGGAGTCACTCCATCAATATTTGATAAATGAAAACTTAGTTATTATATCTTATATTCAGATTATTTAAATATAAGCAATTTGAAAATTAGTGTGTCAGAGTCCCAGGAGAAAATAAATGACAGGCTCAAATAGAATTTAATAACATTTAATTTAATAGAATTTAGCCTTGTGACTCTTTTACCAAGGTGAAGAAAAGGATCTTTAGATGCCCAAACATAGCAGAGTGCCCCAAGATGAGTGAGGGCTACTGCTCTCACCTCTGGGCCAGAGGGGCATGCAGCCAGCTCTGGAAACCTGAGGCGGGCAGGGATAAATGCTGAAACTCACTAGGCTCTCGCCCTCCAAGGCCACTCCTGTGTCCCCCTTTGGCTGACCCACCTGCAAGCTAGAAGTTGAAAAATGAAGCATCATACATTTCATATATTTTCCAGGGTCTGGGAACAGAGCAAGGTGCAGGGTGGACCTCAAGGCCTGTATCCACCATCTTTTATAACCATCCACCAAAGTGGGGCTGACGATTTTAAAAATAGTCACAAAACATCTTGTGTGTGTGTGTGTATGGATATGAGACTTTCAGGGAAACACCCTCCCAATCAAATATAGGGTGCCTGTTTGGGATTTATGATGTCAAACTATGGAACTCAATGGTTTTATAATTTTACATAGTAACTATTTTTTTAACAATTTTAATTAATTATGTTATTTTTATTATTTAATGTACCTTTTAATTATGTTAAAAGTGAATTGTTGAAACTTACTTATAATAGTACATAAATCTAATTTATATACCCCATGCTATGGTTATCCTGCTAGGAAAGGATACTGCAGAAACATTCCATGCAACTGATAAATAGATCTATGAATTCTAAAGGAACTGTTATGTTGAAAAGTGTCAACCAGTGTATTATTATATTTTAAATCATGAATCATCCAAAAGGACCACTCTTAAGAGTGAAAAGAATTAGAGTAGACATTACAAGAGCTGAGTTCTAATCCTGATTCCACCAGGGAGAGTCTTGGCAAGTATTTTCAACTGTGCAAGCCTAGATTCCACTCCCCACCCGCCCCATAAGGTTTGAGGAAATGACTGAGGTCACAAACCTCTCAGATTATACCCCTCCCGGGGAAGGAGAATAAAGTTGGATTTAAAGGAACTCTGTCAGCAGCACTTATTAATTGAGAAATGAGCAATACACTGGAGATAAAAGTCATGTTGGGTTTTGTGTAGATTTAAAACATCAGTGGCCCACAGCCTGCATACATTACAACTCCTTCTTTTCCCCCTCCTCTCTTTAACCCTCACACTATTACTCTAAAAGAATATACAAAAGGAAAAAAAGAATTAGTCACTAGAGAAATTTTAATTTGCACAGGAAATTAAAGCTCAAACAAAATAATCATAGCACCTTGATTGTGTTTTCTCTTCAGAATCAACTGTGTTTATTCCCCAGTCTGAATACTCCATTGAAGAAGATGTGGGCGAGCTGTTCATTCCCATCAGGAGGACAGGAGATGTCAGCCAGGAGTTCATGGTGATCTGTTACACACAGCAAGGTAGAAACTAAACTGAAATAGAACCAAACCATGTAAATAAGCCTCTCTTTAACATGGTGGAGCCATGATATTTTGCCATGAAGGGATTGAAGTTTTTATAATCACAAAAAAAGCATTTACTCAGAAGTTGTCTTCCATGTCACACCTCTGAGGATGCCCCAGAGAGCATCTGCTACTTACCGCAGATGTTTCTGACTCCACATGGTCACTTACTATAATTCTCAAGGCTTTTCAGATGACAAGAAACTGAAGCCCATTCAAGCTCTTCAGGTTGAGGGGAGTTATTGTTTAAAACAAGCAAACAAAAAGAAAAAAGCAGCAATGTATATCCAAGGAATATAAACTAACTTAAAACTAGTGTGAAACTCATTTTAAACCATTTCAAAATACTTGTTTTGCTCTTGGACAAGCACCCTATGAAAGGTGATTTATGTCATGCAAAATTAAAACGAATACGTGATATTCTTTAACGTACTAGATGCCTTCTGGGAAAGCAGTAGATTTTCTTTTTTGGCACCGGGGATTTAACCCAGGAGTGCTTTAAAACTGAGCTACATTCCCAATCCTTTTTATTTTGAGACAATTGTTGAGGCTGGAATTTACAATCCTCCTGTTTTGGCCTCCTACATTGTTGGGATTTTAGGCGTGAGTCACTGAGCCCAGCAAAGCAGACAATTTTCTAAGAATGCAAAAGAAAAAGTCACATATGCATTGATACCTGAGCAGACGTTCCATTAAAATTTTTATTTCTGTATATGAATTTGAAGGCAGTATAGAATAATGATGAAAATAGTCTTTAGAATAAGCTCTGGGCTCTGAGCTCCAGAGTAAGTGGTTTAATGTCTGTAAACCTCAGTTACCAAATGTGTAAAACCCAAAATGATAGTTGAGAGGATTAATAGATGTCAAGCATTTGAATAGAGGGACTATTAGTTTATAATAGTGTGTTGATCTAAAAGTACATGGACAGGAAAGACAAGAGAAAACACTGGAGATGTATAGGTTTGAGATCACCCTGAAGTTGACTCATGATAGTAGAACAGTCTACAGTTGCTATTGCAATTCTGGGGGTATTGTATATACTGAAGACTTTTAAGTGACTTCATACACTGCATATGAAACAGTAGTTTCTGGAAATGCCCTGTAACATGTTCTACATAAAACCTCTTGGATTCTCCCCTCCTCCAGGAACAGCGACCGGAACTGTGCCAACTTCCGTGTTGTCTTATTCGGATTACATATCCAGGCCCGAGGACCATACCAGTGTTATTCGCTTTGACAAAGATGAAAGGGAGAAAATGTGTCGGATAGTTGTTATTGATGACTCCTTATATGAGGAAGAGGAAACGTTCCGTGTCCTTTTGAGCATGCCGATGGGTGGGCGAATTGGGTCAGAGTTCCCAGGAGCTCAGGTTACAATCCTCCCCGACAAAGATGATGGTAAGTTCTCATTTACCTTCAAATATCAAGCACAACTTTCTAGACAGAAGCATGGAAATCTAAAGCAATCATAGCATGCACATTTATTTTATGCTTGATTCTATAATGGGAATAAGATTCAGTGATGTGGATTGGTTGCCTCAACCAAAGCCTCATTCTTGACTTAATGTTTTTAAAGGGCTGAACAACCTGTATGGTAGTTATGTTATTGTTGTTTGAATTTTTTTTTTGTGTGGGTTGTTTGTTTGTTTGGCCCCCATAGAGTTTCTTTGATAATACCATTTACCATTAGGTGATATTACACTTTTAAAATTTCATAGTGAAGAACTGAAGTAGTTTTAATGAACCCAACTTATTTCACTTTGTTTTGCTTGGCTTTTAAAGCTTGTTTTTTTGTAACTTTAATCTTCTCAGCGTTCAAGCCCCTTTTTCAGAGAAACCCATCAGATAAGGCTGTTCAATGAATAACTGGAAAGGTAATGAATATATGGGAAATTAAGTTCCAACAGGCAGTTCCCTGACCCCAAAGATGAAGAGAGGTGGATACACTAGACCACTCTTTGCTGGGAAACTAGCTTACCAGGAAGTCAGACCTTCTAAAAAGTAAAGGAGGTCTTCATCCTCCCAATTGGAGAAATAGTTTGTACTTTCTTGTCAGGAAAGAGAATAAGAGCAAGGATTATAAACAATCTTATAATGAAAGCAAAGAGCAGTGAACAGAGAGAGCAGATCGCCCTGCCCCACCTGGCACTGGACATTTTTCTCATGGGAGCTGAAAGACAAGAAGGAGGAGTCTTTCCACTGGGAGGAGAGTCAAAAGACTTTAATCACAAATCATCTTTAAACCCAGCAAATTGAAAATAACCCACCAGGAATGGTCTCTGCTAGTTAAGAGAAAGGAAAATGTGAGAGGCAGAGGTGGTCAGGGGTCAGTGCTGGATTCTTTGAGCTATCTTGTGCTTTATTTCCCTGTGAGAATAATGCCCTTTACTGAAAAGGCTTAAAAATCCTGATGATAAAATCAGCAATGATTTTATCAGAAGAAGATGGAAGAAAGCCTTGATTCTTCCCCTGGATATGGATAAGCTCCTTATCCATAGATAATAAACTGTATGGATAATATTTTTAAATGTTGCTTTAGTGTATGAGTTTAATAAGAAGTTCCATTCTGAATTTGAATAAAGTGTAGGAATTTTATTTCAAATGGAATCAATATTCGAGAAGGCACCAATATTTTGAATGTCAGTCTAAACAGATCTAAGGATTCACACTAAAAGACTACCTACTGCCCAGAGAGCTCTTCACCTATTGATAATCTGTATGGGGACAGGAAGAATTAGGTTTAGTGTAAAAATAGAAAAAGTCTACTTGATGCTTACTTTAGTTCAGTTTGTTTCATTGGCAAAATAATAATAACAATAATAATAATTTCTGTATGGATTGCTACAGGATGCACATGGGAAAAATAATAAAGGTGCACAAATAAACCATTAAACATGTATATCACTAAATCTTTACAAGAAAGAAGGTTGGTGTCTTTATCCCTTTTTCAAGATAACCCAGTGAAGATTTAGGGAGACAGAGACAGACTCAAATTTGCAAGGCTGGTGTATAACACAGTGGTCTCTGGGCCCCAAATACATGACCTCTGCTGTCACTCTGCCCTTAAAGTGTCAACCTCATAGTGATCAGATTGATGATATGGTACCATTAGCTAATACTTGTAAAATATTTCATCATTATCAGTGTTTCATCTGAGCTTTACCAATCCACAGTGTGAATAGGGCAAGTGGCATTTTTAAGTAGGTAGGCATCATCTGGGGTAGCCAAAGCTCAGTGCTCTTCACCCCAGAACACAGGGCCGCTGGATTTTCACCATGAGTTCAGGGTACCATGTGCTCAACAAGCACTTTGTTAGGCGTTCTCAGCAACATCACGCCGCCTCCTGCATTCGCCCAATCCATACTCAGTAGATCAGGAGTCCTGTGCAGACTGCTCTGTTTTCTTCCATCTGTCTTTTTCCTTCCACTTCTAACAATGCTTTTCTAATTTGGGCAGACCCTCTTCCTTTCAGATGTAGATTATAATAAACTTCTCACAGGCCCCAAAGCCTCAGATCTCTTCTCAGCCAGACCTTGGTTCCCATTGAGACCAATTTCATCTTTCTGAAACTCATACCATTACCATTCCTCTGTACAAAACTCAAAACCATTAACAACAAACTTTACCATCATCCGGACGTTAGGCACATTTCACTCCTCCCAATCAAGGCAAGAAAGAAAAAGCAAACAGAATATTGCTTAATCTACTCTGATGGTGTAATGATAGAAAACCTGTAAAGTCGTTTTCTAATTAAGAACAATATTTATTAATGTTATTCAATAAATATTGCAATTGTTTTCTTAAAAATACAATGGCCAGTCCAATTGCAGAATAAGGAGAGAGAAAAAGAGAGAGAAAGAAATAGAACAAAGAGGGAGGCACAGAGAGAATGAGTCTTATGAGAACAAACCAAAGACAGGCCAAAGAGTAAGACAAGGACATTCCAAGAAATTAAGGGAGAAAAATGAAAGAGCATAATATCCAAAGAGGAAATAAAGAGACAATACAGAAAAAATAGAGAGAGAGAAAGGAGACAAGAGAAATCCAGTAACATCTCTGCTTTGGACAAACCACTTCTATGACATCCCAGTACCCATTTGAATGGTTGGTTCCTTTCTCTATAGTTTTTTGAAATGCTATTAGCAAAATAAGCCAAATTACAATCCAGGCACTGCTCTTTGGGTGCTTCATTTTCAATCTTCAGCAACTCATGATCTTCACCTATGAAATCACCTTGACCTACCAGAAGGAATTATTCCTTGGGCCATGAAACACAGCAGATGGCACAAGACCCAAACCTCTTGCAAATTGATTCATTTACTTCTTACTCATAGGATATTACTTCCTTGAGTATAGTAATTTTGGATTATAAACTCATTTTTTAATAGGATTTTATCTGTGGGAAAACTACAACCTAGATTCAGGGGTTAAACCCTTAGAGAAGTTTTGCATTTATAGTAGTAGGGGCCAGACTCTATGTTAATTTTCCTTTTATTTCAGGATTTTCAATGCTACATAGCTTGAAACTTTATTCCCCTCCACAGTCCAGGCATAAATAACAAGCTCCATTAGAAGATGGATTTTTATCCTCACTTGTATACCTCGTTCAGGATTCAGGATTTACATTTGGGGTTTCAGTTGCAAATTCCCACCTTACATCTCCTGTTCCTACGTAGGTAGTGAAATGCAACCTGCTTACGGTAGCCTCAGTATTAACTCATTTACATAGCATTCTGTTTTTTACTTTTCTTTTATTCCATTTTATTGAAAGTATCCCTTTTTTATTCTAAGACCTACATTTAAAAGAACATTGGTTATGATTGTAGCATATTTTATGGGAAGGTTTCCAATTATCTATTTCACAATATTGTCATTGTAATTCATTGGAAAAGCTTTTACTGAGTGAAAATGACACATCTCTAACACTGTTCTCTAGTGGGGCTCTGGTCTACTCTTGTATGATATTAGGTTGCCATGTGAACTAACAGTTTTTATTTCAGAAACATCAGGGCTAAGCCAAAGATCGCATCCAAACTTTGTTTTTATTTTATTTTTTGCTAAGATAAATTTTTCTTAGGAACTTTAACGTCTGCACATAACCCTCTTGGGCACCGTAATTTAATTACTGAGAAAACCCTGCTTTTCTTTTATTATCTTGACAGATATCTAAGTTAAACACAAAATAAGTTGTTTGAAGTCTTATTTTAATCCAATTTGAATGTTTTCCACAATGCATTCTTCATACAGAAGAATTTCAGAATGAAGTTGTCAATGGCCTTAGTAAAATTCCATTGTAAACCAAGTTCTCACGTGAAAAAGACAGCAATACTTGACAAGGTAGAGGAAACTGAATAGCAACCAAAATAGCTCACTTCTCATTTAGCACCAGGCATCTCTAGTGACTGACACTCAATAGAGGGGAAAAGTCAATAAATTAAATTTGGAACCCATGAATTAAGTAAACAGTCTCAGTACTTCCCCCAATAGCACATCTACAAATATACATTTTAATAAAATAAATTTGAAAAACCCTCCCTTAACCTATTTTCTTTTTTGATGTCTAAGCTGAAAAGGGTCCAGGATCAAGGAAAGGTCCAGTGAATGAGCCAAGCAGCTCAGTGTCCACGTGTGAATTTTCTGTTTAACATTTTCTTGCATGGTATCTTGATTATTCACCCTTTCCTTACCTTGGCTATGATCCCTAAAATTGCATATGCATGAAGAATAAATGCAAAAGTACAAAAAAAAAAAAAACACACACAGAAAGCCAAAATTGCCATATTTTTTTCCACCTGGTTTGTCTTTCAATGCAGAAAGGATCTATAAGTAAAAAGAGTGAGTGCACGTCTGCCAAACTGTATCTTTCTTCCCTGGCATTGCTTATCTACTCCTCAACCTAATAGCACACCCTGGTTTTTGTCATTTTAGGGTAGGTCCTTTTTGCTTGCCTGTGGGAAGTCATTCAAACATCTATCATATTCTTGACATGAATAATACAAAGGAAAACATGGAAACAAAAGTATCCCTCCCCTTCTTCTATGGGGTAGAATTACTCTGATGTGTATATTTGGTGCTTTGTTTTAAATGAACTCACACTGTAAAAATTTCAACTCCATGTATAACATAGATTTCGCTTTAGAAAAAGAAACCACTTTAAAGATTTTCTGATTGGAGCAAATCATAATATAGAATCTCTGGAGGATGTTACATTGCAGTTTAATAACTACTTGTTCAAAAAAATTTTTTGAGAACCTATCACTCAACCATTCTTTCAAGAAATGTGTGTTGAGCATCTTCATACCTGCCCATTGCTAGGTGCTGAGGATATAATAGGAAACAAGAGAACCACAGCCTCTTAACTCCCAGGCCATTCAGACTTTGGACATATACAGATAAATGAACACACAAACATAAAATAAATGTGACAAGTCATCTACATCTTTCCCAGCCCAGGTTCAGGAAAAGCTTCTTTGAAAATATGTTTTTCTAGCTAGAATTTGAGAACAGTATCGAGATAGCCTGGTGAAAGTGTATTCCTAGGGGAAGACTCGTGAGCACGTGAGCACATGGCTGTGTGGCTGGAATGCATCCATGAGACTGAAAGCCTGTATGGTGAGTAACAAAGAGGAGTTAAGGAAGATGGACAAGGCCCAGTCTTCTCAGGCCCTATTGCCGTGTGAAGGAGTTGTGTTTTGTTCTTAAAACAGAAATAGGACACTACTAAAAGATTTTAAGTCAAATGACAAAATTAGACTTGTGTTTTAGAAATATTCTGCTCTGGCAACACTATATAGAGAATGGCTTGAAGATCTGGGGATGGGGAATGTGGGAGGGGCACAGGTGCTGGGGACAGCAGCTGAAGCAGAGTGGTTGTAGCCAGGGGAGAGACCAGCAAGCAGCCATGAGACAGTGCTGAGAGAGAACATGACATGGTAATTAATTACATGGAAAAACATAGAAAGATGAAGAACAGGACAGACTCGGGGGATGCTCTGGTTTCTAGCTAGGGCAGTAGGATTAAGAGTTGGTCTAGTTTACTGAGAGGGAGAATGGAAGTAGAATCAGATTAGGAACCAAATGTTGAGTTCTTTTAGGCCACAATATTTTGAAGAGCCTGAATGACTTCAAAATATGGGGTGTCAAGTAGGCAAATGAAGATATGGGTCTTCAGAGATCAGGAGTTCTGTGCTAGGCAGAGTGCTATGCTAGAGACATTGCTATAAGTTATCTCTATTAAGGATAAAATTTTAGGAGACTATATAGTTTGTGTCAGTCAACTTTACATTGCTGTCACAAAACACCTGAGAAAGTCAACTTATAAAAGAGGAAAGATTGATTTTGGCTCACAGTTACAGTTTCAGTTCATGGTTGCCTGGTTACATTGCTTTTGAGCCTGTGGTGATGCAGAACATCATGGCAAGGAGCATGTGGTGGAGCAAAGCTGCTCATCTCATGGCAGCCAGGAAACAGAGAGGGAAAGGAGAGGGTTTGAGTTTCCCAGGATCCCTTCAAATGGCACAACCAGTGTCCTAACTTCCTTCCACTAGGTCTTCACCTCATAAAGGTCGTACCACCTCCCAGTAGGTCACATGCTAGCAACCAAACCTTTTTAGCACATGACCCTTGGGGGCCACTTAAGATCCAAACCATAACAAGATCGCTTAAGAAAATATGCAAAATTGATCCTTACATGACTTATCCCATGAGTAAATTTTATGATTCTCCATTTAAAAGAATATAAAGATGCTGGGGAGTGATATCGGCCAAAATATTGTTTTTTTGTGTACATGTATGAATATGTAACAACAAATCCCATCATTGTGTACAGCTATCATGCACCAATAAAATATGTTGAAAGGAAAAAAAAAGAATGGCTTTCATGAATGCTAAACAGAGAGTGAAAGTGGTGAATAGGAGAGAAGTCCATATGACAGTGTGAGAACCCCTGAAAATGAGGCACTGAGAAGAGTCCAAGGATCAGGCTGGGGTGTAGCTCAGTACTACAGCACTTGCCTAGCAGGTGTGAGACCTGGGTTCAGTTAAAAAAAAAAAAAGTAATCTAAGAATCAAACACATTTCAGTGTCGTAGTGTTATGAGATGTTCCTAAACCTGCACCTAGCATGTGACAAGCTGGGTCATTGTCATATCCCTTTTGCTTACTGAAAGCTTTTAACCAGCCTGTGGGGAGATTTTTTTTTCTTTTTCACATGTAAATATGTCACCAACTTTTAAATATTAGGTAAGATAAACCCACAGTTGATGTTAGAGGAATTTGCTTTGTTGGGAAACTTCATCTTTTATTAACTTCAAGTTTTATTAATGTCTCTAAGTCTCGGTTTCCATAGATTTAAAATGGTTACACTAATTGTACCTGTATTGTTTTCAGTTTTTGATATCTAATGGTGACGTTTTTGCCTATAATGTACAGAGTTTATAAGTGAAAAAGAACATCACTAGCTGTAAAGTATTAGAAAATTGCTTAAGACCACACAGCTGTAAAATGTTGGATACATGTCCTAAATATAAGTCTATTAAACTCAGCGTCAAAGTGTTTCACCACTACACTATCATGAATCCTGAATGTACTCAAGGGGGTTAAAACTAAAATCTAGAAAAAAAAATAGTCCAATTATATGTCAACATTTGTCAAGAGGAAGATGTTTCCAAGAGTGGCCAATTTTTTCAATCCCTGAAAAGTATGCAATTGGAGTATGGAAAACATTCAATCCTGTTACCCAGCCTGAATGAAGAGTCCCTCTTCCCTTTCCTATGCCTTTAGCTCTGATCTCTGTGTTTCTATGGTAATAGGGATACCAGATGAGAAACACACCGACCGTTCCCTAACTAAAAAGAAATAAATCCCTTGTAATTTGTATCATAGGGCAATCTGAATTTTAAAAAGTTTGACTCTGCAAAGTTAAATTATTCCTCATAAAATTATAAAGTGAGATCTCTGTGTCTGCAGAGCAGAGGACCAAGCCATGGATTGCTAGTGGCTCTTCTTAGGTGCACATGTCTGAAAATCTCTACTGGAACCCAGCATTTTCTCTCTGTGTCAACCTTACTGTAGGAGAGTAAGGCAGGAACTCTAGAAGTACAGAAATGAGTCTTGATAAAATCTGTTAGGTCTTTAAGAAATGAGAAAAAAACTTCATTATGTTTGGAGAATAGCATGTTCTCCAGCAGCAACATGCCTGACGTGCAAAATACTCTCTGCTGATACCCTAAACATCCTGCGTCCCTGTCTTCAGTCCTCGGTATTTCAATAAGGTCACAGCTTAATACCACAATATTAGTTCCTTAAGGCTGTGCCAAGAATATTTCACTAATCTTTGCTGTCAGTCTTTGGAAGTTAATTAAGGCACATTCAAGCTAAATCCATTCTCTGCCTTTGTGTGAAGCCTGCAGGGTTTTGTTTTTTTTGTTGTTGTTTTTGTTTTTTTTTTTTTGCTAAAGTGGCTGTCTTCCTTGACCACCCTGGAACAATTACCATGCCCAATAGAAGCCAGGAACACGTAAAAGACGACATGGTGAGCCCTGTGGTAAATGTACCTCAATTCAGTGTCATTCGGAAGCTTACTGACATCAGAAAAGCTCTCTCAACAGCAGGAGTAGCTTAGAGAAGAAAATGTTTCTAGTGTTAGAAAAATACATCATGGGATAGTGTGTGGGTGAAGCATTTTGTAATTCATTTGTGCAAAGCTGAAAGACCTACTCACCATCTTTTTCCTTCTTAAATGCAATGATTTGCATTAATGTTAGCTTCGATGAAGGAATGCCAGGCCAGTCATTATAAGAAATGGGCAGATTCAATTAAAGCCACAAGGTGACAAAACAGACTTACATTCTGTATTTAGTCTGCCTAAGGTAGAGCAATATTAAATATCAAGAAATGGAAAAAATGATTTCTAAATGCTCAGAGTACTACTGCATTGCAACCATTTATAGACTAATAGTGTTGATGGTGCCAAAGATTCAATGAAAACCAAAGGATGTTTAGGGAGTTTCTGCCCCATGAAGGCACAGAAGGGGTGACTAAGAGACATTATACCAGTTTTTCCATATGGGAAGGATATTAGATATAGTGATATAGATACTACATCCTTTTGAAACAAAAATAAAATAAAAACAGTTTATGGGAAAATGTCTTGCAATTTAGAGAAATCTATTCTGAGACCCCATACCTAGACAGCAAATATTTGTTTTCCCCCTACTAAGTATAATAAGTAGGGAACACAAACACACTTAGGACATAGGGCAAGATCTCTCAAGACTGAAAAACTATGTAAGACAAAAAAAAATAAGTTTATAAAAGGTTAAATGAGAACAATTTATTTTAAACAGAACTTGAAGCCATGAAAAGAACTAAAATGGCAGACTGTGATTAAAAGCAATCACTCTATGAGTCACTATGAGTCAGGGCAGGAACGGATGGAACCGTTAAAAGATGAAAAGGACTTAAATGAATAGAGAATAAAGCCAATTATTCTAAGATTACTTGAGAGAGAGAAAGGCTGCTGGGAGCGGTGGGCAATCCCATTTGGCCAGGCTGGGGGGGGGGGTATTGGGGTATGAACTCAGTGCACTCGACCACTGAGCCACATCCCCAGTCCTTTTTTGTATTTTATTTAGAGACAGGGTCTCACTGAGTTGCTTAGCGACTTGATAAGTTGCTGAGTCTGGCTTTGAATTTGCCATCCTCCTGCCTCAGCCTCTTGATCCACTAGGATCACAGGCTGCACCACCATGCCCAGCTAGGCAATGATTCTTGACCAACTGAGGTTTCTTTTGGGCCAGTCCACCTTTCTTCTCCATCTTCTTCTCCTCAGTTGAAGCATGAATAAATCATCTCATGCTTACAGAAATTTTAGGAAGACCATACAATATGATCTGTATGGAATCACTTTTAAAACAAGTCAAACAAAAGAAAGATAAAGACTCCTTGGCAGTACATGATGGAAAGCAGGACTGACACACTCTGTGGGTGGCTTGAATGAAGAAGGAGGTCTGAATTTATTTGATACAAGAGGGTGAAATAATCAGAGCAGGGTTTGGAGGTTACCAATTGCATAACAATGTAAGTGGACCAAAATTAGAACCAAAAAAGGAATTGGAAGCATGAAGTTACGAATTGAGACTGGATAGGAAATGATCCATTGTTAAGAAAAATCTAACAGAACCAGGACCTCAAGTAGAAAGGAGAAAGGAGAGGAATTTTTTTTAAAATGCATATCCAAAAAGTTTGTGCATGGACAGTTCAAATACTGGTACTATGATAGGAGGTTAGAAGAAGAACCAGTCTAGGAAAAGGAAGTTGGAAGAAAATGAGAAGTTCTTTACAAACTTATTGAGGTTGAGCGTCCTGTGGGACTGGGCAATAGAGCTGTATTAATACAGAACTGCATAAGCTGTGGTGTGAGAATTGTAAATTGCATTTCCAGTGGTAATAGTTGAAATTAGAAGGGAACATGACAACTATAAGGAAGGGGAGAAAGGGTGACAGAAGTTAAGTTACCATGCACTAGAATTTCACATATATTTATATTAAATGAAGTATGTGAAGTAGAGTGATAAAAAGTTATTTGAGGCTATTTCTACAAAATATTAGCATACACAATGTATTGCTATGGTAATTATCCATCATTATATGACAAAAAAATTATAGAAATATGCAGGATAGAGTACTTTATTACAGTTGTCAAACAATAAGTATATTTTCAGAGCTTTTAGATAAACTGTATTTAAATGTTGCTTCCTTGAAATATAACTAAAAACAAATGAGTATGGTTTCATTCTCTCATTTTGTAAATCCTTTCAGTTAAATTTAGACCTCTTTCTGATAGAATCACTGTATGTTGTCTTTCTAATTGTGATGATTTCAGGAGAGGGATTGCAAAATCACAGTATTCATTCATTTTTACATTGGAAAAAAAAGGCAGAGGGGAATAGACACTTGTGAAAGTGAGGAAGTCTTCTACTAAATATGAGAAGTGTCCAGAGAAGTGAGATTTTTCCAGGTATGACCTTTGGAGGACCTATGGCCCCTGAAGGTCCTAATTCCTAGCCCTCTCTACTTAATTCTGGACATGGATGCAGTGCTTAGAAAAGCAGCCATTAAGGAGAAATAGTTCCATGGTGGCCAGGGGCGCACCAGGCAAAATCAAGACAAAAGATCAAGGGTCAAACTGCTAGAAAAGGGTCATTAGCAATGAGTGTCCCTTTGACTCAACCTCCAAAGGAGACCTTGCTGCTGTGCTGCCTGCTGGGGACTCCCCTGGTTTTCTTGAAACTGTTAATACAATGCTCTGCTTACCCCAGGAGAGGCATCAGGAGCTTTGTTCCACCACACACATGCAGGCTGGCAAGCAGCCACTTGAATCTCTCCCGCTAGTTGCAGGAAAACATCTCACCACCATTACCAGAAAAGGCAAAGACTCCAGAGTTCTTTATGAGAACAGCTAGCTGTTTCATATAATTTACCCTGAACAATGACCTTCTTGCCCCCAAGAAAGTGAGCACAGGGAACCATGCCAGGACACAGGGGCAGTTCACCCAGACATGAGCTCTCAAATTCTTGGAATGTACATCTGTGGGCATGTGGTCTACTGGGTTGTCAAGGTTAAGACACTGAATAGGACAATGCTGTTCACAATATAAAATGAACTCATGTCTTTATTTTTCAGGGCCACATAGACAACATTTATTTCATGTAATCATAGCTAACATGAGCACCCTCCTAGGCAGGCTAGACCTTTGACTTGAATTATTTTAACTGGCATGCCCAAGCACACCCATATATTATGAGCAAGTTGTGTTATGCCTTTCATCATCTGTGAGTGGTCAGGTAACCAGGAAGGCAGTTTGATTTCAGCATCAGTGCCATTAACCTCTGCATCCCACCTCTTATTTATACAGGACTTATGTTTATTTAACAAAAACAGCTGCCTTCTGATTCTACACTGTAATACTCAAAAGATGTTATTAGATAATCTAACAGAAAGCCTTACAAGATGAAACAAGGCATATATACTTTTACATGAATACAAAACCTGAACATTATCCTAGAGTAATTAAAATGTTACAGATCTTGGGATAACTTGTTAATGAGCTATTCTGATTCACCTTTTGGCAATTATAATTCCTCCAGGATCATTAGGAGCTTATTAATGTAGTTTGCTACTGTGGTCAAGGAACAGCCTCGCTTTTTCCACATCATTTAGCATGCTTTCCAGTGGGAGTGTTTGCCTTTCTGAAGGATTGAGCTGCCTCTATTTTGTCAGGTTCTTTATGTTAAATACTGTCTTGTGTTTGCTTTGTTTTTTTCATATAACACTATCTGCCTGATTCTCATCTCTTCCAAACAGGAGAGTGAAATCTGGCCATGTATCTTGTAGACATCAAAGGATAAGTAGTGCTGATTTATTCTCACTAAAACCCTGGAAGCATATCATTAAACATTGATAGAAACCTCAAGAACTCAGTCACTGACAAATTCCATCGGAGTGGCAAAAATCACATAAATCTGAGAAGCCACTTCTCAGACACTAGACTTCAGAATCTGTAAGCTTAAAACTACTGAAAAAAAATATTAATAATAAAAACCAAATGAATAAAATGCATGAAAGGTTAAATAATTTTAGAAGGTCTTCTCTTAAGAATGTTATTGAGAGCATTAGAAAGTTCTAATGATTTGCCAGCAGCAGGGGGTCTGGTGAATCCTGTTTTTGAAATCATAAAATATAAAAAAACAAAATACTGATAAGCCAAAAGCTGCTGCTTCAGAATTTTGGCCTGTATGCCCCAGTGATGCAAGAAAGACCAGATTCTCTGAAATGCTACAGGGGACTTTTAGGGCTGTGATTTCTTATTTAGCAAACCCAGATAATACACTGTGCACCTGTGACCTATTGTTGAAAACATATGCTCATAATGTCCATTTCTAAACGGATAGCAACATCTCAATTTATGGTATTAAAATGAAAAATTAAGAAAAAGTTTTTGAAACGTATACTACCTTCTGATACTGGTGACATATCAAGGTCACTGTAGAGCCGTGAAAACTTGTTAGTTTGTATCCTTATAAAACCCGAAGTAGTTCTCTAACTAGGAGTCCTTAGAGTGTCCCTCCATGCTCTGTCAATTTTTCTTTCTCTTTTGACAGATTGATGTTGCCTTTCATGAAAAACAGATACGGCTTCACGTTTTCCCTGAGAAGCAGGTCTTTGTTTGTCCCAAAGACTCGACTCTCCTCTTCTTTCTTTATTCCTCATCTATAAATCTTATACATACTGTTTTTGTAAACTATAAATGCTGTTTTTGTAAACAACCTTTTGTAAAGAACCTTATCTTCCTTAGAATGATACAGGAAACCTTGTCAATGATGGAAAGAGATAGAAGATTGCACAGTAAGGTGCAGAGATAACACCACTTGATAAAACCAGTGAACTACTTTATGCTACAAATAATCACAATAATAATTGATGTTGGAATTATGAAATTTAGCTAAAACTAAAAATGCTCCCTTTCTTTAAGCCATTTCTAACAATTTGAAGTACTTAAAATTATGTATAAAATTTTCCCTTCACACTTTTAGAGAAATAAAGCATCTCTTCATCTTTTCCCTGAGAAACATGACTTGTGCCCTCCATATCCATGGGTTCTGAATCTACAGATTTGACCATCCAAGGATTGAAAATATTTGGGAAAGATTGTATCTCTATTGAATGTATACAGATTATTTTTTTCTTGTCATTAATCACTGAACAATGAAGTATAGCAACTATTTACATAGCATTAACATTGTATTAGGTATTAAGTATTATATTAGGTATATATTAGGTATTAAGTAGCCTATGGAAAGATGTGTATAGGTCATATGCAGACACTTTTCAGTCTATTTTATATGAGGACTGGAGCATCTGAAGATTTTTGTATCCAAGAAAGTCCTGGAACCATGGTTATCAAGAGATCCTCTGAATTCAGTCATTTATTAATTTAAAATACTTGCTGAATATCTCCATTGTCCCAGATACTGTGTTAGGGAAACAGAGACCAAGGATTTCTCCAGTCCTCACTCCACATATTGGCTAGGCCCCAACTAAATGGTAGGCACGCCCTAAGTCACTAAGGATACCATGCTGAATAAGATTAGCTCTGTTGTAGAGGATTTGAACAAGGAGATAGACAAAGAGATGCAACATGGCAAATTATAAGGCCAGGCTCCACATGTGATGGATGGAAGCTTTCAGAGGTCATGCAACTTGGCCTTGGGTTCCAGGAAACTGGCTCCCACACCAAGAACTCAGAAGAGAGGGTCATTCACATTGGCAGCTTGTAAATTGATGAGCATTGTCACATGTCCCCTTAAGCTGTGACAGTCTCTCTGTTGTAAAGACAACTGTACCATTTGGGTTGAGCCACATCCCGGCACAGATCAGTTAGTCCCTGCAAAGAGAAATAAAAGGGATGTAGCTCTTGACTACTGAGTACTTAAAAAAAATAGAATATAGGCATTGTGGGGAAAATGTTTCCTTTTACACCTTCTAGGCTGAAACAGATTTCAGCTTCAATTTCTCTGAGGGTGTTTCACAAGCAATCAGTTTCACAGTTCCAGGAAACAACTGCAAAGCTAGAGATCTATACCAAAATACCAGCAAGGAGTTCATTCTGTTTGGGGGGAATTTGGTCGGGGTTTTTTTACTTTTTCTTTTTAATAATCAAAGTGATTGAGAGGGGTAGTTTTTAGGACCACACTCACTGCCTGGAAAAGTTTCTTTTTTTTTAAAGCTAAACCAAAAACCTAAAATGCCCAAGTCACAGAGTCCTCACAACCCCAGTACTGCAATTTTTTGTCATTAATTTTACCTCACATTTTACCCGTAAATATGAGGTAGAATTACAAATGGTCAAGGTGCTGGCTTTTCACCTCTGTGCATGGTCTCCATCTCAATGTATGGAGCAATATTGTCCATATCACACAACAGGGTTGAGAGGTACAGAGATTTGTACCCATTCTCCAGGGAATCCCTGTCCTCCCAACAAATCTAAGCTACGTGTTTTCACTGACATTCATCCAGAATAAATATTTTGAAGTTCTTTAAAGTGTCAGTACCTCTAGATAGTAATAGGTACTGAATTTACATCGTATACTGGAGGACAAATCCTCCATTAGCAGGAGATGTTTGATTAATTCTCTGAGGAAAGCTTCATTACTGTGTTCAAAACATTACATCCCTTGACATTTCTATGAAGAGGGGGACTTCAGCAAACCCATGTGTTGTAATTATAGAAGACCAGTATTTTAGCTGTGAATGAGAATTGTTTTTGTCTTCTTAAACAGTAAAAGATAAATGATGTAAGCACACAAGTTACCAAGGACTCAGAGCCTTCAATTCTGAGAGAAATCAAAGTAAGTCAGGGAGGGGTATAAATAGGAGGGAGTAGTTAGTCTTTGTTCTACCCTGGTTTTCCTCCTATATTTCTAATCTTGGTGGATGCTTCTATTGCTATTGGACTCCTTTCTTTCCTCTCCCACCCCAAATCCATATTCTACCTCCTTTATGTCTTTGTATATGTGTTAGTCAACTTTTTATTGCTTTGATCCAAATACCTGAAAAGAACAATTTACAGGAGGAAACGTTTATTTTGGCTCATGGTGGACTGGCTCCATTGCTCTGGGTCTGAAGGGAGGCAGAACATCATGGCAGAAGGGCCCAGTGGGGGGAGCGTCTAAGCTCATGGCAGTTGGGAATCAGAGAGAGAATTAGAGAGAGGAAGGAGGTGGGGAGAAGACAAGCACTTCCAGAGTACAGCCCCAGTGACCTCCTTCCTCCAACCTGGTCCTACCTCCCAAAAGTCCATCCAGCTATCAGTGGATTAAGTCATCAAGTCCATCAAGTGGATTAATCCATTGATGATGTCAGAGCCCTCATGATAGAATCATTGCCTAATAGCCCCACCTCTGAAGCTTGCTGCGTTGAGGACCATGCTTTTAACACATGAGCTTTTGGGGAACATTCCATATCCAAACCATAACAGCATATTTTATCCTTACTTTCCTCCCCCATCTGAACTGCCATCATCTCAGCCAAGCCAGCTTCAAGTCTTGCCTAGATTCCTGTACTTTTCTAACTAGTTTCTGTATTTCTGGTTTGCCCAACTTCCCTCCTCCCCAGCCCACTTATTCTCCAGACCCCTAAACAAGCATTTCATCATGTCCTTTTCCTTTCTCAAAATTAAGCTCACCTCTCACTGTTAATTTGTAAGACAAGGTTCTAACCACAATGGCCTTCATGGCCCAATTTCTTTATTCACCCCATCTCCTTCCCCAAGCAGCACAGAACACCATACCAAACTGTGCAGTCCCCAAGCCTACAAAACTGTCTACTCAGCCTGTTTCCACATCTGCACTGCTTCTTATGCTTGCAGATTCCCCACTCTACCTTGTTGCCCTTTTAACTCACATTAATGCCTCAAAATCCAACTGTTAATAATAATGAGTTTTATGTTGTGGTCATCTTCATACTTTTCTTTTAAAAGCAAACACAATTAATGGACAGGGAAGAAATGAAAGGGATGAGAGAAGAACTGAGGGAAAGTGGTTTCATAGAAACAAAGGGATAAAGGTGCAAGAAGAAAGGTGTGGGCCACTGTACTAAACTCTGCAGAAATAAAGACAAAGTTTCGCAATATGCAGTTGGATTTTGCAAAGAGAAGGGTACTGGTCAACATGGGGAGAGTAATTCTTGAGTGTTTTGGAGGATGAAGTCATTTCTCAGTGAATTTCAAAATCAATGAAAGTTGAGAACACCAAGGTAATGGTGAGAAGCTTTCAAGCTATTATTCAAGTGAAAGAAGAGAGAAATTTTAAGATAGGTGATTTTCATGGAAGACAAAGGGGTAGTAGTATTGGGGAAAATTTTTTATGATGAAGGGAAAAATGAGTGACAAGAGAGATATACATTTTCATAATATAAATAAAGTAGTAAAACTGAGTAGCATAATCTAAGCAGTTAGACTTATGTAATTCATGGAGAAGCAGAATGTATTCATGCAGCCATACTGCTTGATGTCTAATCCTAGTTCTGTCTTATAAGTAACCATGTGCCTGAGGTTACTAACCCTCCTGAACTACAATTTCCACTTAATAGCACCTACTTTATAGAACTGTTATGAAGAAGAAGAATTAAGTTAAACAGATACAAAGCATTTGGAACACAATTATGTTTAGTTGCCACTGTTATTATTTCCAGGACAACTGTGCAATGATGTGTTTGTTTTTTATTTCAACTGGTGGATCTGGAACTCTTTAAAAACAAGGGCTTTTTTCCTATTAGTATTCGCAGCATGAGTGAGTGCCTAACCCCTTACAGATGTTCAATAAATAGGTGATCAACTGAAGGGTGAATGCATGGAGGCAGGCAGATGGCCAGGTTTTCGTTTCTTAATATTCTTACTGTTACTTACTGTTTTTATAATAAAATTCAGATAAAAATGGAGCTTTACTTATCTCATTTAGTGTGTTTATGAAACATCATCAATATTTCCAAGAACAAGATGTGTTCTTTGTAGCTTACTAGAATTTTCCTCAGTCTTTCCCTGAAAACCATTGGAGGTCCTCCCACCCAAAGGCTGCAGAGAGGCACTATCATCGCCCCAGAAACCTGGGCCTCCTCTAGCTTATATGCAGCTGTTAGAGGAGAAGTGCTAAATAGCTTCATAGTGACACTATATTTATCTCAACACTAATAGCCTTAAATTGGCTTTTAAGTTTCCACATAAAAGCCATCTATTGAGCTGTCCAATTCCATTACCCAGCCTCCTCTTTGAGCTGCCTATTAACCATTTGGCTCACAGGACTCTGCCATGAGCATCCACAGGCCTTCAATTAAGGCTGCTTGCTTCACCCTATGAGGTAATATGGCTTTATATTTTTATTTTTAAAACGTTATATTTATTCTCTGTAAATTAAATGATTGCTAATTTAAGCAGTTATAAATTAAATAATTTAAATGATTAAACAAGGTGGTAGCTTAAGAGCCATATATGTTACTGAGTACATTTTCTTCAAATATAAGAAGTCATATGAAAATCATAACGCCTAAGTTTTTATCATCTTGGTTTATGGTTTCCTTTTTTACAAACAATTTGTAAGACAAGAATGGTTTACTAAATTCTGTTTTTCCTGGAAAGGAAGCAAACTATCTTCCTTCTACTGAGGAATGCAGAAAATAAGTATGAATGGATTGCATGAGAGATGGCTACAAAGTAGTGCCTACTAATGCTCAAAGACAAATCTATGAGAGGACAAAGGAGTGAGAAGAGACCCAAAGCTCTATCATGAGACTTCACACAGCACAGCTGGATTATCTCCATACTGACCTACAAGATCAAGACCCCATAGGTTGGGTCTCCCAATATCAGGCATTTCATGATGACCACAAGGGGACAGATACTCTGGGTTTGGAGGACAGTGATTTTTCAGTCCTGCACCAGGAAGCAGAGCAGCAGAGCTGTTGGCCACTAAGCAGCAACTCTCATACCAAGGAAGGATCCAGACCCAAAGGGAGCGCACTTCTTTTTCCTTGCCATACAGTAGCTTTAACCGTCCATTCTGGATTCCCTTCCTTGGCTGCACGCAGGCCCATTTCAAGTGTCAATTGTTAGGCAGTCTGTGGTCAAGATTATTTATTTTTTGAGTGTCAACTTCATGCCTTTGTTCCTGAGACCTCACACAGGTTGTGTTTAACACCTTATTAGTTGTAGCTTTTCTTCCTTCAGCTGTTGGGATTCCCAAATAAATCAGCCTGATGTCAGAGTTTCTGTTGATTCCGAAATCTCACATGATTCACTTTAGTCAGCAGGGACAAACATGCATGGATAGCTTCTGACAGGTGATTTGGAGGCACTGATAATTTTAAATGTACAGAGAGAGTATAGCATAGTTCATGCTTTTTCCCTCTTTGTATGATGGTACACCCTTGTTTTTAAATTAAGAAATGTTCCTCACAACTTAGGAATACTGACCTGTATAATACATTCTTATTTTCTCTTACATAGAATATAGTATTTCTCCCTTTTCCTTCCAGAACACTCTCTTTATGCATCTTTAAATAGTCTAAAAAACTAAATATCTAAAACTGTTTACCTGTCTAGATATTTAACTGTTTTCAAAGAAAATACTACTTAATGAAAAAAAGGCATGCATTTTACAGCATTAGCGTTTTACATTGGAATCCTGCAATATCACGTGCTAACTGTGTGATCTTAGACAACTTATTTAACCTTTATGGGTCTCAACTTAATTTTGTTGGTAAACAACAGATACCTCGCAATATTGTTGTGAATCCTAGAGGCGATATAAAAAAAGAAAAAAAAAGATTCTAGAGATCTTGATATGACTTGCAGAGACAAACACTCAAAAAATATTGTTATATTATGTTACATTATAATGTAATAATAATTAATAATAATTTCATTGCTATTTCATTAGCTATGGTGTTAATTGGTGTGTTCTCACACACAAGATGAACAAGATGAGCTTCAAAGCTAAATAACTGCATTTTTTTTTTTGATAGTGAGGATTGAACCCAGGGGTACTTAACCACTGAGCCACATCCCCACCCCATTTTTATATTTTATTTAGAGACAGGGTCTCACTGAGTTGCTAAGTGCCTCTCTAAGTTGCTGAGGCTGGCTTTGAACTTGCAATCCTCCTGCCTCAGCCTGGAATTTTGATTAGATAATTTGCAAGCAGTCATAGTTTATGTCCCCACCTATTTTTTTTTTTTTTGATGACCTGTATGCTTCAGCCTCATGCTTTTTTATTGGAGTTCACAGATGAACAACACATGATTCCTGCCTTCCAGGAGGTCTGTTTAATGAGTGAGAGTGTTGTGTGAATGAACCATTTGAAAAGTACAATGTGAGAAGTAGGAGAAGGCAAGACGCCTTTGCAGCCATCAGTTAGAAGTAGGTTATATCTAAGAATGAAAAGCTACAAACTTTGCAAGACCTTGAGACTCTGGGGTAATGATTTTTTTTTTTTTTTAAGTGCAATGACTATTCATTTCCCTAGATAGCATACTTGTCCTAAACACTGTGAAATGCTGCAGCAAGCTGGTAAAGATGCCAAAACCTGCTAACAGGTCAGAAACTTTCTGTTCTTTAATATTTTTTTCCTTAAATCTAATATGCTGAGATTATGTGTAAAGGAGACAATTCTTAAACATTTATTATTATCCCTCACTTTGGTATTACACCAAAGCGAATATTTATTGTTGATAATAGAGACAAACAAACACTATTACATAAAATAGCATCTGGGGTCCCCTTATGCTATTTGTAGGATAGTATGCTAAATAGTGTAATAGAGGAATGGAGACATTAGTGGAAAAATATTCTTTTTTTAATAGATTTTATAGTCTTTGTGTTAATTTCACTGATTAATTGAGTATAGAACTCATTCCATTTTTTGATGAAACAAGTACATAAATGATGTCTAGAAACTGTAAGAAATACTTGGAATACACAGATTTAGGAAGAAATTTATTTTGCCCACATCAAACAACTTGACTACTTTCCAACAGTGATTCATTCACAAAAGTTGCTTCTCTGCAAATTTTGTCTTTGCTTTTGTCTTGTAAAATATATAGCACTGACTAATACAGTATTTTTACTAGTCCTCTAAAGTAAATATACTCATAACCTTAAATTTAATTATGTATATACTAACTCTGCAACAATCTAAAGGATGTCCTCATCTTTCCTCATAAATAAAAATTAGGAATTTTCTTCTACCCTAAAAGAGGAATCCACAGATGTGAATAGAGCATGTTAACATACAAATAATCTTACCTAGATAATTTTGAAGAAATATATCACACTAAACTTGGTGCAGTGGCACACATCTGTGATCCCAGTAACTCTGGAGACTGAGACAGGAAGAACGAAAGTTTGAGGTTAGCCTCAGCCACTTAGCAAGGCCCCAAATAACATAGCAAGACCCTGTCTCCAAGTAAAAAATAAAATAAAAATAAAAAGGGCAGGACGTGGTAGTGCACATCTGTAACCCCAGCAGCCTGGGAGGCTGAGGCAAGAGGATCACAGTTCAAAACCAGCCTCACCAATTTAGTAAGGCCCTAAGAAACTTAGCAAGACACTGTGTCAAAATGAGAAAAGGCCGGGGATGTGGCTCAGTGACTAAGCACCCCTGGGCTCAATCCCTGGTACCAAAAAAAAAAAAAAAATGAAACAAAAAGGCTAGGGTTGTAGCTGAATACTAAAGTACCCCCGGTTCAATCCACAATACCTGTGTGTGTGTTTGTGTGTGTGATACCAGAGTACTAGGAGAGATAGCAAATAAAAGCGAGAAAAATGATTGTTTCTGAGAGATAAGTTGTCAATAGCAAAACAGTGACAATATAAAGAACTTTCACAATGAAAAAGCTGCCAAGCTGAATATTACCTCCTCATCCACCTTGATGTTGCCCTTCATGTGTAATTGAGCACAAAGCATTGTGCTTATTTCTGAAGCCCTTCTTGATTATGATTTCTTAGCCTTCCCTCTCCCACTGCCTTAGCTGAGGACCTCAATACCTGAATCCACTGGACCACACGTTGGTTTGAACGGTTCCCAGCCTCTAATCCTGCTTCAGTCAGTACATTGCATTCCTAGAGTTCTCTTTTCACAAATCAAGTTCCAATCCTGTCTCTTCCAGCTTAAAAATCAGCAATGAGTCTCCTTTTCTTTGTTCTTAGCATGGAGTGCTAGAACTCGCACAGCCTGGTTCTCACCTAAATGTCTTCCCCTGCCATTTCCCCTCAGCTGAGTTCTAGACTCCAGCCACACCACTTTCCATCCCATCAGGTGCTTGTTCAGTCAGCTTTTTCACTGCTGTGACTAAAAACCCAGACCAGAACAATTGTAGAGGGTGAAAAGTTTATTTAGGGCCTCACAGTTTCAGAGGTCTCAGTCCATAGATGGCTGGCTCCATTCCTCGGGGCTCCAGGTGTGGCAGAACAACATGGCAGAAGAGTATGAGGAAAGCAGCTCACATGATTACCAGGAAGCAGAGAGAGAGACTCCACTCTCTAGATACAAAATATATACCCCAAAGGCACACCCCCCAATGACCCACCTCCTCCAGCCATACCCTACCCACCTTCAGTGACCACTCAGTCAATCCCATCATGGGATTGACTTGAGGCTTCATAACCCAATCATTTCTCCTCTAAACCTTTTTGCATTGTCACACACACACAAGAGCTTTTGGGAGACACATCACATCCAAACATAACACCTCTTTTTCCTCCTACCTGAGATGCTTTTCCATTTCACTGCTGTTGGCCAACCCTGCTCAGGATTCAAGGCCCAGCTCACATGTTTTCTTCTCCTGGTTGCTGCTGTGAGGCAGCCTGCCATCTTGGAAACTGGGCTGCAACACCTGTCACCTGAGGCCTAAGCTCTGCTTCTGTGTCCTACCACACTAACTAAAGGGCACGCTGCCCTTCTCAGTCTCCAATTTGCATACAGTTCACCTGAGACCCTTTAAAATTTTTTATTCCTTGGAGACTTAAAATACAGATCTGTAAGCACCTAAGGGAAACATTGTCATAAAGAACAAGTGTTTAGAAAATCATAAACTGCATACCATGGAGTTGAGAAATCACTGAAGAGATCATGACAAGTTTTTCCTTCCCCTCCACGTTTATGAACTATCGAATCATATCGGATAAAAAAAAAATAGTCTTTAAAACAGAAGACAGGGAACAGGACAATGTCTCTTGAATAAAGAACATTCATGAAGCTTCACCACATACTACTAAAAGGTAGAAATTTTTGTTGAATATGACATTTAAATTTTAATTTAAACTTATGTTGACCCTCTAAAAGATCACATCAGAGTTTTGGAGTAAAACTATATTGGTAATAGAATCTCTGATAGCATTATCTTTTTGGAGAACAGCTATATTCTCAACAGAAATCTTGGAAAGTTTCAGTTGTTATCAGCATCCTAAGCATGTACAGGCTTTCCTTTTTTCTCTCTGAAAAAAAAAAAATCATAGTTGGCAAGAAAAAACAATGTCAAATATGCCTTTAAAATGATATATGCTTTTAAACTTTCCCCTTAAATATACATTTGAACAAAAAAAATATATACATTTGAACTTCAGTTTTTCAACAAGAATTTTGAAAATGCTTTCTGAAGACTAGATTAAAGATCATTCTTAAGAACGTATGTTTATATATTTAAAATATTTCTTGAGGAGAAAAATAGAAAAGTCTCAGTCAAAATTATTGAAACTAATTTTTTAAAAATATATTACTTATAATAGGAAGTTCATTAGGGTTTTTTTTTTCCTTCTGTGTTTTTCTAATTTGTAAAAATAATAGAGTCAACCTTTAAAAGTTAAATGTACAGCAAATGAACCTGTATAAGAAATATATGACTTAGGAGGTGAAATGTCCTCATAATCCCATGCCTAGCCAATCAGCAGTCTGATATATAATCTTTACTGTTTTTGTATGCATCCGTAATATATACATACATTTTTATAAAATAATCATTTTATGCATGCCATTCTATAACTACTGTTAAAAAATTTTCATCACAGAAAAGTTCAAAAATATAAAAATAACACAGCAAGATATGTCCTCTGTATCAAACTAAGCAATGTTGCTATTTTTCAGAGTTTCTTTAAATATTTTTATTTGCTTTGTTTGTGCAAGGCACATTCTATCACTGAGCTTCACCCAGAGCCTGCTTCAGATCTTTTGAAGGTATCAAGCACAGCACATACAATATTAAGCCCCTCTTAGGATCTTTCAACTGCCATTGTCCCCAAGAGCAGCAGTGATCATAATTAGATATATATTTATTTCAACCCAATTTTTAAAATAAATGGCATTGTATTTTGAAGATCTGGTCATTTTGAGGGATTTAAGTGAATTTTAATTAACCCATTCTGAGTTTTCCCCTTGCTTTGTAAGTATAAATAATATTACATTTAACATGCTTGTTAATGTTTTTGAAAATAAATAAATAAATATATGTACATATATATGTACATATATTTGTATGTATTTGTGTGTATTCTGTAGAGTATATTTCTAATGGCCTAATGGCCTCGTAGTTAAACAGCTGGATTGCACTGCATATACACTTTAAAGTTTTCCAGTTATTACAAAATCTCTGTAAAGTGCATTCCTACCAACAGTATCTGAGGAAGTCTGTTTTCTTATAGAGTTGAACTACTTTGGTTTTGCTTATCTTTTAGAATTTCATTGGTGTCTAATTTTTTTCCCTGAGTAGTAACACAATTATTTATGTGTAACAATATAGTTTCTCTTCAGACACTTTCATATATATAATATATAATTGGTTATATAATTAGACTTTTTCTTATAGTATTCTTAGAGCTTTTATTCATTTTGAATACTGATCTTTCATTTTAGGGGGCAGGAACATAAGTGCAAACCTTAGACAAATCTTAGGTTTTTACTTTAACTATTTCAATGCAAAGTCAAGATCATCATATAATTTTGATGGACTGTAGAATTCTTTTCTCTCTAGAATTCTGCATGTGAATTTTTTCTTTGCTTCCCCTCTTTCCTAGCTTCCCATTATTTGGGGAACATTTTCTTTATTCAGAGTTATTTTTATGACTTCTGCCTTCTGTCCTTTCAGTGACAACACTTATAATTTCAACAAAGATATTAACTATGTATCTAAGAAAGTTTGCTCTCTCTCGAGCCTAGCGCAATGGCACATACCTGTAATCCCAGCAGCTCAGGAGGCTGAGGCAGGAGGATCAAAAGTTCAAAGCCAGCCTCAGCAACAGTGAGGTGTTAAGCAACTCATTGAGACCCTGTCTCTAAATAAAATACAAAATCAGGCTGAGGATGATTAAACTCAGTGGTTGAGTGCCCCTGAGTTTAATCCCCAGTATCCTCCCCTCTCCCCAACCCCCCCCCCAAAAAAAGAAAGATAAGTTTGATCTCTTGAAAAAGACCATGGTATTAAACTAAACTCTTACATTTATAACCTTCTTATTCTTGTCTCAATTTTTAGTTTCAGCATTAAATAGAAAAATATCAATCATGATTATTATTTATGCCTTTTATCAGTAGGTATCGGGTGTACCAGCAAACTTTATTGATTTCTTTGTTTCACATAGTTTCTTGTATTCACCATACATTGAATTTCTTTTTTTGTATGTGTGCTTTTAGTAATTTTTCAATATGTATCTTATGGATGGCTGAACCCTCTTCATCTTTGATACTTGAAAAAAAATCCATATTTTACCCTCACTCTTTTTTTAATATTTATATTTTGTAGTTGTACACAATAACATTATTTTATTTATATACTTATTTTTATGTGGTGCTGAGGATCGAACCCAGGACCTTACACATGCAAGGCGAGCACTCTGCCGCTGAGCCACAACCCCAGCCCCTACCCTCACTCTTGAATGGTGTTTTAATTTAGTTTCCTGTGCAACCCCCTCAAGAGTGGATTCACTGCGTCTCCAGACTCAGAGAGCAGCAGAACCACACTCATTTTGCTTCCACTTAGCACTGTGAGGAATCGGAATCCACTTTTAACCCACTTCTTCTGAGCACAGTCTTCTCCTTCCTCATAGAGTATATTAATGATAAAGGGAGAAATCTTCAAAGTTTCTAAAAGGAAAGAAAAGATTGTCTTCAATTTTTCATACAACTTTTGATATTGGTAAAGATAAGTGGAAAATATAAGATACAGTATCCCACAGTTGCCCTTAGCATCAATATCTCAACTAGTTGTTTTTTTGGTTTTTTTAACCTGGAGATATGTGTCTGTGTTATATGTAATAGCCTAGTAGTCTATTCTTTTTTTCATTCTCCTTCTCTTTTTCTTTTTCTTTTCCCCCTGGTGCTGGGGACTAAATCCATTAGTGTTCTACCCCTGAGCTAGCCCAGCCCTTTTTAGTTTATTTTGACACAAGTTCTTACTAAATTACCCAGGCTGCCCTTGAACTTGTAATCCTCCTGCCTCAGCCTCCTGAGTAGCTGGAATTACAGGGGTGTGCCACACAATTGGCCTGGTAGTCTATTTTATGAAAGAACTATATTTTAACCAGCCCCCATCTGGGGGATTTTGGACTTGTTTCTATGACACCCTAATATGAATGAAAGAAGTACAGTAAACATTCTTTTGTGTGTATCCTTGTGCATGTATGTTAGCATTTTCATATGATGGATTTCTAGGTAAAACTTTTCACCATTAAAATCTTGTGGAAACCTTTTATCATTATAACTCAGTTCTTTCTTTATAGTTGTTGAGGGTACAGGACTTTATCTAAATATGAATCTTAACTCCAACATTTCCCTGATGTGATGATACTTTGGGCAAATCTCTTGATCTCCTAAATCCTTGGCTTTCTCATCTTTGAAAAAAAAAAGGATTCATATAGAATATACTCAAAGGGTAGTTGTGAGCCTCAAATAAGATAATTGAATTTAAAACAAGTGTGGCATCTAATAACGAAGTTACCATCGCTAAAGATGATGAAGTGAGCTAAAGCAACATGCAGATTACTCATGTAGAGATTTTTTAAAAACTGGTTCTGTACCTGTGTGGAGGCAAGGGGCCTGAGGAATCTGTATCTTCTTGCATGAGACAAAAACTAACAATAAAGTCCTTTAAAAAAAAAATCCAGTGCCTGGAGACCTGTGCTAAATATTCTGATGGGATAAATAAGAGGTGAGGGTACTTTTATATCTCCTTGGAATTCCAAAGCACATTCAACATGAGGACCATTGAAGGCAAAGTATTAAAGAAAAAGGGGTGAGGGATGGGGTTCTCTTAGAGTTCATTGTGGTTCGATTCCCTTTCCCTGTGGACTTCTTCTTGATCCAAATGGCAGCTTGCAAAGTGATTTTATGGCTAGGACAACCCCATGTTTCTCCTTGGGAGGCTCCTGTGCTTCTGGTGCTCACTCACCCACCACAGAAACAGACATGTTCACTCTATCAATTGAGTACCTATTGCCAGGTACAGGCAGAGCTAAGTATAGGGACAACACGAGTGAATAAAGAAAGATTAATGTCTCCCCACAGGTAGTTCAAAGACAATGGGGAACAGGACATGCAATGATAGTGGAAGAGGAGCCAGGGCTTGGATAGGAGGTCAGCGAGCTCTCATAGAAGTGACGTCCCAACAGATTACTCTTGGGAATTAAACTCTGACTCCTAGGCTAGGATGGATGAGCAAGAGTTACCCAGATGAGGAGCAGGGAGGAGTGTCACTGATAACAGCCAGGTCTGGGACTTGTACAAGCAGGACATTGGAGACACTGCCTAACCAAGCACAAAAGGGACAGGAGGTTGAAAAGGTAAACGGAGCCAGATGTTTCAGTGTCTTATAAGCCATGTTAGAAGCTTTTCAGCAAAAGGACTGCCCTGACACCATGTGCTCTGGGGATGGCCATTCCAATTAAGAGCCTGTTTCGTGGTTATTAGGGGAATTCAAATGGCAGGTGACGCTGGCTGCATAGGCATCTAAGTTAGTGGCAGGAAGACAGAAGGACACTAGGGGGTGTGGTGGCACTGACTTGATCAACTCTGTTTTGGAGAAGTTTACCTTGAGGTGCCCTTTGGGATGTGGTTAGGTAGGCGGTGATTCTCAAGGTCAAAGCTCAGAAGAAAGATCTGAGTTGGAGACAGTTTTAGGAGGCTTCTTTGTATTATTTTCAGCCTGAACCAAAAGAAAGCATGAAAGATTCTATTCGGTTCAGTTCTAAACAAACATGTTAGTCAGATCCACAAAGGTTATTTGACTGATGGTTCATGTACACGTGAGTAAATAAGACTTGGCTCCAGATAGCAATTACTCCAAGCACCTCTTGCTTTCATCTCATGAGACACAGTGTAATTGTAAACATCAATCTAGACACCTTAAAAAAAAAAAAGTTCACTTTTACCCTATGGGAAAAAAACTGAAACTATTTCCCTTTGTTGCAGGTGTGTACACTGTGTGGCTTGCCAAGCCTTCTCTTCTGCCTTTGCAGGAAAAAAATGTGATTGTTTCTGTGCCATGTGGAGTAAAAGTATCTCCAACTTTGAAAGTCTTAGTAATGCTTAATGAGCTAATTGCACCCTGGACTTGGAAGTGCAATGCCACAAAGCTTGGAGAGTAGATTTTTTTCTCCCTTTAGGAATCTCACACTTTCACTAGGCCAATTGCAAACCTCCTCTGTACTGATCACATGCATTTTGGACATGACTTATCTTTCCTCTGCAGAAGAAATAAACTTGCATTATGGAGTCTCACCTAAGGGTGAGGGAGTGCTGAGAAATGGCTGTTGTATGATATCATGTAGGTGTGGGCTGCAGGATGTGTGGCTTTCCCTGATTATCTGCTCATTCCTGGTTATAATATCAGCTACTGTTTTCCCCAGTAAGTCTGTTAACTTCAATGTAATACAAGGCATAGTGTATATTTAAGAGCAGAATTAGAGAATTAAACAAGTGAACATGCTTTTGCTAACTTACTCTTAAGTTGTCATATGAGTATTTCCATGACTGATCCACAAAAATCTTCAGTTAATGCCTAAAAGAAGCTAATTTCCTAGGTAAAAATAAATAAATACCAAAGAAAGATATGAGTTAAAAATCTTATAAATAATAATTATTTGCTAACACAAGCAATTATTCTGGATTTTTCATAGGTATCCTTCAGTCATGGACAGTCTTCACCCATTTATCCTTTTCTTCCTTTTAAACTTGCTTGGCAGCCATTAAAATATTCCAGGAACATCTTGCTGTTTTTCCTGAGTGATGTCTATAACTCAACTCACTGCTTAAAAGATCTGTAGCTCAGGGCTGAAGTTGTGCCTCAGTGGTAGAGAGCTTGCCTGGCATGTGAGAGGTCCTGGGTTTGATCCTCAGCACCACATATAAATAAATAAAAGAAAAAGACCCATTGACAACTAAAAAATATATAGTTTAAAAAAAAAATCTGTACCTCACCGGGCATGGTGGTGCATGCCTGTAATCCCAGCAGCTCAGGAGCCTGAGACTGGAGGATCGCCAGTTCAAAGCCATACTCAGCAAAAGCAACATGGTAAGCAACTCAGTGAGACCCTGTCTCTAAATAAAATACAAAATAGTGCTGAGAGATGTGGCTCAGTGACTGAGTGCCCCTGAGTTCAATCCCCAGTAGCTCATTTATATGCATAAGGTTTTGTACCAATACTAACAATTATAAACACTATTGAAATGTTAGAGATTTTGAAAAGATATTGAGAATTTGAAATACAAATAATCTGCATGAGTTCTAATTCATCTAGATATAAAAGTTCTAATATCCAGTTATTTTATTTTACCCCACCCAAGAAACTAAGTACTTAGGGTATGGGTGTTTTTTTAGTTTGTTATTATCTTATAGGAACTATTTAATTGTATTTTAATCTCATAATAATTAATCACCTCAAACTTGAATGCAATGATTGCAATTTGTGTTTAACCAATTTTCCAGTCATCCTCAGTGGAGCAGAGACAGAAAGAAATCTTCTAAATATCTTAAGTTGACTGATAATCAAAAACTTCCTTTTGGGGAAGTAAGTAATTAACTTTCCTAACTCGTTCTATTAACTGTTGTTTTAGAACTGAGGGATTTAGGATTAAAACCCTGTTTAGATTACCCCTCCGTCTTTCTGCTGGAGCTAACATTACACCACATAATAGGCAATATGACAATATTGTTTGCATCATTTATGGAACTTATTTATAGCATTGTTATATATGCTGCTCCCCCACCCACCCACACACACACGTATATAAAGTACATGTGTCTATTTACGTTAACTATTATCATTACTCTTCACTCTGAATGACCAGTTGGATAAAATTCTCAGAGTATGACATAGGACCTCCCACCACCACCACCATGTATGGATTATGCATTAATCTTTGAAATAAAAACTTGTTCTAAAGTTGACAAAACAAATCTGAACACACAAATGCAAAAAAAAAAAAAAAAAAAAAAAACCACACAATTTCTTCTCTGGTAAGTAGCTTCTTTGGTGTTTTATGATTGTACTTCCATGGTTTTATTCCATTCCATTCCTAGTACATATCTGTGAGGAGCAGGCAGATGGGAGGTAACATTATTAAATGGGTGATTGGTCCTTCCTGACTGCCTTTCACAGCTCTATCCCATAACTCAGAAACTTAATCTGTGCAATGCTGTGATTTCCCAGGAATGTAAAGAGATTTAGAGAGCTCACTTTTTGGTTGGAGGTGATTGAGCCTCCATGATAATTATAGAAAGCCTTTGAAAAGACATGCAGATGTGCCTGGTTTGCCATCTGGCCAGAGTAAGCCTTGTCAGGGCTTTCTGTCTTCACCTTTGCCCCCTCCTTAGTGTGAGAAATGTAAGGAATGTATTGGCTTGCAGTCCAAGTCTGCTTTGACTAAGGTGGATAAGATAACACCTTCATCTATACCGCACACTCACTTTCCCTAACAGCAGCCACCTTGGAGGGATGATGGTAGGGAGGTGGACTATGCTGTAGGCAGATTTATCACCTCCTGAACCAAAATATGCAAACAAAATGTCCAACACTGGTTTGGCATTATTTAAGAATTCAGGGCGACTGTGCTTTTAATCCTACCCACCATGTGAAAAAAAAAAAATGAACAGACTTTTCTAATTTTAATAAAAGTAAATTATTTAGGGCAAGAAAATAAAGAATTCATATTCAACTTGAATAGTGCACAGAGATTTTTTTTTTTTTTTTTTTTTTTTTGCTTCTGCAATGGCTTTTTGAGCCATTGTTGCCAGGTTTTTCTCCGTTTTTTGGGAATTTGGGAATTGGATCAGATTCTCTGGAACATGACAATATCTTGTTAATGACTTTGTGTTCCAAGGAACAGTGATGTGAATTGCCCATCCTTTTAGATACAGTCCTTTCAAATCTCACAAAACTAGAGACAAATGACTAAAATATTCACTTCAAAGGGCTGTTCACTTTATGTGTGTACAATTAATTTTCTTAATGACTTATAAAGTGAGCTCACAAATAGGAAAAGTATAGACTCCACTTTTTTCCAATTTCCTATGTGCCTCTCTGTATTTCAAAATAAGTTCTTTTAAAAAAAAGCTCACAAATTATCTCTCAGTTTTATTCATTAGTCATCTGACTGCTTTATTCCAGACTCCTAACAGCTCTATCACAAAGTAAACTATTGGTCACAGGTAGAATCAGATGGAAAATAATTATTAGATTAGATCAATTCAGACTCATCACCAATCCTGGAAAAAAAGACAAAGTCCCAAAGCATATGCCCTAGTTTAGTAACCCAAGTCACATCATCTTCCTATATAAGGACAAACACTGAAGTCTTGGAATTAGATGGTTTACTCACTGTTTTAGTCAGCTTTTTCACTGCTGTGACCAAAAGACCTGACAAGAACAATTTTAGAGAAGGAAAAGTGTATTGAGGGGCTAATGATTTCAGAGGTCTTGGTCCACAGATGACTGACCCTATTCATCTGGGCCTGAAGTGAGGCAAGAAAGAACATTGCAGAGGAAGTTCATGGTGAAGGAAAGCACCTGAGAACCTGGAACCAGAAGACAGAGAGAGTCCACTCACCAAGGACAAAATATATACCCCAAAGGCATGTCCCCAATGACCCACCTCCTCCAGTTACACCTACCTGCCTACAGTTACCAACCAGTTAATCCCCATCGGACAATTAATGCACTAAATCAGTTAAGACTCCCATCACCCAATCATTGTACCCTAAAAGCTCTTGCATTGTCTCACACGTGAGCTTTTAGGGGACACCTCATATATAAACCATGACACTTTAGGAAAGCTTCAGTTGATAGAGAAGATCCCCAAAAAAATACACAGGTACCAGCAATCAGTTCTCCTTAAAGTCCTTGTGGCTGGTGATCACACATATTCAGTCTCTTTGCACCAGTATTTTCTCACCCTATTCATTATAATGGACCCAAATACATTGGATTAAGCCCAAAATCTAATAGTTAAAAGACAGAATGCAAGTATAATGTCTCCGGATCAGAGTGGAAATTTGGTAGGAGATGATGAATGCTGGGGCCAGACTTTAAAAACAATCAGTCTTATGTGTTACATTTCATTTCGTTCTTTTTTCCATCTAAGCTTTCAAGAAGTACATTTAGAAGCCATTCATAATCCCAGATAGGGATGACAAACTCATTCTTATGCCTCAAGGTTAAAAAGTTCCATAAAGCACTTTACCGTAAGTATTTTTGTTCGTGAGCCATGGCACTTTTACCTAACAACTGTATGGATGCACAGAATAAAGAGATTTTGCTTACTAAAAGGAAAACTTATGATGATATCAGATGAAGGTAACTCTTCTTTGAAATCGAGTCAGTAGCATTTGATGTGAAAAAGTAAAAATAACAGAAGTGGTTTGTGGTCCATTCCTAACAGAACCCAGCTTCTACTTTGGGAATGTGCAGTACTCTGTGGACGAGAGCTCTGGCCACGTGGAGGTGCAGGTGTGGAGAACAGGTACTGACCTCTCCAGGCCTTCCAGTGTCACAGTGAGATCTCAGAAGACTGATCCTCCTTCTGCGGATGGTGAGAGGTTTCCCATATTAGCTCTTTTGATTGCTCTGCAGCTTTCAACTATCAGGACACAAAATGCTTCACAGCCAGAATGGCTCTGCTCTTACTGAAGCAGTCTGGATGGATGTTTTTTCCTGATATCTTCTCGTAGTAGATGAACTTGGGCTTTATTTACTATTGTGGGACATTCAAAGGCCATGAATCAGAGGCTAGGTTAAAAATGAAAGACTCAGAGACTCTGAATTCTATTTTTCTTTCCAAAAACACTTTTTAAAAAATATTTTTATTAGTTGTTGATGAATTTTTTTATTTTATTTATTTGTATGTGGTACTGAGACTCAAACCCAGTGCCTCACACATGCTAGTCTAGCACTCTACCGCTGAGCCACAACTCCAGTCCCCCAAAAACACTTTTTAATTTTGTTCTTAATTGACACATAATCATTGTACACTTTTATGGGACACCATGTGATGTTTTGATACATATACAATTGTCCCTTGATATCATGGGGTGCCGCAGTCTGGCTGGGCACAATCAGGAGCCACTTGTCAAAAGAAACTAACTTTATTTTTAGAACCACACACGCCAAACAAAACAGCCTCTCAGGAAAAATCCTCAGAGCCTCAACTGCCACCACCGGCTTTCCACAAGCCTCTCTCTCCCACACAAGCTTCTCTCCACCTCCCACAATTCTCCTGCTCTTGAGGCCGATTGGCTGGGTCACGTGGGCGGAGCCAAAAAAGTCCCCCAATGAGCAGCTCCGTGGTCTGAAAGGGCAGGGAAACAGCCCAATGAGCATCACCGCAGAGGAGCCAATCAGCTACATGTTGCTGGGGCCGCTGTGAGCCAATCATCAGCCAGCAGCTGGAAGTTTGCTGGCAGCTGGAAGTTTGCTGGGGCCCCTTCGGCTGTGGCTCTCAACAATGGGGAATTGGTTGCAGGATTCCTCTGTGGATACCTCAATCTTCAGATGCTCAAATCCCTTTCATGAAATGATACTGTATTTGCATATAATTTACATACATCTTCTGTGTACTTCACGTCTTTATTCTAGAGTACTTATGTCAGATCACATGAGTCCTATGTAAATTTTTGGTATATACTAGTGTTTAGGGGATAATGGTTAGAAAAAAAAGAGTCTGTACGTGTTCAGTCCAGATGCCACCATTGTTAACCCACGTGTGAGCACATAATGGTGACTCAAGGTGAAGATGCCCCAACAATGCAGAAGAGAGACTGCAGAGTGGTGAAAGTGGGAGGCCATGTAAGGTGTATCTACATATCACCTCACTTGTAGGATTCAGCCTAGTGCTTGGAATGTGGCAAATTCAAGTTTCACTTTTTGTAACTTTCTGAAAATTTTTTCCACATTTTTTCTTGGTGCATCATAGTTGTACATAATGATGGGATATGTTGTTACGTATTTGTACGTGCACACATATAACAATATAATTTGGCCAATATCACTCCACAGCAATTCCCAAACCCAGATTCCTTTCTTCTACTGATCTTCCTTTGATTTTCATGAGATTTCCTGCCCCCTCCATCTTTAATTTACTTTTTCTTCTTTAGCTTGCACATGAGAGAAAACATATGGCCTTGACCTTCTGAGTGTGGTTTATTTTGATTAAAATAATGGTTCTAGTTCCATCTGTTTTCCTGAAAATGACATAATTACTTTTTTTTTCTTTATGGCTGAATAAAACTTTTTTTTAATTTTTTATTGTTGGTTGTTCAAAACATTACAAATTTCTTGACATATCATATTCCACACTTTGATTCAAGAGGGTTATGAACTCCCACCTTCACCCCATACACAGATTGCAGAATCACATCAGTTACACATCCATTGATTTACA
>NW_025999932.1:33247414-33302154 GCF_001458135.2 Marmota marmota marmota
GGGAGCCGGAACTCGGCCGCTCCGTGCTCGGTGTATGCTCTGATAAGAGCAGGCTCCAAGAAGCCTCCTCCACAGGCTCCCCAGCCCTGGGCCAGGGCATTTCCGGGAGCCGGAACTCGGCCGCCCCGCACTCGGTGCACGCTCCGATAAGAGCAGGCTCTAAGAAGCACCCAGGCACTGAGCCCGAGCAATCTGTCTGCAAGCCGCAGGCGAATGGCAGCCTGAAATTACCTGTTCTATGGCTGAATGAGCTGCGGTCAGTCGAAAACAGGGATGGTGACGTCAGCTCTCCAACATGGTGGCCTCTGGCCTCCTCTGTGGTCTGACCGGTGTGGAGAACCGAGATGGACCGCTTCCTTCCCCGGTCTCGAACCCAGAATTCAGCCCTGAGTAAGGTGCTTGCACGGCTGGCAGAAACTGCAGCGCTGTATCCCTGCGTCGCTGTCTCCTTGTTTCCCAGCGCGCGCTGCAGACTCTAGCCGAGGGGCGATTTGCTGAATAAGCAGTGTTACCCTCCGTGCGACAAATCTCTCGCGTTTGAGTCCCCGTAGCCGATCCTCGTGCGATGGAAATCCTTCCTCCAGGTTCCAGAGCACCCCACTATTGCTGGAACTTCCTAACAAGATAGCCTTTAGCCATCCTGACTTGTCATACTCCCACACAGTGACGCAGCACACGGGGGCAATGCACTCCCCTCGCCACCATCTTCCTGATCTCTCCCTGAATAAAACTTAATTGTGTATATATACCACATTTTTTTAATCCATTCATCTATTGATGGACACTTAGGCTGGTTCCATAGATTGGTTATTGTGAACTGGGATGCTATAAACATGGGTAGACAGGACCCCTAAATCTCAGGAAATAGTACAAAGAGTTGTTAAATGGGATGGCATCAAATTAAAAAGCTTCTGCACAGGGAAGGAAACAATTAGGGACGTGAATTGAAAACCTACATAATCAGAGAAAATCTTTGCTAGCTACTCTTCCGACAGGATTAATATCTAAAATATATAAAGAACTCAAAATTTTACACAAAAAATCAAATAACCCAATTAATAAATAGGCAAATTAATTAATTAGATCCTTCTCAAAAGAAGAAATGTAATTGGCCAACAAGTATATGAAAAAATGTCCAACACCTTTAGCAGTTTGGGAAACACAATGCAAAACTATACTGAAATTTTTATCTCACTCCAGTCAAAATGGCAGTCATCAAGAACACAAATAATAGACCTGCGCAGGACCTAGGCCCAGAGTAGGCCCGAGTCCATCCTGCCACGGGCAGACTCCTGCTGGAGCTCAAGCTCCAGCACAGGACTGCCTCCGCCCACCTGCACAGGACCCAGGCCCAGGGCAGGTCCCACTCTGCCACATACCCCCCAAACCTGGAAGCTCAGACCTAACCCACTTCCATTTTGGGACACTGCAGACATCGCCATAGACTTCCCCACGCAGTAGCCTCTAACTTTGGACAACAGGGTCTAGAAACAGCTGCATCTTGGAGCAGGCATTCCAAAGACAGTATAAGGCCCATCCTTTCATCTTTCACCATCTCTGAAAGACATTGCATCCATCTTAGGACACCTCCACTGCTGTCTTGAGATACCTCCACTTATTGCTGCCACCAACTTTAGTTGAAGTAGCATACATCGAGGGACCCCTGCAGGGTCTGGAAGTCCAACATCAAGATGAGGTACAAATAATCTGCACAGATACCACAAGATTATAGGGTAGAAACTGTAATATCTCAGATCCACACTGCAAGAAAGGAAGACACATAAACAACATGAAAAAACAAGGGAGGAAAGTGCCCCAAACAAACCAGGATACTACAGTGACAGAACCTACGGACAGTGAAGTTGATAAAATTTCAGAGAAAGAGTTCAGAAGGTTCATAATTAAAATGATCTGTGAGTTAAAGAATTAAATGAGCAAATACAGGCAAAAATTGATCACTCCAACAAAGAGATAGGAGAGCAAATATAGGACACCATTGATCACACCAACAAAGAGATAAAGGAGCAAATAGAGGTAGCAAAAGATTACTTCAAGAAAGAGATACTCTAAAAAAAAAATCAGAAATCCTTGAAATTAAGGAAACAATAAACCAAATAAAAAACTCAATAGAAAGTATCACCAACAGACTAGATCACTTGGAAGACAGACCATCAGATAATGAAGACAAAGTATATAATCTGGAAAATAAAGTTGACCACAAAGTGAATATAGTAAGAAACCATAAACAGAACATCCAAGAATTATGGAATAGCATCAAAAGACCAAATCTAAGTTATTGGGATAGAGGAAGTCACAGAGTTTCAAACCAAAGAAATGCACAATCTCTTTTATGAGATAATATCAGAAAATTTCCCAAGCATGAAGAATGAATTGGAAAATTAAATACAAAAGGCTTACAGGACACCAAATGTACAAATTTACAATAGATCTACACCAAGACACATTATAATGAAAATGCCTAGCATACAGAATAAGGATAGAATCTTAAAAGCCACAAGAGGAATCAGATCACATATAGGGAGAGACCAATTTGTATCTCAGCAGATTTTTCAACCCAGATACTCAAAGCTAGGAGATGATGGAACAACATACACCAAGCTCTGAAAGAAAATGGATGCCAACCAAGAATCTTATATCCAGCAAAATTAAGCCTTAGATTTGATGATGAAATAAAAACCTTTCATGATAGACAAAAGTTAAAAGAATTTACAACTAGAAAGCCTGCACTACAGAATATCCTCAGGAAAATATTCAATGAAGAGGAAATGAAAAATAATGATGAAAATCAGCAGAGAGAGGTATTAAACTAATCAAAGGAGAAACCAAGTTAAATATCAAAAATAAACAAAAATGGCTGGGAATACAAATCATATCTCAATAATAACCCTGAATGTTAATGGCCTAAGGTCACCAATCAAAAGACATAAACTAGCAGATTGGATTTAAAAAAAAAAAAAAAGACCAACAATTTGCTGCCTGCAAGAGACTCATCTCATAGGGAAAGACATCCACAGACTGAAGGTGAAATGTTGGAAAAAAATCACAGCACTCACATAGACTGAGGAAGCAAGCAGGGGTCTCTGTACTCATATCAAGTAGACTTCAAGATAAAGTTAATCAAAAGGGATAAAAGAGGACCCTACATACTGCTCAAGGGAACTACACACCAATTATAAATATATATGCCCCAAACAATGAAACATCTGCTTTCATCAAACAAACTCTTCTCAAATTCAAGAGTCAAATAGACCACAACACAATAATTCTGGGTGACTTTAACACACCTCTTTCACCACTGGATAGATCTTCTAAACAAAAGCTGAACAAAGAAACTATAGAACTCAATAATACAATCAATAACTTAGACTTAACTGACATATATAGAATATTTCATCCTTCAACGAGTGAATACACATTCTTCTCAGCAGCACCTGGATCCTTCTCTAAAGAAGACCATATATTATGCCTCTAAGCAACTCTTAGCAAATACAAAAAAAGTAGAGATACTACCCTGCATTTTGTCAGATCATAATGGAATGAAATTAGAAATCAATGACAAAATAAAAAACAAAAGCTACTCCAATACCTGGAGACTAAATAATATGCTAATGAATGAACAATGGGTTGCAAAAGACCTCAAGGAGGAGATTAAAAAATTCCTAGAGGTAAATGAGAACACAGATACAACATACTGAAATCACTGGGACACTATGAAGGCAGTACTAACAGGAAAGTTCATTGCATGGAGTTCATTCCTTCAAAGAAGAAAAAGTCAACAAATAAATGACCTAACATTACATCTCAAAGCCCTAGAAAAAGAAAAACAAACCAACACCAAAATTAGTGGAAAACAGGAAATAATTAAAATCAGAGCTGAAATCAATGAAACTGAAACAAAAGAAACAATCAAAAAAGTTGGTTCTTTGAAAAAATAAATAAAATTGACAAACCCTTAGCCATGCTAATGAAGAGAAGGAGAGGAAAAACTCAAATCACTAACATATGTGATGAAAAAGGAAATATCACAACAGACACTACAGAAATACAGAAGATAATTAGAAATAATTTTGAAAACTTGTACTCCAATAAAATAGAAAATATCAAAGGCATCAACAAATTCCAGAGGCATAGGAGTTACCCAAATTGAATCAGGATGATATACACAATTTAAACAGATCAGTTTCAAGCAAGGAAATAAAAGATGCCATCAGAAGCCTACCAAACAAGAAAATCCCAGGACAAGATGGATACACATCTGATTTCTACAAGACCTATAAAGGAGAACTAATACCTATACTCTACAAATTATTTCATAAAATAGAAAAAGAGAGCACAATTCCAAACTCATTCTATGAGGCCAGTATCACCCTGATTCCAGAACCAAGCAAAGATAACAAAGAAAGAGAACATCAAACCTATATCTCTAATGAACATAGGTGCAAAAATTCTGAATAAGATTCTGGCAAATCGAATACAAAAACATATCAAAAAAGAGTGCACAACGATCAAGTGGGGTTCATCCCAGGGATGCAAGGTTGGTTCAACATTCGAACCTAAAAGACCCAAAAAATTCCACCAGAAAACTTGTAGAACTAATAAATTAATTCAGCAAATTAGCAGGATATAAAATCAACACCCATAAATCAAAGGCATTTCTGTATGTCAGTGACAAATCCTCTGAAACGGAAACAAGGAAAACCAGTCCATTTACAATAGCCTCAAAATAAAATAAAATACTAGGGACTCAACAAAAGAGGTGAAAGACCTCTACAACAAAAAACTACAGGACATTAAAGAAAGAAATCAAAGAAGACCTTAGAAGATGGAAAGATCTACCTTGCTCTTGGATAGGCAAAATTAATATTGTCAAAATGACCATACTACCAAAAGTACTATACAGATTTAATGCAATTCCAATAAAAATCCTAATGACATTCCTCATAGAAATAGAAAAAGAAGTCATGAAATTCATCTGGAAAAATAAGAGACCCAGAATAGCTAAAGCAGTCCTTAGTAAGAAGAATGAAGTAGGTGGCATCAGTATATCAGACCTTAAACTATACTACAGAGCAATAGTAACAAAAACAACATGGTATTGGCACCAAAATAGACTTGTAGCCCAACGGTACAGAGTAGAGGACAGAGAGACAAACCCACATATATACAGTTATATATTATATATTATATTATACATATAATATAATATATATGTATATTAGACAAAAATATACATTGCAGAAAAGAGCGCCTCTTCAACAAATGGTGCTGGGAAAACTGGAAATCCATATGCAACAATGTGAAATTAAACCCTTATCTCTCACCATGCACAAAAATCAACTCAAAGTGGATCAAGGACCTAGAAATTAAACCAGAGACACTGCACCTAATAGAAGAAAAATTAGGCCCAAATCTCCATCATGTGGGATTAGACCCTGACTTCCTTAATAAGACTCCTATAGTGCAAGAGCCAAAATCAATAATCAATAAATGGGATGGATTCAAACTAAAAAGCTGCTTCTCAGCAACAGAAACAATCAGTTAGGTGAATAGAGAGCCTACATTTGGGGAGCAAATTTTTACCACATGCACATCAGATGGAGCACTATTCTCCGGGATATATAAAGAACTCAAACAGTTTAACACCAAAGAAAACAAATAACTCAATCAATAAATGGGCCAAGGAACTGAACAGACATTTCTCAGAAGTTGATATACAATTAATTAATCAACAAATATGTGAAAAAATGTTCAACAATCTCTAGCAATTAGAGAATGCAAATCAAAACTACTATAAGATTTCATCTCACTCCAGTCAGAATGGCAGCTATTAAGAATACAAACAACAGTAAGTGTTGGTGAGGATGTGGGGAAAAAGGCACACTCATACATTGCTAGTGGGACTGCAAATTGATGCAGCCAATATGGAAAGCAGTATGGAGATTCCTTGGAAATCTGGGAATGGATCCACCATTTGACCCAGCTATACCTCTCCTAGGTTTATACCCAAAGGAATTAAAAACAGCATACTACAGGGACACAGCCACATCAATGTTTCTAGAAGCACAATTCACAATAGCTAAACTGTGGAACCAACCTAGATGCCCTTTGTTTGATGATGGATAATGAAAATGTATTATATATACACAATGGAATACTGTTCAGCATTAAAAGAGAATAAAATCATGGCATTTGCAGGTAAATGGATGGAGTTGGAGAATATTATGCTAAGTGAAGTTAGCCAATCCCAAAAATGCCAAATGTTTTCTCTGATATTAAGGATGCTGATTCATAATGGGGTTGGGGGAGATCATGGATGGATTAGATAGAATCTAGATAGAGCAAATGGGAGGGAGAGGAAGGGTGAGATCATAGGGGTAGGAAAGGCAGTGGAATGAGATGGACATCATTACCCTAAGTACATGTATGAAGACAAGAATGGTGTGATTACTTTGTGTACAACCAGAGATATGAAAAATTGTGCTCTATATGTATAATATGAATTGTAATGCATTCTACTGTCATACATAACAAATTAGAATTTTAAAAAAGAAAATGAATAATAAATGCTGGAGAGGATGTAGAAAAAAAGTAACACTCTTACACTGTTGGCGAGACTGTAAATTAGTACAACTACTATGTAATTCGGTATGGAGCATCCTCAAAAGACAAGGCATAGAACCACACTATGACCCAGCTATACTACTCCTCAGTATTTTTCCTAAAGAATTAAAGTCGTAATACTACAGTGATACATGCATGCCCACATTTGACTTCACAATAGCCAAACAGTGATATCCTAAATTCTAATGCCTATGTTCGCATGAGCTGATTTTCCATATTTGGGAAATCTAACATGGTTGAATGTTGTTAAGTTACATGCACAACAGTAATGCTGACTACCCTCACAGAAATCTGAAGACATGTCATGCATCTTAATTTGACTTCCTCCTTATTTTAACCAAGTGTCCACAGAAGTACATAAGACCCAAATTCTTTTTCATACTTCATTGTACAAACTGTCCCAGCTACCACATGCTTCTCTCTTATTCTGAGATCTATATCCCAAAAAGCTGATCATAAATTTAGGGCAAGCATAGGGTTCAAGATTTTCTTTTTTTTTTTTTTTAAGTTGTTGATAGACATTTATTTATTTATATACGGTGCTGAGAACCAAACCCAGTCCCACATATATGCCAGGCAAGTGCGCTACTGCTGAGCCCCAGCCCCAGCCCCTTTCTTTTTTCTAGTCAACCAACAATACAAAGTCTCGCATATACATAGATTCATCATTGTGTTAGGAATGTGTGAACTGTGCACACATATGTCATATACACATCACATATTCATGAATGCCATTTTCAAAAGTCAACTAAGTTTTATCTTTTTCAATGCATTGGAACTAGTGTGGGGCTTTGCATACTGCAAGTATTCAGTAAACAGTTGTTTAGCCAATTTTTTATTTAATTTTTTTCAAATTTTTTATTTTTGAAAGGAAATTTCAAATCAGAATCTGGAGGGAGGAAAAGACAAATGAGAATAAAATGTAAGAAATGGAGGTAAAGAAAATAGAAAAAGAATTACAAGGAGATACAATTTTTTTGTTGTTTTATTTTATTTCAGTTTTGATTTTTGTTTTTGGAACTGGGGATGTAACCCAGGACCTCATGCATGCTAAGCTACAACCCCTGCCCCAGGAAATAAAGAAAAGTCTTGAAATGAATTAAAGAAAAATACTCTTAGAAAGTTACATATTTGGAGGTAAAGTAGGTACAAAACAAGAGTTAGAACAGCAAAAAGTATGAAAACAGAAGCAATAATGCTGAATTACTTTCCTCTAGTTTTAAATCTTTATAGATGTAGTGGCTAAAGATTAAGAGATAGTTTCGTTTTTAGCTACTTTATATTTTTTTTAATATTTATTTTTTAGTTGTAGTTGGACACAATACCCTTGATTTATTCATTTATATTTATGTGGTGCTGAGATCAAACCCAGGGCCTCGCACATGCTAGGCGAGCACTCTACCGCTGAGCCACAACCCCAGTCCCCTAGTTTAGATATTAATGGAGATACCAACACTTCATGGTCTGAAAAATATTAAATCAAAGATCAAATAAATCTTTGGAATAGAAACTTGCTCTTGTTTCCTTGCGAATGTGGGTAGGGGTAGGGGACAGCAGCTCATACCTGAAATATGTTGCTGTATCTAACAGACAACCATACATCTAAACAGGGTGTTCTATGGTAGCTCCAGAAATATAGAAATAAGAAGTATGATATTTAACTAATGTTTAAAAATGCTTTGTATTCATATATAGTAATTTATATTAAATTTAACATTTGATTGACACTGCTGATTGTTTTAGATTTGATTTTTTATTAATTTATTTATTTTAATTATGTATATGACAGTAGAATATATTTTGATTCATTGTACACAATTGCCGCACAACTTTTCATTTCTCTAGTTGTACACTATGTAGTGTCACACCATGTGTGAAATCATATAGATTTTATTTTTATTAGCTCCATTAGAGGATTCTAATAGAGGAACTATAATGCAGAAAGCTAAAATAAGGAATCCAAAGTTCAACCATTATACATAGATTCAGTTTAGAACCTGATCTTTGATTCACCCCCTCAACAGCCAATGTGGATACTACTAATCTTTTGCATTTCATTGAAGTATTTTTCTGTATTATTATGCTTGTCTCTATATTTAATAAAATATATCTATATAATTTATTTCTTGTATATCTTTTAACTGAATAATCCTTTTGTTACTATCATAGCTGGAACAGACTATGTGGGAATCAGTCGCAATTTAGATTTTGCACCTGGAGTCAACATGCAGACTGTTCGTGTTATCATTCTGGATGACCTTGGACAACCAGTGCTGGAGGGAACTGAGAAATTTGAACTGATGCTTCGTATGCCTATGAATGCTGCCCTTGGGGAGCCCAACAAAGCCACGGTGTTCATAAATGACTCTATCTCAGACTGTGAGTGCCTGTTAATTTTAAAAATATAAAATGATGATCCAGGGTTTATATAATTCACAAGTAGAACAATAAGCTATGTATTCCTATATTCATCTACCAGAGCCGCCATTATAAAAGACTAAGACTAAAAGCCATTATTAAAGACTACAGAAATTGATTACCTCAGAGCCATTGGCCAGAAAGTGCTAGCAGTGTTGGTCCCTTCTGAGTTCTGCAAAGGAAGGGTATTCCAGAACCCTTTCATTGACTGGGAGGTGGCCGTCTTATCCCTGCCTCTTTATATCATCTTCTGTGTCCAGTTTTCTGTGTTAAGAGAACACCAGTCATCTTGGAGTTGGGCCCACAATAATGTCCTTATTTGAACTTAGTCACCTCTGTAAAGTCCCTGCCTACCAATAAGGTCACATTCTAATGTTCCGGAGGTTAGGACTTCAACATGTGAATGTGACAGGGGCAGTGGTAGACACAGGTGCAGCCCGTGCATATACATTAGCAGGCCCCGTCCTCCTTTCTCCTCCTATCATTTTGATAGAAAAAGTCTTACAAGAAATCCTTTAGACTTCTCAAATTTCAAAGAAAACAGTGGTGTTGTCATCAGTATTTTGTTTGTATCCCAAGAATCTCCCCACAACAAATGGGTAGAAATCCACGGAGCTGTGCAGACCATTACTCAATGGTCTTTTCCCACTTCATAAGACCCACAAGACACTTTCATTTCCTTCACCCAACCACTTCTTAGATTTCCCTAATATAGTGCCAAATATATTGCTCTGTGACAACCGGCCGATGAACACATGGCAGAGCTCTCTGAGGCATCATCACAAGGGAATGCTGAACATGTCAACCCTGATGATTCTGATTATGCTTAGAGGAAAGTGCTTGCCAATGAGACTTAGGTGTAATCGACCCAATTTATGTGCCACCTAAAAATTATATATGTGCACACGCATTGTCAACTTTCTCAGCATGGTCTGCATGAACCTTTTGTAATTAAGTGCATAATATTTAGTGTTCTTCATACCAAGAAATTCTGAAATCCCCTGTTTAACACACTGATTAACTAGGTTAAGGCTCTCATAACCCAATCATTTCACCTCTAACCTTTCTTGCATTGTCTCCCACCTGAGCTTTTGGGGGACACCACATATCTAAATCATAACACCTACTTTAACATTTCATTGCATATCCTTATTCCACAAAATAGGCAGAGCAAAATTTCAATGATAAGGAAACCAAAGATCTTAAAGTTAAGTGATTTCAATTTCAAAACATGGGCAAATGACCGAGTAAAGACTCAGATCCTAACTTCTCATTTCTTTTCTCTTATTCTTTCCACTGTATCCCATCTTTCAAAATGCCATGTTCTTTGAGGAAATTTCTGTTCACTTTGATCCATAAGATTATTTATTTTTGCAGTGCCCAAGATGCAATTCAAAGAACGAGTTTACACTGGCAGCGAAAGTGATGGGCATATAGCTGCCATGATCCACAGGAGCGGTGATATCCAGTACAGGTCTTCAGTGCGATGCTATACACGGCAGGGGTCCGCACAGGTGATGATGGACTTTGAAGAACGCCCAAACACTGACGTCTCCATCATCACATTCCTCCCTGGTAAATCAGAGCTTGGAAGTTTCATATGGAATTTAAGAAAAGCAAGTGTTTGTTGAGAAGTATGCATTTGGGAAATACAAGTGCCTTGACTTCAAGCCTGTGAGATGTTTTCACATGCACTCAATGATAAGATGAAGCATCTAAGACAGGTTGAATGAATGTGCTTTGTGTTTCTGTATTAACTCACTGATTCCTAAGGAAGTGCTATATTGTTTATTTGCAACTAAGTGGACAAGAACATATCAAATGAGCAGATCTCACAATACTGGGAATTGAACTTCATTTTGAAATGAAATAAACCTCACATTTTAAATATGTATTCAGTGCCTTAAACTATTTGATTATTTTGATCCAGTAATTATAAGAATAGATTCTTAAAGAATAATAAATGTGTAAAAAAGTTTACTTATGCTGATGTTTGTCACAAAGTAACATTTATTTTAAGGGAAAACTGTAAATAACTTAAATAAATGGCCAACAATTAGAGAACTATTTATTTGAACATCTATACTATAGTATATTTCATTGTCATTGAAAACCATTTTAAAAATTATTGAGATGAGGGAAAATTTAGGACATAATATTGGCCCTATTCGTTAGAGGCAGGGACCTAATTGGTCTTGACTTAATGCTTTATTTAATAAGACAAAAGTTAATAATACTAGATACTAGTGATGTGATCAAATTAATGATAATCAACTAATACAAACCCACTAAATTTGCTTCCTAATCAGAATGCTAGAAATTCCTCTGCAAAATTGGTATTTGCTCTTTTTCCTCTTTGTTTTCTAAGATGAGTGATAGAATTTAAAGCAGACATTAAGAAAATTCCCTGTACAAATAAGGTCAGTCATAGCATGTGTTTAAACATTTATTCACTCATTTGGCAAATATTTATTGATGGCTTATTTCATGCCAAACACTATTCTTCCCCTGAGACAACAGGGGAAAGTAACATCCCTGCTCCTGTGATGTTTCATTCTATTTGGTGACATATGGCTCCTGGCCTATGGGATGTGACTGACCTGCTGTTATTGTTATTTGTTCCAGGTGAGATTGAAAAGCCATGTGTCCTTGAGCTGATGGATGACATACTCTACGAGGAGGTGGAAGAGCTCCGCCTGGTACTTGGCACTCCACAAAGCAGCTCTCCCTTTGGGGCTGCAGTTGGTGAACAGAATGAAACTCTGATAAGGATCCGAGACGATGCTGATAGTAAGAAGTCCTTGCTGGTGCTCAGCTGTGAAATCCATCCCTGTTGAGGTTTTAGGCAGCTCAGGAAAAAACCCCCACTGGCTGAGTAAGATTTGAAAGCAAATGAGAAATAAGAAAAAGACTAAGACAAATGGAGAACAAAACAAATCATTAAAACTGATAAAGTTTGAAGGCTTGGGATGCGGCTCAATGGTAGGGTGCTTCCCTGGTATGAGCAAGGCCCTGGGTTTAATCCCCAGCACAGCAATAAAAATAATAATAAAAATAAATAATAATACTAAAAAAAAGAAAGAAGAAAACCAAACTGATAAAAGTTGATTTTGGAGACTATGACTTATATCTAAATAAGGAAGCCTAAACATTCATCCCTGGACCTCTCCTTATACACACTTTGGGTACAAGTATTCCTAGGCCAACAGTCTACTCCCTGCCTGCCCCCTGCCAGTGGTTTGCTCCTGTATATTTATGGCACAAAGGGACATCCCAGAGCACATGTTCTTTGGGGGTTGGTTAATTCCCAGAAAGGAGCTGAGCTAACTTAGCAGCTTCACTTTACACACTCGAAACTAACATTGAGTGAGGGGACAGAGAGAAGCCAGGATGTAATAGTAATTACTCTCCTCCCACATGGAAGGAAACATTAGGAATGGGAGAAAAGTGTTCCCCTAACTAACAATTTAATCTGTCTGTTTTCCACAATTTTAGAGACTATTATCAAATTTGGAGAAACCAAATTTAGCGTCACAGAACCCAAAGAACCAGGAGAGTCAGTCGTGGTTGAAATTCCAGTGATTCGCCAAGGAGACACTTCAAAGGTCTCCATTGTGAGAGTCCACACCAAGGATGGCTCAGCCACCTCTGGAGAAGACTATCACCCTGTGTCAGAAGGTATGGAGCTCCCAGGGCCTGTCACCAGGTGGATTATGCCAGCACTGCGTGTTGGTGCAAGGCCCTTGAGAAGAAGAAAAGCTTCAGCTGAAATGCAAATACAGCCGCTCTTTTAAATTCATCTTCTTTAGAAAAATAAAGAACAGAATTTATTTCTAGCATTTTCTTTTGATTTGCGGGATGTATGTAGTAGGACTTGGGGAAATTTTGAGTAGAAGACCTAGATGATCTATTTGGTATCTAACTTTTCCCTGATTTTATCTCCATCTAATGATCAGACATTAAATAATAATTTTCCTGTAAATTTCCTGTTGGTCATGATGAGAGTCTGTTTTAGTGAACACCCACAATAAAAATCTAAAGCTAGAAAATTTTGTGCTAACAGAGGACAGTGAAAGGGACCCTGAGTTCTCTGGGATGTAAGAGTCTCTTTGGGTCCATTCCACCTTTCTCTTTCTGAAAATTATTGGGTCATTTTATTACTTACCTTTATGAATAGCTAAAACAAATTGATTTCTCTGTCCCTCTGTTTCTTCCTCCTAACCCCCTTCCTCACCCCATCCCCACTTCTAATTTATTTACTGACAGACTAAACATTAGACTTACATCCAAAATTAGGCTTATGAATTATTTGGAGTTTTGCTTATCCACCATGTTTATATTTTTCTACCTCTCACTACCAGTAATCAGTTTTTGACCATCCTAGCACTTCAGGCATTCATATTGATTTTCTAATTCGCTAACAAAATTTAGAAAGTGACGGATGGGTGTTAACTGAATCAATAACAAAGTTAATGAAGTCATTGAAAAAAATACCATCTTCTACAAAGGGGTTTGTATTTTTTTTTAACATATCATATTCCACACTTTGATTCAAGTGGGTTATGAACTCCCCCCCTCACCCCATACACAGCAGAATCACATCAGTTTCACATCCATTGATTTACAAATTGCCATACTAGTGTCTGTTGTGCTCCGCTGCCTTTCCCATCCTCCACCCTCCCCCCTCCCCACCTCCCTCCTCCCCTCCCCTCCTCTCTCTCTACCTCCTCCACTGTATAACCCTGAGGGTCTCCTTCTATTACCATGCAATTTCCCTTCTCTCTCCCTTTCCCTCCCACCTCTCGTCCCTGTTTAATGTTAATCTTCTTCTCCTGCTCTTCGTCCCTACTCTGTTCTTAGTTACTCTCCTTATATCAAAGAAGACATTTGGCATTTGTTTTTTAGGGATTGGCTGGCTTCACTTAGCATAATCTGCTCTAATGCCATCCATTTTGTATTTTTTTTTAAATGTGTGGTGAACATTAGATAAGCCACTGTAGAACTTCAAAGTTATCCCCATATCATTCTCAATATAATTGAAATAAATCCCCTAGAATGCAAAAGAAGATAAAACAAAACTGATTAGCTACTGAATTGTAAAAATCTAAAGTCAGTCTTTTCTATGATGAGCAGATTTTACATAAAGGAAATGTCTTCTAAAAATTAATGGTATGACCTTTCATAGAAAGATTTTCTAAGAATTAAAGGTATTCTTTTGTCTAAAACAGGAGCAAAATTATAACTATGTAATGGACTGATAAATGAATTCAGAGAAAAGTTAAATAATATTAAATCAACCTGTGGCTTTTGCCCCATAAAAGTTAACATGCTGTTTATAATGTTTATAATAAAAGTTAAAGGGACTTTTTTTTCCTGAAACATCTTCTAATTTCTCTTCTTATGGCTTAAGTCAAGATCAGTCTAATGCAAATAAGCAGATAAAATTAAACAGAAAGGCTGAAAATTTTTGTGCACTGAAAATTTAGTAACAGATTCAGAAAAGTGTATCTGAGAAGCTTTGATTGTCACCCAGCCAGTGTACAATCAGAAAACAACAATTTAAATATTCAAAACAAGTTCTTTGTTTTAACTTCTTATAAGAAGTGCTTTGGTTTATGTAACTCAGAGAGTTATAAAAACCTGAATGAACACAAGGCAGGACAAACAGTGGAAATGGATAAAAAAATATATATATATATATATATATATATGAAGGGAAAATGGAATGATTGAAATATTCTCGAACCAGAAAGTACATTCCTTATTGAGAAAATCCTGTTCCATCATAACCACCAAACTATCCTGGTGCAGAAAGGGGAAAAAGAACTCAAAAATCCATAGTTTCTTTGGAAAGTCCTAGATTTTTAAGTGTCACAAAATAAAATTTTTTATTGTCACATCACACAGGTCTAACTAAGAAAATTATCTTATAACCTCATGTTGTATACATTAAAAATGCAATAAAATTTATTTAAAAAAAATAAAGTTAAAAACAAATAAGTGGGCCAGAATTAATTCTCATCCCCTGGAACAAGAACCATAAATTCTCTCAGGGTCTAAGAAGCCTGGGACTGATGGGTTGAAGAACATGCTAGGGCTATGGGGCAAGGGCATGGGGGATGCCATCTCTAGAAACAGAGCTAACTGTAAAGAGGTCTGACTCACAAATGCGATTTTAAAGAAAACAGTTTTCTTTGTCATTGATGATAAAAGAATTGAAGTAGAAAAAAAATATTCTAGAGTTGCATTTTTTTCCTGCCAGACTCTAAATTTATAACAACTGATAGAATTTATAACTGATAGATTTATAAATTTATAATTGACAGGATTCTGATACAGTAACATCAGAAAGCAACTCTTATCTCCTCTAATTTGAATGATTATGCTTTATACTCTTTATATTTTTTCTTCTAAACCAGTTTCTTGAAAGATTTTTTTAAAAGCCAACAAAATTGTGTATTCAAGTTTAACATATGGCCAATGGCACAATAATGAGTTCAATAAAATCCAATGATATGAAAATTTTTAAATTTGTAAAGAAACAGTTAAAAAAAGGATTCTGATAATTGGATTTAACTTTCATAATAATAAAGCAATTCTCTTTAGTGAGAAGGAAAAGGGTGAGGGAAAAAGTCACTAACATTTATCTGTAGTAACTTTTCTAGGTTTAAAAAAAAAAGAAATATTTTTGAAATATAATTTTATATTACATTTGAAAGCTCAATTTTTTATCCAGCTTGTCTACATACATGTAAAGTAAATATTACTGACACACCATTATACCCTTGATGCTATTGGTTTAGGAATTCTGGGAAATGAGAGGTGAGTTTGTCTGATTATGTCCCAGTATAAGAACTATTAATTGCACCATAACTCAGCATTATTTTTCAAATTGTAAATCAACAAATCAATTTAGAAGAAATATACAATTAGGACTTCCTTTTGTGTAGAGAAGTGGGGAGTAGGGTAGATTAAAGTAGGACAGAACAGAATATATTAAAGTACAATATAAAAAATAAGTGATGTTTGTTAATCTTGTGCTTTGGCACCTATATGTCCGTGCGCACACACACACACACACACACAAATTTACTGGATCACAAGGTAAAATGTATTTTTCATTGTATATCACAGTCAAAAAGACTTGTTTAAAAATTTTCTTACTCATATTCAAAAATTTTAAATCTGTAATTTTGCATTTGTAGAAATTGAGTTTAAGGAAGGAGAAACCCAGCACATTGTTGAAATAGAAGTAATCTTCGATGGGGTGAGAGAAATGAGAGAGGCCTTCACTGTTCACTTAAAACCTGATGAAAATATGATAGCAGAGACCCAGGTGAGTGATTTGATGTTTATAACTCATGGCCAACAAACACATTGAAGAAATCAAATAGTGTACAATAAACTAATGAGACTTTGTACAAGCCTTACATGAAAGGGACGTACATAATCCTTTTTCCCCTCTGAAATAAATTTTGTTCTGATTAGATCATAACCAGGGAATTCTGTCTGTTTTTGACAAATCATGTTTATAGAAATTTCAGGCATGGGGTCACTGAGCCCCATATCATACCCTGTACCATTCCCATGTCACTCAGTAGTGACTGAACGTGGAAAAGTGAGAAACAGCATCATCTTGGTACAAAGATGAGATATTAATTCAGCACCATAACTCATTAAAGCATACATTCTAGCCCACAAAACAGTTGACTAACCATCAAAATTCCCACCTATTTCTCCTAGTTGGATTAGAATTTTATGCTGAGTTCCATGTCCAAAATGTTACAGTCCTAAAACCGGTTTTGTACACTCATGCAATTTATATTGTATCATCAGCCAGATGTCCTCAAGTCCACTGTAATTTCCACAGAATTCTGACTTCTACATTGAAAATAATTTTTTAATTACATGTCCTTTTAGGAAGAGATCTATTTTAATAAAATCTAGGCTTAAACTCACTCGATTGCTTTTATTATTTATTTCCTCATTACTATGAAGTCAAATTGGAGAAAATTGAGAAAAATATTTTTTAAAACCTTTTTATCGTTTTATCATTTTTATTGCTTGGAGGTGTTTCTGCTACATTGTGTTACTCTTTTTCAAGTCATATTTTTTATAATATTTTTCTTGTAATCAAGAAGTTTGGATGAAAAATCTTTATCAAACATTTTTTATGTCTTTACACGTAAAATGAATCTTTATTATTATTTTTATGGATTAGTGAAAGAAATAGAGATTGACTAAAATCACTTCCAGTTATAAAAGCTTCTCTTAAAAGTACATAAACAATCCCTGGAGCTGAGACTGTAGCTCAGTGGTAAAGCACTTGCCTTGCATGTGTGAAGCACTGGGTTCAATCCTCAGCACCACATAAAATTAAATAAAGATATTGTGTGTCCATCTACAACTAAAAAAAAGGTACATAGACAATCCTTGATTTATAATGATTCAACTTAACAATTTTTTGAATTTACAATGTTGTAAAACTGTTATGCATTCAGTAGTTTCATACTTCAAATTTAGACTTTTGCCTTTTCCCAAGTGATCAGGAACAGCTTGAGTCTCTGCAGTGCACTTTGCTGCTAAACTATGATGCTCACCAGGTCACGTGGGTTAGATACATTTCTGTTTTGCAATGGCTCTGTGGGATGTAAATGTTCTATAAGCCACAGAGCATCTATTCATATAAGGTTAGGTTTAAGAACTTGACACTGGAAGTTATTTGGGAGTCAGAGCATTGATAGCAAGATGTTTCTGTCACCTTGCCCAGTGCAGATGCGCTCAGATTCCTCATGTATGGAACTCATGTTTCCTTTGGGCTTCTGTCTCCTCTCTGGGCTTCAGGAAATGCCTTCTGGCCTTTGTTGATTTAGATTTTTACTTCTAACCGGTATCCACTTCATCATGTCCTACACTATCCCATGACCTTGAGGGTTTCCCTTCACTCAGGGTGTCTGCAGCTTTCCTCCTACTGTCAAATAATTGATTTCTTAGAACTTTCACTTTCCAACCCCAGGACAGATTTAGCACTATCATCACAATAGAAGGGAAAAAGAACTTGGACCCCAAATACTTCAGGGACCACTGATCAACCTCTGGATTTACTGCCCCAAGAACAAGTGTCCCCCACAGGAGCCAAAAGACAAGAGACAGGTGTCAGGGCCCCATGCCACTAACTACCCAGTTCTATCACTCTGCAGGGGGTGTGGCTCCAGTGTTCTCATCAACATGATCCTACGAGTTTGCCCAGCATCATGAGTATTGCCCTGAATAGTAGAAGTACCAAAAGTTTCACCTAATATTTCACTAATCAAACTATTATCTTTTCCTTCTAGGTGACCAAGGCCATTGTGTATATAGAAGAAATGAACAGCATGGCAGATGTCACTTTTCCTTCTGTCCCTCAAATCGTGTCCTTGCTGATGTATGACGACACTGCCAAAGCTAAGGAGAGTGTAGGACCTGTGTCCGGCTATCCCATCATCTGCGTCACAGTAAGAAGTTGACAAAATCGAGTGAAATTATAATTAATCATAATAATTATACACTTTAATCATTATTATCATAAGTAAAAGTGAGAAAATACTCCAAGGTTTAAACTTTGACCTTTAAAGAAGAAAAGACAACATCCATTAAATGAAGCTCCAATTTTTCTTCCTTTATCTAATAAAGTTTTGTTAACTGATGTATACATCAAGTAGGAGCCCAGAGTATGTCACTAATAGAAAAACAGGTAAACCATGAACTTGACACACAATCCTTTAAAAAAAAAAAGGAAAAGAGGGGTGGGGTGTAGCCAGTGGTAGAGTACTCACCTAGCATGCATGAGGCCTGAGTTCAATCCCTAGCGCTTCAGGAAAAGAAAAAAAGAAGAAGAAGAAAAAGAATAAGACAGTAGCTCTAATAGAAGATGTGATTATTATCATAGGAATGATGCAAATTAGGAAGTAGAGTTGCAGCTGCATATATTAAGGAAGATTTAGGATGGTCAGGTAGAATTTCAAGAAAGATCATTCAAAAGTAAGTGATCAAAACACATACTACAGCCAGAGGAAGAGCAGAATAAATGGCCTGTCATCATTACTTTTTTTTATTTGCCTTCCCTGGACTCTAAATTATAAACTCCTTATGAGCAAAAACTGTGACTTGCTTTTTTTTATTATTATCACAACAGCCCTGTTGTAACAACCCACATTTAATAGGTAGGCAATAAATGCTTATTGTATTAAGAAAGCATACATAACCATTTGGTGCCAAATTATAAAGGTTCTACATGAACTTCACTGGTTGGATAGCAGGGAGCTCTTTCATGGAAGGACCTCATGATTGGAGGGGAGATGTTGGAGAGTTAGCAGGGCAGTAATGTGTCACTTGACTGGAAAGAAAGAACTGAATTAGATGAGGAGGTGGTGGTGGGAATGGAAAGGAAGAAACCAATTTAAGAGTCATGGCAAAAGAAGAATAATAAGACTATCTAATCCACTGGACATGGCAGGAAGGAAGGGAGCCACCTACCAACAGCAGATTAACGGTCCTCAGTCACCCGCAGGACAGATGGACTTCAGCACCTTTTCTATGGAGTTGGGGGGTGGGGGGAGATAAGGATAATTTGACCACTCTGAGGGTTCCAGATGATATGATTGGATACTTTACATGTATCCGCTTACAGGTGGAAAAGTCCCATATGCCATTTGAAATCAAGCTTAACAGTTCATAAATGCTATCATGACCGGGAATAGAAATTTGGAAGGGACATGCACAGCATATGGAAGTGGGGGTGGGGGTGGGGAGCACTGAAAACACTAGGATTGAGAGGACTTGAAAGGAATGATGTCCACATCGTTGTGTACTGTGGTCCTGATGCAAATATTTGTTTTCATAGGCTTGCAACCCCAAATATTCAGACTACGATAAAACGGGCTCTATTTGTGCAAGTGAGAACATCAACGACACTCTGACCCGCTACCGATGGCTGATTAGCGCTCCTGCTGGCCCTGATGGTGTGACCAGCCCCATGAGAGAGGTGGACTTCGATACCTTTTTTACATCATCCAAGATGATCACCTTAGACTCCATATACTTTCAGCCTGGCTCTCGGGTGCAGTGTGCTGCTCGTGCTGTGAACGCCAACGGGAATGAAGGCCTGGAGCTGATGAGCCCTATTGTTACCATTGCCAGGGAAGAAGGTGAGGCATTGGTGTTTTGCATGAAGATCACCGGAACATGGTGAAATGTTACATATGTCTAATACATGATTATTAACTTTTCCAAATGTCCAGTGTGTTCCATACTACTCTACTTCCAAATGAAAATCTACTTTTTATATAAATATGCATCAGAAAAAGTTATTTGTCCTTCATTTTGTGAGCAATTTTGGGTGATGTAAGAAAAGAAAGCAAGATCCTAGTCCTCCAGGAGTCCATAGGAATGTTGAGGACACAGATAAATTTGAGTCTGGATAAAACACTGTAATGCAAATACAGAAGTGATTAGTTCTGCCCTGGGTGGATCAGGAAAGCCTCCTCATGGAGGAAAAGCTTAAAATGAATTTTGGAAACAGAAGTGATGACTTCTAGAAGCATGAAAGAACATGGAATTCTAGGAGTGACCAGAAGAGAAATGGGAGAACGTATGAGAGAAGAGGAGGAAGGATCGAGACACAGCAGGATGGGATGCAAGGGCCATGTCTAAATGAGGGGTTTCTGTGTCATACAAGGAGCTCAGCCAGTTGTTGGATGAATAGGAGTTTTCTGGGAACAGGAAGATATAGATAGTCCAGGTGGAGAGTTGTGTGTGCAGGCTCATACATTTTTATTACAAGAGAGGTTGTGTTTGGAGCTAGAGCTTAGAATGTATTAGGGATACAGAGTAGGATATGGCTGGAGAACACTGGAAAGACAGAAAATCTACTTTATAAACTAATTCCTCACTTTGCATAAGAATTTTTTAAGTTAGATTTCGTTTGTTTTATTTTTGGTGCTGAGGATCAAAACCTAGACCTCACGCAAGCCAGATAAGCCCTCTACCACTGAGCTACAACCCCAGCTCTAAATCAGATTTTTTAAGTTATATGTATATGATTCAATTTCTAAAATTTCTATTTGCATACAGCATTCAGAAGCACATTTAGGGTTGGGAATGTAAGCCAGTGGTAGTGTGCTTGCTTAGTATGGGTGTGATCCCAAGCACCCCTGTCTGCCCCGCACACACATATTACAAGTACCTTTGCTGATAAACAAAAGTAATATATGCCAGAGTACCACTTTTTACCTTTATATATTCAGGATCAAATATTTTGTTGATATGATATCACTTATAATACACATTCTCTTCTAAATGGATTATGATGTATGATTTTCAAATTTCTCTTAAAATTGAACTATTCTTTGGTTCAAAAAAAATTAAAGAGTACCTTAAAATTAGTGTCCTCATTAAGAAAATAGAAAGCCCAGATTCTGGGGCCTACCTCTGATTTTACCACCATTCTAATAAATGCCTATTCATTTTCTCTGTTATGTACAAACAGAAAAGAAGTTGTGTATTTCCCGGTTTTCTTGAAATTAAAATCCAGCATCTTGGTCTCACATGCTAACAAATAACATAAAAAGAGAAAAACCCTGCGGTATATATAATTTGCTCTCTGATTTTAAGGAGATGTTAGTTTTTGTTTTTAAAATTAAAACATTTTTTAGAGTCTAGGATGTTGCTCAGTGTTCAAGCACCTGCCTAGCAAGGATGAAACTCTGGGTTCCATCCTAGGCATTGGATGGAAAAAAAAAAAGAGCACATTTTTAGTTTTATTCACTAGGAAATTATGTCTACTTTATAACTAATCATTAGGATATTATTCTAGGGTAAAACTCAAATTTGCTTTATTTAAATATGCTTTTTTCCTACTGGCTTTCAATCATTTTTTACTATCTCTGTTTGTACAATATATTTAAAATTATTTTTGGAATATGTTCATGATCTAAAATGACTGGCGCATATTAAGTCATGTTGAATAACAGCTGCTTTTTCTCAAACCTTTTAAAGTCTCTAAAATGTAAAGAGGCCACTCAGCTGTGTGCTGTGATGATCTCTCACCTGGTAGTGTTCAGCTTCCTTGGAATGCACATTCTTAACTAGTAGTCCCTAGGAAATTGTGAAGTATGTAGAAAAATAATAGCATTTATTTAAAAATATTTTTTAGATATTATCTTCTTTCAGCATAAATGTGTTTGATTTCCTCCAGGTCTTTGTCAACCCCGTGTGCCTGGAGTAGTGGGGGCTGAACCGTTCTCAGCTAAATTGCGCTACACGGGCCCCGAGGACCCGGACTACTCAAACCTTATCAAGCTCACAGTCACCATGCCACACATAGACGGTAGGTGACTTGGGTAAGCGAGCCCCATGGGAGAGTTTTGGGCTCCTCATTATCTGGTTTATTTGATTTAACCTCCTAAATAACAAAGCTTAAAAAAGTGTTCAGTTTGCAACTTGAGCCTCAAGTCCTTTTGTGACTTTCTGGACTTCTTTCCTCCCGGCTTTGAAAAGTCGGACAATTTCAGCACTCTTTAGAATTAAATAAATTTAACACATTTCCAAAAATCTGATAAATTTAACACAGTTCCAAACACAAGAAGACAAAACCCTGGTTCCTACGCTCCCTTGTAGGCATGCTCCCCGTGATCTCCACCAGAGAGCTCTCCAACTTCGAGCTGACCCTCAGCCCCGATGGCACCAGAGTTGGGAACCACAAGTGCTCCAACCTCCTGGACTACACTGAGGTGAAGACCCACCATGGCTTCCTGACGGATGCCACGAAAAATCCAGAAGTCATTGGAGAGACATATCCTTACCAGTACAGCTCACCTCTCAGAGGAAACGGCACCTTACGCTTCTACCGGAACCTCAACCTAGAGGCCTGTTTGTGGGAGTTTGTCAGCTACTATGACATGTCAGAGCTCCTTGCTGACTGCGGAGGCACCATTGGAACGGACGGACAGGTACAGATTTCTAACTTCTGAGCTTCCATCACTGCATAAACCAGCTGGTTTGTTCTGTTAATAGAATTTTTTTTTTTTTAGCTAAATCTTAACTCCAGTCTTAATAATGGAGGTCATTAGTTACAAGTGGGACCAGATAATTGACAAGGATGACATGAAAACCCATGCCTATTTCTGGAACATTGTGTCAAAATGCATGTATTTCTTTCCTTCTTTTCTTAATTTGTTCTAGTTAGTTATACCTGACAGTAGAATGCACTTTGATACATCATATATAATAGAGTATAATTTCTCATTCTTCTGATTGTATATGATGTAGAATCATACCGATCATATAATTATATATATGCATAGGGTAATAATGTCTGATTCATTCTACTATCCATCTTACCCCCATATCCCTTCTCCTCTACCTAATCTAAAGTAACTTATTCTTCCCTGGCACTCTCTCCTTATTGTGTATTAGCATCTGCATATCATAGAAAACATTTGGCCTTCAGTTTTTTTGGATTGGCTTATTTCACTTAGCATGATATTCTCCAGCTCCATCCATTTAGCAGCAAATGCCATAATTTCATTCTTCTTTAAGGCTGAGTAGTATTTCATCATGTGGTATTTTGTGTGTGTGTGTATGTGTGTGTGTGTGTGTGTGTGTCTATGTGTGTACATGGAAGAGTTTATATCTCACATTTTCTTTATCCATTCATCTGTTGAAGTTCACCTAGGTTAAATAAGTGCTCAGTTTGCAACTTGGTTCCATAGTTTATCTATTGTGAGTTGAGCTGCTATAAACATCAATGTTGGCTGCATCACGGCAATATGCTAATTTTAAGTCATTTGGGTACATTTTTAAATAAGAGACAGCATTAGTTTTGTATGGGAAGAACACTGTGTAACCATTGCCTGAAACTGCATACAACTCTGATATTTAAAAATCAAATACTGACCTCTCTTAAAGTATACATTGTCATATCTGGTATATATGTATAGATGCCTACAAAACTGTATCATACATCATCTAAAATGAGGATTTACAATCCCAAGTATAAGTCCAGTTTTTATCCCTCCTTACTATCTTTTCCTTTTCCCCTTCTTTCTCTTCCTCTTCCCCTTGTTTCTTTCCCCTCTCTTTTCTTTCTAATTGTCTCCCCTTTTTCTCTATTTTATGTCTCCATCACTAATAGTCAAAGTCATTTTCATTAAACATTTTTGTTGTTTCTCCACTACAATTAACAATTTCTCTTCATTTGTGCATAAAATACACACTTGCACACAAAGTCCTCTTCCCACCACCATCATCAAAAAAAAATGTTAAAATGACAAGGAAAAGTCAGTTTGGGTGTGTGGTCTTTTAATCCCAGCCATTTGAGAAGCTGAGGCAGGAGGATACCAAGTTCAAAGTCAGCCTGGGAAATCTGGGAGACCTTGTAGCAAGATAAAAACAAAAGAAGGGTTACGGAGGTAACTCCGTGGAAGAGCACTTACCTAGCATTCAGGAGGGCCTGGGTTTGATCCCCAATACTTAAAAAAAAATCATAAGAAAGCAAGGTCTCCATTGGGGTTATAATAGAAAATCTAAATCTGTTGAGTATAGGTTAAGATTGTGATGCATATTTAAACTGAAAGCAATGCTCTGTCTTACTTGAACTGAATAAAGAGTTATAAAAGTAGGTCTGTGCATTAAAGTAGTGAGGGGTATGCAGAATATAACATATCTTTCAAGATTTAGCCAAGATGAGGCTCAATTCCTAATGGAATCGATAGTACCTAAATTCCTTTGGGCTTCATTCCTAAGGTGTTAAAATATAAAGCGAGTAGTAGAAAAAGAAAAGTCAGTGATAACTCACTATCAGTTTAATCCCATGGCAAAGCTGTGGGACTTGACAAGCTCAGCTGGTGTTGATGTTGAATTGAGCAGCCACATGTGATGTCTGGAGCCTTTGAACTCAAGGTCGTGAGACTTCATCTTAACAGCTTCCTTTAAAATCAGTAACTTGGTAACTTGCACAAATAAGGGAAAACGCCTAATAAAAACACCAACATAAAGTCAACCTGAAATAGTGGTACAAAACCTGGATACTGGGATCAATCTAATGGAGACCCAAACTTGGTTCTAATATATTCTTCCTATGTTTTCTTGGGCAAGTTACTTAAGCCCTCATAAATGACAGCTCTTCATTTCCTTCTTCCCCAACCTGTCTTTGTCACCTGAAAAAAAAAAAAAAAAAAGTAAAGAAAAAATATCCTATCCCCAGAATAAAAACAAAGGTTCATTTTACTAACTCTATCTCAAAAAGTTTCCTTTGTAGATCAAATCTCTCTAGTTCCTTTAGCTCTTCCTCACAGAGCCTATTTTTAAATCCATTATTGAATCACTCTGCTTTCTTTTCTGATTGCTCTGTTCTCAGGAAATTGGTCAAGTCATGGAATGTTTTCTGTCTTCTCCATAAAATGGCAACATTGTCTTGTCTTTTATATAAGTGACTCAGCCAGTCTCTTCTACTTAAAACCTTGCACTTATCCTGCCTAAGCTTTATTACTTTGTGTCTGTATAGTTCTCCAATGTGTCAAGGTCATTTTGAATGCAGAGCTTGCCCTGTAAGTGTTCATCGTCAGAACACATCAGACTATATAAAATGCTCGCCTAAACTGACTCTTCTTTCCTTGGTTCTTAAATTCCAATTCCTCTATTGAATTCTTTAAGTTTAAAACATTTTTTTTTCTTCTCATGACCTCTACTGACCAGAAGAGTCATTGCTTTGCGTCTATAGTTAAGCCACCTGGCAACTATAGATTTCAGTTACATTCCACCAGATCAAAAGGCATATGTGACATAATACTTAGGAAAAAGAAAAAGCATGGTATGAGAATTGTGACAGCACCCAGTTCTGAACTAATTTGTTTTACCTTCTGCAGTAGATAACCAGCTTGTATAAGTTCCTTTTGAAGGGATTCTTCTATGTAGGCATTTTTGAAAATAAATTTAATAGCATACACCATGTTGATCAACATCATAGAGATGAACAGATTATGTGTAACTCATTGAGATTTCAGGGCCTTGTTATGAAATTATAAAATGATCAGTTTAATCTAACTAGAAAAACAAGCTCCTAAAACATGTTGCTATGGGCTGAAGCATAGAAATGCACAACCCACCTGCCTCTACTTTCTTCCTTGGGCTTTGACTTGTATTTCTCCACTATCAATATCCATTGATATTCTCCCACATTGTCCCTACAACACACATACATATTGCTTGCATATAGGTAAAGGAGTAGAAAATAAAAATTAAAGTAGAAAAAAGCTAACCTGCTGAGATATTTTCTTACTTTTCCTCGATTAGATTTTGGGTTCTAGAGAAGAAAATGAAATATCTAATAATAGTATTATCAATTAAAAATGATAATAATCATAATAGCTGACATATATTTAATATTTACTATGAATCTACCATTCGTTTAAATACTTTGTATATTTTCACTCATGCTAATCTCACAACAACCCTTTGAGATGAGTACTATTTTTGTCCCCTCCTTACAGATAAGATGCTGAAGCAGAGAGAATTTCAATAACTTGCTCAAGTTCATGTAGCTAGTAAGTCTAGGCTCGTAACCACATCATAATGCTTATCTGGGTATTTAACTGAGTGAGTGTGAAGAATGGATATGGTCACAGATGCGGTTTCAAGGAAGCCAAATGAATGTTTCCCTTTGTTCTTGATACAAGAATGCTGCCCGTTAGCAATCATGAAAATATGCACCAGGTTATGTTCACACCCACTGTTGATAAAACGGAGCAAACCCACATCCCAACAGTAGTGATCCTCTAAGGGCAAACATCTCAATTTTAAATGCAGACATATTTCATGTGATGGCACCTGAAGAAAAAAAAAGTGCAGAGAATAGATTCTACTTTAGAATTTCATGAAAGTCTTCCAACCTCTCACATTTCTGCATTTTGAATGTGAAAACAGGCAAAAATAAATTAGAGCTCTCAGTGTGCATGATGTGTGCTTTTGAGTAGCTTCATTTCAAGTGGTTGTATCAGCCTCCCTGTAAGCTGCACAAGCAGGTATATTTGTCCTCTGCAGAGCCACAGAGACGTGGCCAAGCACCTAGCAGACATTACTTCCCTTTCTAGTCCTTTCTTAGACTTGGCATTTTATTTATTTATTTATTTTAGAGAGAGAGAGAGAGAGAGAGAGAGAGAGAGAGAGAGAGAATTTTTTAATATTTATTTTTTAGTTTTAGGTAGACACAACATCTTTATTTTATTTTTTTATGTGGTGCTGAGGATGAAACCCAGCGCCCCGCACATGCCAGGCTAGAGCGGTACCGCTAGAGCCACATCCCCAGCCCAGACTTGGCATTTTAGATTAAGGTAATCACTGTGCAAACAACTTTTATTAACCTGTAATTGCTTCTGCCAGAAGCTATGAGATGGGGAACTGATTTTTTTCTTTATGTGTTCTTAGTAGCTAGAGCTAGCACCATGAAATATTGCCAAGTTCTTGCCTCTGTGTCTGTGATTAGAGATCTGTTTCTGACAGATTCTAAAAGCGTTTTCTGCCTTCATCAACCACCCAGTTTAGATTATTTATCATATAAAGAGGAGTTACCAAAGTGAAGGAATCACCTGGAAAATCCAGGATAGTTATCTGTTAACTGCAATGAAGTTCGACTTTTTTATGTAGTCTGACTACAATGATCTGCTGCTGCTACCAAGATTTTATCAGCTTTGGCCATCTTATTCATTTGTACATTCATTCATTAAAGAAACTATCCATGAACGCCGAATCTGTGCCAAGGAACATATCAGATACCAGGAGAGGACACTAGACAGAGCTTACAGTTTCAACGATACAAAGTGAAAAGACTCAGACCATTACTTGTGTAAAAGTTAAGGATTCTACTTGCCAAGAAAATGAAATTTTGAAGTTCTAAAATTTTTAATCATTAGTTTCTAAAATATAAAAGCAGAGCCATAACAGGAAAAAAATGTAGATGAAACAAATTATTTGATTCCACCTTTATGTGTGCCCTGTGTTCATTAAAAAAATGATAATAATAAAGTTGTTTGGGTATGCAATGAAAAACACTCTTGATGCAAAATAGTTATTAACATTAAACTAAGATTTTAAAAGCATTGGATATTTTTGTGATTTTTCTCATGAAAACAAGTTCTTTAAAAAATAAAAGATGTTCATTTTACCTTTTATCAGCTATATTGCAAGGTAAGAATCTTAACTTTCACCTTGTTAGGTAAACATCAACTGATAACATGGTTCAATGTGTCTGAATAAGCTGAAGAAATGCAACCCAGTTACAGTTTGTACTTAAGACATGAAATTGCAATGAATTTGTGAGAAGATATGACATGATTTTAGAAAAGTAAAGAAAAAAATTCTAGTTGCTTTGTTTGTTGAATAATTTACCTTCTTTTTACTGGTATGTTTGATTTTCAAACATGGACTTTGAGGCTAGAATATGCTTTATTGAGGTCATCTGTTTTCATCCCATTACTCTGCATTTAGTACACTGATTCTCTTTCAAGTATAAGCTTTAAATCATTTTGCAAGAAATAGCAAGAGAAATCCAAAATGTATAACTTTAACAAACTCTCTGTGTTGCTTCCTGTTTTGTCAAATTTACCAATTAATTTTTTAACCATGTGTGTGTTTTAATGAAAGTAATATCATTGTGGAAATCTAGGGAACTAAAAAGGTATAAAGAAAGAAAAAATACCTTACCTATTATCCCACTATTGCTGTACAAAGACATATTTTTCTAATCTCCTTTTAATATGCATCACATTTTTAAGTGCAGTGGCATAATATTTATTATAACATTTGTATTCTGCTTTTTAACCTAACATGAGCTTTTGCCACGACAAGGAACATTCTTCAGATCTATGACTTTTGATAGCTACATGATACTTCACCTTGGAAGTGTGCCATCACACTGAATTCAACCTTCCTTTTGTTATTGGTCATTTAAATCATTTATAATTCTTTCATCCTAACTATCCCATAGAGTGCTCCTTGCCGCAAAAGAATTTGTGGACCAATATTGACACCTATTCCAGGGTTTTCACCTGCCTCTCTGATACACAGACCTTCAGAAAGTCTGGTAATTAGACAAAAGCCAAGGTGTCTTTCTCCCAAGACTTCCCAGATGTGTGCTGTTCATACAACATGGTTAAGAATTCTAACTTGTGAAAGTGGTGACCTAAACCATGCATCTAAGCATACCTGGAGACCTGAGTTATTGAAATTGATGAACTTTTTTTTCCACATTCACAAACACCACCATCTTGATGCAACATGTAGATGTTTCTGGCAACCAAAGAAGCAACAGAAAGATATTTCAACCAGTGGAAAATTCCCAGCAGTGATAGCCCTCAGATCAGGTTAGTTTTCAATCTATGAGGCAAATACAAACCACCTATCTTAGATAAAGGTGCAGAATGCACCTACTGGTAAAAATAATTTTAAATGATTTTTATTTTGAATATGTGTGAGGTAGTTGAAGAAATTGAGGATAGAGGTTTACATCTGCACCGTCCAATCTGATAGCCCCAGCCATGGTACAGGTAAAATACATACCAACTTTCAAAGATTTCATATAAAAAAGAATGTATAATATCTTACCAAAAATTATCTTACATTGATTACATATTAAAATGTAATCTTTGATATATTGGGCTAAGTTAACTATATAATTGAAATTAATTTCACCTTTTTTTTTACTTTTTCAAATGTAGCTATGAAAAAATTTAAAATTATATTTGTGACTCATAGTATATTTTTATGGAACAACACTGGTGTATGTACTTGGATGTTAGTACATATACATATATACTTCTTGTATGTTTACTTATATGAGAATTTTACAACAGACACACACACACACACATTTATATATCATATCTTATTTTATGAGAAGTTTAAAATGTAAGTTGGATAGTTACAACTGTATGCCCAAAATAAGCAAAGAATTAAAACTACTGCAATTTTCCTTAACATTAGTTCCCACCTCAGAAAATATTACTAGTACAGTTTTTCTTTGGGGACACAGTCTTTCTTTCTGTTCGTCCTTTTCTCTATGCAACTCACACTGATTAGCAGACATTCTCTTAGGCAGATAATATACTCCCCAAATACATACTTGCTACTTAGTAATAGTAATATAAATTTGACATTTATATTACCTTTTCCAGGGTATTTAGATTCTACACTTTCTTTTTAAATTTAGTATATAAAGTGTTGTTTCCCTTTGTTGAAAAAGCTTCAAAGGTCAGCAAGGACACATGGAATCATTCACTGTGTCTCCATTTAAGATTTGCCATTTTTAATATAAACGAATACCTTAAAAATTCCTGTGTTACAGAAGGCCAAAAGGAAATTGAGTACTATCTTTAAATTGACATCTAAAGTTAAATTGATTACATCTCATGCTTCAATTAAAAAAAAAAAAAACAGGTGACCTGGAGGATCAAGGTCATTCCATTTAGGCTCCAGTTCCTCAAGACAGAGATTCTAAGTAGACAGAAAGAAGACTTGGCCATGGATAATCAGAAAATGCAATCAGATGCTAATTTCATGTCCTGAGATGATCAAAGTCTAATTCACCATAAGAATCAAACAAAATCAAGTAAGAATTAGTCATGGAGTTCTATCCCAATTATTCATAGCAAGTGAATGTTAACAATTCCCTTCAAAATAATACACTGAGTAATGGTTGGTGGATAGAGTATACCATTGGCAAAAATCATAAAGTTTAATTTGAAATTCACAACTGAATTTCTGGTTGCTTTTGAAAACCTCAGGAAGAAATATGAATCATAATGACCACTTCTCGCAGATTGACTTAATTACCCTCCATTACACTGCCACTCTTGGAAAACTGTGTCTCACAGAATTTGTTTTGCAAGGAACCTACTTTGCTGCCCAGATTAACAGCAAATGGGAAGTGTTAGCTTCTACATAGCTGGGAATCCACTTATTGGTTGATGGTTCTCATTTTACATATTTGTATTAGTGATTCCGGTGATCATTTTTGTGACGTGAGGAGTTCACTTATTAACTCCATGGTGGCATGCCATATTAGAGTTTTCCTGATTGAAATTATTTGCTCACTTGGGTACTGATTCCTCTTGTCAGCTTGGCATAGAAAAAATGAGACTATTATCTCACAGCTGGATTTGAACTTCTAAAGAGTGTGACCTGACCTAAGTCCATTTCCACTTGCAGAGAAGATAATAGTCGGGTTTGTCCTGCTGTTCTTCAGAGAATTAGCTATGATAGTTTTTGTTAGATGATGTTTGGACTGTTGTCAGCTTTGTTTGGAATGTGATTAAATCATAGTAAGAGTAGAAAAAGCATAAACCAGAAGTTGGATTCTAATTTTGGTGGGGGCCATTCAGGACCTTTAAAGTATCCTGGGAGAAATGTATCTTATTTCTTCAAGAGGATTTTCCTATCTCTTTCTCTGTCTATTAATTGCCTATCCACCCATCCAATCACCCACACATACACATAACTATAATTATGAAGGAGAGTGAAAATATTAAATAGCTTTTTTGGGGGGGGAATCTAGTACATTGTCTGAAATGTGATCAGTGCTCAATAAATAAATATTACTTTAACCTCCACTACTCCCAGTCCACCTGCTAAGTATCTGAAGAGGAAAACTATAAAGACACTTTATTGAAATTAATTATTTTTTTGCAACTAATTATTTTTAGGTCATTTTAAATGTCCCATGTCATTATTAAATGTTTGTTTACAAATCTTCACTGCTTTGTCTCATCTCCTTCTGTTTAATTAAAAAAAAAGTAGCTTACAGCAGCATTTTTCATTATAACCCCAAACTGACAACAACCCAAATGCCCATCCACTAATGAATGAATAAATAAAATATAATGTATACACAAAATGGGCTGCTATTCAGTTATAAAAGGAAATGACGTATTGAAACATGCTGAAACATAGCCACCCTGAAAACATGCTAAGAAGTCTATTCCAAAAGGCCACACAATTGTATGAATCCATTTATACCAAATCCAGAAGAGGCCATGCGTGGAGACACAAAAGTAGACTAGTGTTTCGGGAACTGTGGGTAGAAGGGATTGGGGGATGGGGGGACTGCTGATGGGTACTGGGTTCTTTGGGCAGGTGATAAAAATATTATAAAATTAGTTGTGATGATACTTGTACAACTCCTTGAATATACTAAAAACTACTGATTTTTCCACTTTAAGCAATACGATATATGAGCTATCTTAATAAAGCTGCTACAAAATCAAAAGGACTGTGTGAGCATACTATGCTCAAAATAATGTTCATCCTAAGCGTTTCTTTTGCATACCCTTTGCTGCAAATCAAGGTGGTTAGTAACAATGGTTTAATTGATCCAAAGTTAAGAGAGGGGAAAACAGTGTTACAGAATGAATGCTGTCATTTCCTTTCCTCAGTGACTTATGTGAAATCCTCAGTTAAGTCTAAGGAGAAAATGATTTGTACAAAATCGGCTCCTCTAGTTGACACAGGATCATCGTGTTGACAGATATGATTTTATTGTTTCAGGTCCTAAACCTAGTGCAGTCTTACGTGACCCTTCGAGTTCCTCTGTATGTTTCCTACGTGTTCCACTCCCCAGTGGGAGTAGGTGGCTGGCAGCATTTTGATTTGAAGTCGGAGCTTCGTCTGACTTTTGTGTATGACACTGCCATCTTGTGGAGCAATGGAATTGGCAGCCCACCAGGAGCCGAACTCCAAGGTGCGTGCATCAGACAGGCACTCCAAAGTTTTCTTACCCACTTGAATTACTTAAGAGAAGTGAGTGTGGGTATTTGTTTTGGTTTGGTTTGTTCACTGTAGCTAATGAACATAGAAGCAACTTTCAATATTTTTTTTTCTTTTTCTGTTCAGTAATAAGGTTATTTTCATTTTGTGGTGGACAGAATTTTGTTTAATAAGATCATAGCAATGACTCGAATTTTGTATATGTGACCATTAAATATAACTTTCTGCATTCCATGGGTGTTTTACTCCAACAATCCATCTTGGATGATTAGCCATTGATGTATATTTCCCTTGGGTTCTAGAAAATGGATGGAGAAACTAGCTGTGTGATTTCAGGTATATTGTTTAACCTTTCCGGGATGCACAAAACTTCTAATATCTCTTAGCCTATTTAAAATTCTATTATTCTGTGATATTTTAGCCAAAATATCTTAAAACACAAGTCTTTGAGTGCTTAAGATCCATTGGCAGATGTAAAATTTTATTTCAAACTCTGTGAGAATAATAACTCAAAGTCTATCAGCTTAAAGTTAATTACTCCCTTGTAGATCAGGACTTTTTCTTTTCAGACACACCTTATTGTTGTGGTTCTATGAATGTCTATAGCTTCGTGCTGAAACTGCATTACTAGCCAGAAAGAAAACAGAGTAGGTAGCATATCTCAATCGCAAATATACTGTCCTGGTCAGATTAAAATAACCATAAAGCTATGTGAAAGTAACCTGATCACTCTAAGGAATCACTCCAGGATACGTCCAGTATTTTAATTCCACATCTCACCTTAGATGGATATTTAAGTGAATCTTAATGAGGATCCTCCCTTGGTTCTCAGTGTGTGCATAAGGATCTCATTTCTTTCTTATATGTGGAACTAAATTTTGCCAAATTATTAAATGTCTTGGGAAAGCATCAAAGTTTTCTTTAAGCCTGTAAAATTTGCAGTCATTTTGGAGAACACAACCCCATTTCCACTTAGATGTCCAAAGCTCTATATGATTTTGACAAGTTTATCGTGTCTCTCAATTTACAGCTTCATTTTTGTAGACTAAACCTAAAAAAAAAAAAAAAAAAAAAAAAAAAAAAAANTTCCCCACTTTGCTTCTGTTGTGCATATTATTATATATATATATATATATATATATATATATATATGGAAAAAATATATATATATTTTTTCCTTTTAAATTTCAGATGATTCATTTAGCAAACACTTCTCCATTTATAACCCTTTTCTAGGTATTGTGAGAAATCCTTATAAGACAGCCAGAAGTGGTACTTGACTTTCATACTGAAGTTTCAGATGTTTTAACTGCTAGGACTGTCTAGGCAATTTTACTCAATGTGATGGACAATGCTTTGAGTATGAGTGAGGCTGCAGTCAGTGAAGCCCCACATTTCCTTGTTTTAAAAAGGACATTTCATTACAAATAATTTGTTTTCCTATTTGACTTTCCATACTACTAAACTGGCTTGCCTATTTAACTGGAGTGCCAACTTCTGTCAGATTAGAAAGGAAAATTAGTTGACTTTCCTTCTCCATATCCTTCCCTTTTCAGGATGTAAGCCCTAATGAAAGAGAGACCAGAGCTGAATATGCAGGCAAATAAAGAGGGTTCATTGTATTTTTATGAGATTGAGCTACAAGAAAGAACCAAAAGGAATCATTTTGCATTATTGTAATTGACAGTTCTGAAAAAGGAGGATTTCCTGGTCTTTACAGTTCCTTCCCCGGATCCACCTTTCTCATAAACTGAATCTTTGTTTAGCCTCAGTTGCAGGCAATCTAATTAAATTTAGATCCCATTTGTAGATTGGGGTTGCCCAGCTGTGCAGATGCTAACAGACTATTTGAAGTTCAGCTCACAAAGTTGGTGCACAATAAAAACATGCATAGCCACTCTGATCCCTCTGCACTGACTCCCTGGAAAGTAGTCCTGAGCAATTCGAGCATTTCTGTACAATTACCTTTTGAGAAAAATCATTGCAGAAAAGACACTGAATTAACAATCAGAAGTCCCACACCTTCTCTGTGTGATGAGCTTGGGACAGTCACATAATTGCTCTCGGCCCAATTTTTTTTACCTGCAACATGAAGATTATCATACCAACCTTGACTATTTTGCAGACGTATAAGAATACAAGCAAATAATATGTGGTAAGGTATTTTGAACATGAAACTGCTGTGCGCTCTTTCAATGTAACCACTGAATTGTTGTTATTGTTGGCACTTCCCTAGCATCTTTTACCAGCTCAATGATCATGTCAGCTGATCATCCAGGCCTGACTTTTTCCCTCCGCCTTGTAAGGAGTGAACCAACCTATAACCAGCCTATCCAGCAATGGAGCTTTGTCTCTGACTTTGCAGTAAGTAAGGCTTGCTTAATTTTCCTTTTCTGCTGCCTTCGGATTTCACCTTGAGTTTTTAAGTGAAAACTATATAAATGCCTTCTTTCCTTCTCAAAGGTACGTGACTACTCGGGAACCTATACTGTAAAGCTGGTGCCATGCACCACCCCGTCCAATCAGGAATACCGACTGCCAGTCACCTGCAACCCCAGAGAGCCTGTCACCTTTGACCTTGACATCCGATTCCAACAGGTGTGTTTCACAGGGTTATTTATGCCATGACTTGTGGAGTCCCACTTCATTAAAGTCGTGGTTTACTTTGATCACTACTCCTTTTTTCACACATGAATGACTTTAATGCTTCTGTCTGAGAAAAAAGTAAGTCACATAGGAAGGAAGCAAGGGAAGAAAGAAGGCAAACTGAATTGAATTTTATCTGTTGTTGGTCCTAGATTTGAAATCCATAGATTAAGTTCATGCAGGAGTGATTTTTCTCTTATCTGATCTCATCTTGTCAGCTCCTGCAGTTTGCTACCTCAGAGATTTGAGAACTTTCTCAGAGTTCTGCCCATCTACATCTCATTCTTAATCTTCAAGGAGAATGAAATCTATAGTTCAAACCACTTTAAAGTACCTAATTGTTATTATGTATTAAATGTTGATCTTCCACCAACCATGATATTTACAGGTTTTTTTGTATGCCCCAATATGCCAGTAGAAATGAGTTCAAGAAATGCTACTTAGCCCCATTCAAAAAAAAAATGATTTAATCCCAATAGTTTTGCTTTTTCAAGAAGGAAAAAAATGAACATAATAATTCCCTAAATTGACTTGATTGGATATGGAGATTGCAGCATGGTGTTTAGTATTCTACAAGGCAGTATACAGTGAACGTGTATGTGAACAGTATGGTGTGTGCTTGTGAATCTTCAGAACCATCAAGAATACATAAAAGGGCTTTTACCCTTGGTTTTAGGTCAGCGATCCAGTGGCAGCTGAATTTAGCCTGAATACTCAGATGTACCTACTCTCCAAGAAGAGTCTCTGGTTGTCTGACGGATCCATGGGATTTGGGCAAGAAAGCGATGTTGCTTTTGCAGAAGGTATTACTTCACAAATGAGAGGGCTGCTGTGTTTGTCCTTGCTTTATTGAGATTGTGTTTGAGGGAAAAAATTACAGCCTCTCCTGTGGAGGTAAGAATACAATCGAGTCTTCATCACTCCGGCAGATATGAGGAGTCACTGAAATTGGGCAGATGTCACTGGATGGTGTCTTTATTCTGTTTTTAGCCTCTGTACACTTAGAGCAGTCTGTGGTTTTTCTTGAATTTTTTTTCAGTTTTCACAAGTTAAAATACTGCCGCTACATGAGATTGTAAATGCCTCACAAGAAAATATTGTTCCCATCTTTTTTTTAATGGCATAGACTCAGCACCTAGAAAAATACCTAGCATACCCAAGAGGTTAGTAATTACTGAGAAATGTGTGATTAAATACCAGGGGGTTTCACTAAACTCTCTTTCCAAAGCAAATAAAGTTAATTAGACTGTTTATTGATGTTTTCTTTTTCAGTGTGATTTTATAGTATATGAGTCTACATCTCACCCACTAAAAAATTAATTTGTGTAAACTGGACTTTAACCACAAGGGGATGTTATGAACATCAAATCATAGGCCAGACTTTCAGATTATTCCCACTGGTGGTTGAGCATCGGAGGCTCCATACCTCTCTAGACGGCCTCGGTCATGCCACAAAGTGGTCTTATTGGAGACCTGGGAGTTGACCAGATCCTAACATGAAAAGGCTTTCCATATTTGATGACAGACACAAAGGAAACAATCTCTGGGTCATTATTGTCATAAACTGTAGCATCATGCAGATGTCATCCTATCACAGGAGAGAAATCACATTGCCACGTCTGTTTCAGGTGATATAATTTATGGTCGTGTCATGGTAGATCCTGTCCAGAATCTGGGTGACTCCTTTTACTGCAGCATTGAGAAGGTTTTCCTATGCACTGGAGCTGATGGCTATGTCCCCAAGTACAGTCCAACAAATGAAGAATATGGCTGTTTAGCCGACTCTCCTTCACTTCTGTATAGATTTAAAATTGTGGTAAGTGCTTTCATCCAAACATGAGCTGGATAGATTTTTAAGTCTAAGTCTTTTGGTCTTATACTTTAAAACAATATCATCCTTTTAAATTAAATCAAATAGTAACATTTTATGTCAACCTGTAAAAGCTTAAAAAGCTTTGTAATTACACAAAACTAATAGGAAAACTTATCAGCCCTTGCAAAAAATGGCATTGTCTATAGCAACCATCACTTTCCTTATTGCTCAAAGGACAAAGCTCAACCAGAGACACAAGCCACCAGTTTTGGAAATGTCCTCTTTAATGCCAAACTGGCAGTGGATGACCCTGAAGCCATTCTCTTAGTGAATCAGCCTGGCTCTGATGGATTTAAAGTCGACTCAACACCACTCTTTCAGGTAAGGCCCCAAACAAGCTCCTTTTAAAAAGTTGAATAACCATGTGCAAGACTCTTGACATTTCTGCCTCAGATGTCTCCTAGATAAATGGAAGTAATAGTAATATTGTACATAGTGAACGGGAACATTTAAGATAATGCAGTCCATAAATTCTAGCTATTATTATTTCTATTAATGTGTTACTATTTTAAGACTACATGTAATGAAGACTGTTATTCAGCCCAGAATATAGAGCTAAGTCAGACAACTATATAGTTTGCTTTTCTTATTGAAAATTTCCTTCCTGGGGACTTTTCACAGCCAACTTTTGAGAGTGATCTTGCATGAACTGATGGGCTCATAAAAACAATTGTGGGGCTGGGGTTGTGGCTCAGTGCTAGAGCACTCACCTGGCACATGCAAGGGCCTGGGTTCCATCCTCAGCACCACATAAAAATAAATAAATAAACAGCAGATTGAATAAATGTATTTAAAAAAACAATTGTGCACAATATACAAGATCTCCCTTCTCAAAGATTCTATCCATGAAGATAAAAAATTCTGAGACAAGAGTGCAGAGAGAGGCAGGCTGTCCTAACAACACTGAGAATACAAACACAACAAATTCAGAGATGTGTTGGGGTTGTGAATCCTTGGGGGAGCAAGTACACCCTTCAGGATAGTTACTGAAAATTATGCAGGCAGGATTTTTATACAGACGGGAGAATGTTATTCTCATTCAACCTAAGGAAGGAATCTTAAGAAAGCATATTTGTTATTCTGACTCTTTTCAAACAACAGATCAAAATATGATTTTTTTTATCTCTCAAAACATCTAACTTCTCTAAATCCTGAATGCTTCAAAGAGGCATCAGAAAATCCCTCCTATTCCCAGATCCTGGAGAAGCTTAAAAGTTAATATTTCCCCACTGTGGTCTTATCTGTAAAAAAGCAGCAACACATATTGAAAGAGCACAGAGGGTCAGATTTGAGATCTGGTTCTAACTCTGCCACTAACTAGTTGGGAGAGATTGATCAAGGCACTGATCTACTGTGTATTCTTCTTTGCTCGTTTTTAAAAGAATAAGCTACACTATGTACTAAAGAAATTTCTTTACAGCACTCACATTCTGTGACTGCAAATACCATATTCACCAGTGCACGCTTCCTTGAGTTGCCCAGAAGTTATCGCAGAGTGCTTTACATTGGAGCCTTGCACCTCTACACTCTCAAAAAGTATTGAGTAAATTAAGTCAGGCTAAATTAACATTTTTTCATTATCTCTACTCTAATTTCTCTTGTAAAGAGTCATGAACCAGGTTGTCATAGAATCATATTTCCTAACCAAAAGGGCTGTTTTCCAGGTTGCTCTGGGCCGAGAATGGTACATACACACAATCTATACAGTAAGATCAAAAGACAACACCAATCGAGGTATCGGCAAAAGAAGTGTGGAGTATGAGTACCACTCTCTGGTGCATCAAGGGAAGCCACAGATAACTACCGGGAGCCGGAAGAAGAGAGAGATCAGGAGTGCACCCCCATTGGCATGGGACATCGGTGCTGAAAACAACCGAGGGACAAACATCCAGCACATTGCCCTGGACCGCACCAATAAGAGGCAGACCCCCCCAGGGAGAGTCCCCCCCGAAGGCATCCTACCCCGGGAGCTCAACCGTCCCAGCTCTGAGGTCAGTCTGGTCACCATCGTGGGCAGCATTGCGGTGGGATTACTCACCATCTGCCTCACTGTCATTGCAGCGATGATGTGCAAAAGCAAGAAAAGCGTCAGGGGTAAGGACACTCCGAAGGGCTCTGGCAGCAGCGAGCCCATGATGCCCCCACAGAGCCACCATAGTGACAGCTCAGAGGTGTGACCGTTGCAGCTAGAATTCAACCTTCTCCTCAATTGCCTAAGGAAAGACAATAGAACCCCCAATACTTCTGATGGACAGCAGAGAATTGGGGGTTTGTGTGATGAAGAAGCTGCTCAGAGAACCCAACTGTACTAATGTCTTTTAATTGAGTTCTGTACATCCAAGGACAAATTCAGACCACATCTTTTATTTTGCCAGAAGGTATCAGTGATGTATTCACACACAGAGCCATGGATGGACAGCAAGGAATGTACTTTCTCTTCTTCTTCTTTTATTTTTTTTTCCCAGCATGTTCTCTCTGCTGTAGAGATGAACAAATTCAAAGGTGCTAACAGACTCTCTCCTGAGTTTAAGAGAAGTCCGTTGTTGTTATGTTAGTGTGAAGTTGGAAGGTGCAATTATCACATTGTTCATTCAGTTGTAACTGATCTTACTAGAAAGGTTTAATTGGTAGCCAATAGGAATGATCTGTTCATTATGACAAGTTTTCATACGTGAAGACAGCATAGAATTATGACCAGGGCTAGTTTAACACATAAATCACCTTTTTCTACTATTTGGGAAAGAGTGGATGCAAAGATAGAGAGGAGCTCACTCACTCATTTGGATTTGAATTGCTTCTCATCTTCCTCAAACCCTTCTTGCTTCATTTGCTTATTTAATTTTAAATTAAACCAAAGAATATGTTCATTCTGGAAGACAGTTTTTAGAGAGACTGCCCTATTTGCATGTCTAATAAGGAATAGTAGTTTTTGTCTTGTTTTGTTTTGGGTTTTTTTTGGTTTTGTTTTTTTTGGGTTTTTTTTTTTTTTTTTTTGCATAGGAATATACCTTACCGGTGCTGAACATTTGTGGAAAACGAGTATTGTTGACATTGACAAAGAAATGCCTTCGCATCAGATTCTCTACCAGACAATGTTCTGTAAGAACTGAGCCTAGCTGTTGTTTGCAGTATTGAACTCATAAATGATAATAAGAAACATCTTTAGAGATGACAAAGATGATATTTATTAACATAAGATGTATAACCAGGGTGCCTCTGATACCTACTTTATAGAATGAAAGAACATTTTGACACATGGCAAATGAGATTTGTCCTCCGAGTAGCATAACCACACAATAACATCCAGAACTTAAGTTGGCCATAGGAATTTTTATTACACTTCTTGTCAGCATCTGATCCAAATGATGGGAATCTCTGGTTGTCTTTCCAGAAATGGTCTTGGATTTGCCAAGCATCATGGATCATATTGGTTTTTGATCCAAGAATAGAGCATCACCCTTGGCATCCCCAGTTCAGTGAACTGCTACAGTGAGGTGCCACTCACTAATTAAAAATATAATCTATAACACTACTAATCAATCACCCCCTCAAACACAGGGAACTTGAGTGAAATTTCTTGGTTCTCTCAAACCACCTATTGCTTTTCCTGCAAAAAAAAAAAAAAATGTATTTTTTTTTACCAAATGGCAGAGATTTGGGTTAGAAAAAGAAAATTTCAGTAGTTTAATGACCAGTCTTGCAAAAGCTAGGTAAGCATATTTGAAACAAAAATAAAATCAGAAGAAAAAGAACAATGTCTAAGGATGAACTCTCAAATGTTTCCTGGAATCCCCTTCCACTTCCAACCAGAATCTGGCCAAAGTGAACATTCTGGCGGAATGGAGATTTTTAGAAGGCAAATTTCTTCTCAGGTCATATATGCACATCTTCATTTGGTGTATCCATGTACCAACCATCTCTTGGTTTAAAAAACGGAAGCTACATGGTACTGGTAGAGAGGTTAAAAAGTGTCTGATACTTGCCTCCTTTCTTTTAGGCAGCTCTGCACTTTACAAAAAGTCTTTTAAAGAATAGACTGTAATCTTCTATGGAGATACTTTCTTAATTATCCCCCTTTCTCTTGCTTGACTTCTGGTAGATGCTTTGCTACATCTTTGGCTACCTCATAATTTGTATGGGAATTAACATGAATTAAGCAGCTTCTAATAGTGCATGGACTTTTTTACTTCTTTGCATTGGGTTCAGTTTATGTAGGCAGATGTAACAAGTATTCTCAATCAACTTTCTGATACTTTAGCAGTTAAGAACTCCAGAGCCTATCATGCAATGCAACCTCTGGGTCTCATTGACAAGTGAATACAATATTCAGTGAAGCGTCATTGTAAGTCTGTTTTGAGTCATTGGCCAGGCGGGTTTTACCAGATTACGCTCTGCAATGCATTGGTTTAATGAAGCTACTGTCTAGAAATTGGAGAGCTTATTAAATATGAAACAAGTCTATTCTTCCCTAACCAAAAGAAATTCCTTCCTCTCTGCCCATCTCTTCTTTTTCTCTCCCTTGTCTCTTCTTCTTTTTTTTTTTTATTAGTTCCACATGACAGTACAATGATCTTGACATATCATACATTTGAATCAAACTTTCAACCCTATTAAAAAGAAAGTAGCCTGGGGAAATATGCAGATATAACTTTCTTACATACAAATTACTTGGGATATATGCATCACTTTTAAAAATTCTAGTTACTAAATATGTGATATAATAAACATTGATTATCTTCAAAATTATTTTAAGTAGAAAAAAATAAGGTAATTTTTGTTGTTCAATAAAATTGACCTTTACTTTCAGTATTTTTGTTTTTATAGAAGTATTCTGTTATTATCAGAACAAATACATTAAATAACTTCCATAGAGAACAGGTTCTAAGCAGTAATAGCTCTTTAGTTTCTCATTATTTTCTGACCCCAATCAATGTCTTGTTGATATTACATAATAAAAACAAAAAATAAATATTGCTATTAGTGGCTCTTCTAAGCATATGAACCATGCAACATTAAAATACATAAGTAAATTTTAGTGATGGTATCATTTAATTTGTTTCCTTACATTTCTTCAGTTAGCATTTACTGAATGCTCACTTGGAAATGGTTAGTCTTTCATTCTGAAAGACTATGTAGAAACCAAGCTACTCTCCCTGTCCACCATAGGTAGGTGTTCTTTCCTTGAACTAAAGTGTCAGGAATTGCATGAGGTTCTCTCCTGGACCAAGGACACACCAGGCAGATCTGTGGACCATGTTTTGTTTTTTTTTGTTTTGTTTTGTTTTGTTTTTTTAAATCTCTCTACAGCACCAAAATTAGAGTCCACTCTTTCCCATCTAAAATAACCCCATGCAAAATATTTCAAATCAATCATTTGATGGATTTGACCTTTACAAACTCATCCAGAGGAAGTACATTGTTGTGCTGTGGGTGGCACTGTATTTTCTTTTCTTCTTAGTAGATGATAGGCCCATTTTATTCTAAGAGTGGGCTGCACAGGATGAAACTCTTCCTTCTTTAGCATCATCGGTATGTCCTGAAATCTCAGCATCTGCCATGTTTGAACCACATGAGTAAAGACCAACTAGAATCCTGCTGTCAACTCCCTATGTGGCATGGTGATAAGAGGGAGACTCAATAGGAAGGGACTTAGTTCTATAGGCAGCAACAGAGCTTTATCAAGTCATCTTACCTTTAATTTTTTTCCAGGGTACCCACTCCAAGGTTTACATTGAAAATAGATCTGTGTAAAAATAATTGAGAGCCTTTCCTCATATATCTCAAAATATTTCCAGATAGAGCAATGTAAAAGTACCAACATTAGAACTTAATGTAAGGACACTCAGATTTTAAAAGTTGAAATCTTTATTTTGAAAATATATATTTAATATTATCTTGGACACCAATTCAGTGCTTTAGTAGGAAAAAGAAAAAATGTTGTTGTTAGAAGTGCAAATGTTTTACAAATTGGAAATTTTCATAATTGTATTATTGTGAAAATAAGCATGTTACCATTCTTTAAAACTCTTTCATTTTTCTAGCCATAGTAGCAATAATAAAAGGATGAAAACAAGTCTTTTCACCAAACTTGAGGCACAAGAATGGAACTCAAATGTTCAAATAGTTTAACTTATCAGGAATCAAAAATGTCTAATTTGGCAGGAAACTACAAATACTAGTATTCCCTGTGTATTTCTCTCTCTCTCTCTCTCTCTCTCTCTCTCTCTCTCTCTCTCTTACACACACACACACACACACGCAAATAAAAATAAACTCTTCATTTCTAAATGGAAATGATCCTAAAGACATAGTTCTAATTGAAATAACTCATATGATTGTCAAGGTCAACAGAAAGGTCGTTTTGGGGAATGTTAGTCCAAACGTTGATATGTTTTCTCAAGATATTTCCCTAGAATTAATTCTATTATTGCATTGTAATGACAGAAAATTTCAAGGTATTCCTTTCTATTACTTCCCTTTTTCATATCCGCTCATGTTAAGAAATAAAAGGCTTTGAGATTTGACTAGGTATTTTGGTTAAGATTTTAAAACAGAACAAGATACTTACCTTCCTTCCATCAGAAAGATTACATAGAAACTTTTTAAAAGAAAGCTGAACAAAAGTTGATAAAACAAAATATACTAAACTGAGTCTCTCTCTTGATTTGATTTCATTGGGAGAAAAATCAGAATATTAAATTTGCAAACTTGTTTTTCAAAAGCATTTAATCTCAATCTCTCTCTCTCTGTCTCTCTCTCTCCCTCCCTCCCTCACCCCCTCCTCCCTCACCCCCCTCCCTCCCTCCCTCTTTTTCTGTCCTTTTTCCTCCCTCCCTTTTAACTTAATGAACTAAGTCTTCTTTTTTTCCTTTTAACTTTGGGGTACTCCGGATTAAATCCAGGGGTGCTGCTCCACTGAGCTACATCCCCAGCCTTTTACTTGTTATAATTTTTATTTTGAGACAGGGTCTCCCTAAAACATCTCAAACTTGCAATCTTCCTGCTTTAGCCTCCTGAGTCACCAGGATTACAGGCGTGGTGGTATACTCCTTTCTGTACAAAATGTCAAAGCTTTGGGGTGAAAGGAAAAACAATTTCCTGCCAAAATCAAAATTGAATAATGTAATTCATCATATTGAATAATGTACTGACAATCTGTGCCTTCATTTTTTTTCTCAGTGGAAATTCAACCTTGACATTTAAGATGTAAAAAAATCCCTTTAGAGATTTCATGGAGTACAAATCAAAGGTCAAAGATCACACAGATGAAATTCTTTGGGATGATTGAAGGCTTTGCCATGGAATTGGTAGCCAAAAGAAATTGTTAAAATATTAACCATGTTATCCGTTGTTATCCGTTTTGAATTATAATTATTAAAGACATAGGTGTTTTGGATTAGCCAGATGGCACCTTCCCTGATTACATGGTCATTCACAGACACCACATGAGTTTCTAATATGGATATTTATCATTTCCAACATTTGGATCATTCTCTCACATGATAATTGTCAGCATTGTGGCCTAAGAAGGAAAAAAATAGCGTATGTTTTTCAAAATTAAAAATTAAGAGCATGATTATAAAAATTACTTAAAATATGGAGAAGTAGTCACTGGTCAGAATAAAAGAGAATTTCTGTGAGGGTCAAAATAGTACACATTATAAAAGAAAAAAAATGGTACAAAGCAGAGCCTTTCGCTGTAACTTCAGGAGTCCAAGTTTTTGGCAAGATGTTTTTAAAGCCCATTTGTGTGTTAAAGAAAACTTTATCCTGAACAAGGAGCTGTGTGTTTTATAATTGTATTAAGTTCTTCCTTCCTTCCCAAGTGGCCTCCATAACACTTAGTAAATGTGTATTTATCTGGCCACTGAGTGACATATCTGTGTGTAATAGAATTATTTGCAGAACTTAATAGCCTTTGTTATTTTCCCATGGGAATTCTTCAAAATCCAACAGGGTCTAGTTTTGTTTTGTTTTTTTTGTTTGGGTTTTTTTTTTTTTCTTCATATGTTTGCTAAGTTACTGCATATTTGCTGGATATTGAAGTTTATTCCTGGGAATCTAATTTTGCAAATAATTTGGAGATATGCAGTCTTACAGTCATGTCCAAAATAATCTTGCTACCATTTGTGTTTCATAACTACTCCTGTTTTCCTTCAAAGTATATCACATCTTTAATATAAATAAAGCACATACAAATACGAATGATCAAATGGCCAAGTTTCTGTGGTGCATTCTGTAATTTTTTTTTGTTATTCTTTTTAGTTATGCATGACAGTAGAATGTATTTTGACATATCATACATACATGGAGTATAACTTCCCATTCTTGTGGTTGTACATGATGTAGAGTTCATTCCGGAACTTTCGATTACACTAAAATCACAGATTCCTGCAGTATGCCATGCGGGGGACTTGAACTTATACAGGCCTCTAGACTGGGACATGTGTGCCCAGATAAGGGTGGTAAATATTTGCCACTCTTCAGCAGGATATATTCACAGGTCCTGGAACCTAACCACCACTTATAAAGGGTGTAGAGAGAACCTTGAAGTCTTCGAAGGGCAATGTATATTTAAAGGAAACAACACATTGGGAATGACTAATCATTTGGCCAAGGCAGGTGGGTGCCTAGACCCTGCTGTAATTAGAAAACCCTGCCCAGCTTCAACTGATGAGGGTGAATCAGTCAGTCTGGCCTTTACTGCTGACATGGACTGGTCACCATGTCTGGTTACTCTGAGCTGAATTTAAGACCCACAATAACTATGACCTGATATAGTTCAACCACATCTGATGAGGACAGGTTACTCATCTCCTTCATACCACCACTACTACTTTACCTAATTTTTTTTAAAAAAATCACTAACTTAGGATACACTGGTGATACCCAAGTGTCATAAGAAAAAGCCTCAAGGGCAATTGCAGGTAAAATCTCCCTGCCATAAACCCTGAGTCTCCCTGAATCAAAGGAGCTTGTTTATAGTTTATAGGTTTATGTTTTTCTGTGGGAGGCCAGTGTATCATTTCTATGGGCCCTTTGTGAACATGAAAACAGGTACCCACTCTGTTTTGATGAATTAGAGAAAAGTAGTCCCTCTATGAGATGAGACTCCAGGTTTATGAGTTGGTGTTTTTCATTGTAGCTTTTATTGTTGTTGAGTTATTGCAATGCCAACTGAGGAGCAGATGATTGTTATTAAAAATATGGCATGGTACATTCACAGTTCTCAAGAGGATCAGGCATGCCATACCATGGAAAGCCATAGAGGGAAGGACCAGTTTGGTCAAGAGATGGGGTTGGGCAAAAGCCTTTATTGTGGTTTCTGTGGGCATAAAGAATGAGGCAGGGTAAGCAGGTTTTGGATGGGTTAGTCTGGATACTTTCAGTGTGCTCTGAGGCTCGGGCCTTTCCCTAGTTTTCTGGTGCCTGGCCCTTGAGTGACATGTGGATAGTAGCCCATGATGGAGGGAGCCAGTAATTCAAGTATGGCTCTGATTGGTTGGGCTGCTTATGGAAGGCGTACCCACGGGCTAATTTTTTTTATCATCTCTGAGAATGGGCTACCTTTGGAGGGGTAGTCCATCCAGGATCAGCAAGGCCAGAGGGGTCAAAGCATCAAAAACACATAGTTAGCAAATGGAAGGGGACTTTTTGCAGGGAGTGCATGGCTTAACAAGTCAGTGGTGAGCTGCTATATTTTACCAGCCGGTTCTCAGAGGAAAACAGAGTCCCAAATGAACATTTGCTGATTTCTTCATGTAAATGCTTCCATTGTGGCCAATTTCAAGCTATCATTAACATGACATCAGTCAGTTTGAAAAGTTCATAAAAATTTAACAGTTGATTCCCACTAGCCAATACAAACCCACTCCAGCGCATCGCTCCAAGATGGTAAGTCAGCCTTTCAGTCCTGAATCTTTGTGCACTCCACGAATGCAAATTCATAGGCCAGGCTATAAAATTTTCACGAAGTGAGAGCTTATAAGACTGAAGCAACAGACATACAAATCTGATTGTAACAGCCATCCATAAAGGCCAAACAATTGATGTCCATGAAACTCTTTAAGAGTTAGCCTAATTTCCCACATCAGGTTTTCCTGGGTGGACCCCTACTACAGTTAGGAATGGAGGTGAGGAGGTAGATATCACTCAAAAAGGACATTTTTAATCAAAATTGATAGCAACAGCTACTGGAGCTTAAAGCTCATTAACATGAGATGAGTCTTTAAGAGAGTAATGAGTATTACTCAAGTATTCACAATACTTCTACAGAATCATTAGACAATTGTGTATCATAAGTACAGTCAACAGGAAAACAATACCATGGCAAAGAAAGTTCCTCTTTAGAGAGAACTGAATAAAATCCAAGTGACGTAGAATACATGTGAGTCTAGAGATGATTTTTGTTGTGGTTAAAATAATTAGAATAGGAAGAAACACTGACGCTTGACCCCAGTCAATTCAGAACTACCACCTACTTATATCTACTAGCTCTATAATTCTTTCTTTTAAAAAGTTCGGGAACAACAGAGAGAAGAGCAAAAATAATGATCAATTCACTGTCTCTGGTGACCGCAGCTGGCCCTGTGATAAGTGAGAATCCAGCATTTACTTAACCTAACACCCTCCTGCGTCTTTAGGGACTTGCTGCCCCGGCTGAATGTGATGACAGGAGGGGGCGCAACAGGACAACGTGGCTTAATGCACAAGGTTTCAAGAGACAGTGTTTCTCCTTCCTGAGGAAAGGCTAATGGCTGGAGCAGCCCAGGATAAGGCAACAATATGAAGAACTAAACACACCTGCTTATCCAGGAATAAACACACGCTCTCCACAGAGAGCCAATGTGTTATGTAAAATCTGAGGTTTTGTGGCCAGAATTTACTGTGTGGTTAGGGGTGAAATCAATTTTTATGAATCTAAATTCTACCTGTACACTTTCCCCAGTGCAGGCTGATAAAAAGCAGCTGTGCAGAGTCCTGTCATAAGGCACCCCAGCACAGATGTCCACCACAGCAGTGTCGGTTCGCAGAAGGCAAGAATAGTTCGAATAGCAGTGATCAGACAACCAGTGTAACAGTTTAATATTACTCGTTTTTTCGCTTTTTTCATCTGTTTAAAGATGCACAGGGTACTGCCGCAAGTAGAAAGGACATTGGTGGTTGTCAGCTACTAAATACCATTATGGGCTTCCAGAATGGAGGAAAGACCGTGAATTACACAAATACTCACCCTAATGTATTAAATTACCATCATGCTATAAAGGATGAGATGGGAGTGAATAGTACTCTGATCTGACCAAGGCTGAATGATACAGGAGAGAATCAGAAAATGCTTCTATCTCTGCCATTAGGTTTACAGCTCTGCTACCTGCTCCCAAAATACTTCTTGCCTACGTACCTATACTTGTTGGCTCTTCCAGTCTGTTTTAGGGCAGAGGTAAGTAGTTTTTAAGAGAAGGACCAGGGCCTGGTTGACTGCAAGTCCTATGATTCAGATGTGGGTTTTCCCCAAAAATAGACATTGTCCACAGTGTCACAATGTTAATAGAATCTATATGAGGTGGTACCTGTTAAGAGATGTTTAGGTCATTTGGGGAACCACATTTGAATCAGTGCTGACTCTCAAGAGCTGTAACTCTCATGGGACTAGATTGGATTTGCAAGAGTGAGTTGTTATAAGTGAGCTGACACCTTCTTCAAATCTCTCTTCTGCTCACCACTCTAGCATTTTCCCCCTCTATGTAAAGCTGAACACCCAATTGTGATAAAGCCAGAGGAGCTCGCCAAATACAGAACAATTGCAATCACCTGATTTTGGACTTTCCACCTCCAAAACTGTGAGCTAGACAAACCTCTTTACCTTATAAAGTACCCAGCCTTGTGTATTTTATCATAGCTACCAAATATGGACTGTGATACCAAGATATTTACTTATATCCAGAAATAAGGCAGTAAAGATAAAGACTCTCGCAATCAAAGTCAAATTAATAAAACTAAAGACTATACTTTCTCCATCTCACTCAGAAAAGAGAAAAAGGAAAAGAAAAACACATGGGAAGCCATGATTAATTATCTGTTCCTGCTGTGTTTAATCTCTTGGCCATTGTTCTAGCCATGACAGGTGCTCTAGGAACTGTGCGCAGTGAGGAACAAGACAGGAACATGTTCGGGGAAATCTGAAATAAATGAAGTTTTGGACAAAGAACAATGAAAACTCAGTTCTCCTTGCCAAACTCTAATTAATTAATGGGTTCTTTTTTTTTAATGAGGCAAAGAATAAACGTTTCAAATATCCAAAAGACCCTCAGAAGGGATTTTCAACAATTTGAATTTCCATCTAAAATAACATTAAGCAGTAATCATGTTTCCTGAAATCAACTTTTTTTTTTTTTTTTTTTTTTTTTGCACAATCTGCCAGGGAGTTGTCTTCTTTTGTTTTCAGGGCCCTGTAACCATAGGTTGTCCCCACCACCACAGTAGGGAGACAGAACCTTGGGAGTCAGCGACATCTGTACAAATAGATACACACAATCAAGCTCCCTGAACGCAACTTAGCCTCTGCTTCTTTCCCGTGATGTGCCTGCATTTTGCATACCCAAGATGATTGACAGGACGTCACATCTCCTTAGCCTTTTTCTTTTCTGATTTGAAGCAGTAAGGAAGATTGAGTTTTGTGTTTTGCTCTGTTTCCTTTAACAGAAATAGTACAGCGTTGCCAGCAAGCAAGCTAAAGAAAAATTGTATTGGCAGAGAAATTTCTTATTTTGTCAAATACAAAAAGAGAAAACAAAGGAAAACTTTTGGAAACAATCTATACTTGGGTTCTTTTCTGTACTAAGATAGTCTAAACCATGACTTTAATGTCTTTCTGTTGAAGGTTTGGAAATTTGCAGGTTCAGAGATGGAAGCTAAGGTTTTCAGGGCCCTGTCACCATACGTTGTCCCCACCACCACACGTAGGGAGCAAGGGTAAGGGGGTGTTCATGCCCACATTCTTTGGTAACACAAGGAAACAGAGCACCTGCAGTCTTATCTCTTGGTCTCTACCCCAGATTTGTTTTCCCAGCATCATTGAAGCAGTCTTGATTTTTTACTGAATAGAAGGTCTATCTGGAGATATGATTTCCTTAAACAGCACAATAAAAGGGCAAAAATAAATAAAATGCCCAAGAATCGTCTCAACTATTTTGTGGGTTGATTTTAGAAAGAAAGCTTTGATTTCTTAGGTATCACAGATGTTGCAAAGCAGGAATAAATGACATTTTAATTGTGTTTAGTAAAGAAAACAGATTTCAGTTCTGCAGTGTCTCAGATTGTAACTTACAGAAATGCAGGACATTTTATAGACTTCATAAGATCCAGGGGGATATCTTTAGAGTAGCCTGGGCCCTGGGTTAGGCTGGATTCAAAGAAAGAAATTTTCACACACAAAAAAAATTCTCCAGATGAAATAGCACACTGTCAGGTCAGATGTAAATGACATTTCTTCCTATTACTACAGTCTGCACCTCTCACTTAAAAGAAAGAACCTAAGTGTGAGATGGTCCTCCTGCTGTTTGCCTTCCAGGGCCTTATCACCCTTCCCACACTTCATGATGTTTAGCAGCACCATTGGATTCCACATGGGGAGAACCTACCATGGTGTTTCAACACAGAATTTTGAAAATCCATTTTACCCAAATTTTACATATCAGGAGAGAAAAACAATTTTTTTCTATCACAGGTCATAAAAAGTTATAGACAAACAAATGTAGTAGAATTATTCTAAAGCTATTATTCTCCCTATTTTAGCATCACATGGAGAATGCCAGGGTCACACCTCATTCTATTTTTCTTTTTTCACCAGGGTTTATACCCAGGGGCACTTAACCACTGAGCCACATTCCTAGCTATATGCATATATTTATTATTATTATATTATCATTGAGACGGTTTCACTAAGTTGCTTAAGGCCTCACTAAGCTGCTTTAGGCCTCGCTAAGTTGCTGAGGCTGGCTTTGAACTTGCAATCCTCCTGCCTCAGCCTCCTGAGCTGCTAGGATTACCAGCCTGCACCTCACACCCAGCTACACCTCATTTTAATTAGATCAGAAACTCTGGGAATGAAACCCAGGTGTCAGTATTGTTTAAACCTCTATGAATTGTTTTAAAAGGAGCCAGGGCTGAGGCTGGAGGTTTACATCACATCACAACACTACATTTCCTCATAGGCATTGAGGAGATACTGCCAGGTCATAGGCCCAGACTCACTGAAGTGGGGTGTATTTGTTTGCTGGGGATGCCATAACAAAGAACCTCAGGCTGGACAACTTAAACAGCCACTTGCCTACACACAGTTCTAAAGGCTTGAAATCCAAGATCCATATTGAGAAACTGATATGACTCCATTTTTGAAAATAAATAAATAACAGCAGCTTCTACCTCAAGGCCTGTCCTAAGGAAGGGGACGTGACCCTTGCCCTGGGGAAAACCCACGAAGCACTCCTAGGCACATACCCACCCTGCTGAGTTGTTTGTAAATAATAAGAGAGATCGCCTGACTCAGGCTAGGTGAAGACCCATAGCAACCCCCTAGCAACCACCAATCAGCATGAGACAGAGAAAATACCTGGGATGCCAGATGACCCCCCCAGTAGTTTATGGTGGTTGATAACATGTTGCAAACCATGCAGTTTAGCACATACACCCCTCGTAGCCTAAACCGATCAGTTCAAAGGAATCCCCCTCTTGTACTAACCAATCACCCCCACCCAAATTGTTCCCACCAGTGAATGTGCTAATCAATGTTAAGAGATGTTGTTTGATTTTCCCTCGGTATGGGATGATTTGCTATGTGAGGTTGTGACACATAGAGTATCCCCCAAAACCTATAAAATCTCACTGAACAAAGGACCAGGACTCACTCCCTGGGACTGCTGTGTCAGGAACAGTTTTGAGTCCAGGCTGGAGCTTGCAATAAAGACTTTTGTGTGATTGCATTGGATTCGGCTCCTGGAGGTCGATTGGGGTCCCACGAATCTGGCATTACAAGATGTCCTCAGAGGCAATTGTTTCTAAGGCTTCTCTCCCTTATAACCATTCTGTAGTCAGGATGGTATAAGAGAATGAGCTGAAGGAAGATATGAAGTCCAATTATGTCTGGAGTTTAAAGGAAGAGTTATGAGGTAAGGTGGTTTAGTAAGTAAGATTAACAAAACAAACAAAAAAGGCTCTCTTTGTTCCCCCATTTACCATTTAGGACTCTAGAAAGTGACCACCTGTCAGGGGTCCTTCTAGGGCACAGCCAGATATACTTTGTGACAGTGTGTGTGATGTTAACAATCACAGGAAATCGGACCCAAGATTCAAGGTGTATTAGAAAAGTCTGGTCCTTCCCTGCTACTGCACGGCTTTTTGGACTTAGGCAGTCAGTATAGATAGGTAAATCCAGTCAAGTCGGATCAAGGAGGCCAATTTTGAGTGAGTCCAGCAAGTTGGAGACTGTCCCCCAGAGGGATTGAAATGTTAATTCCTTCAGAGCCTTTCCTCCACCCTTATGGAGAACCTGCCCCAGATCCAACCTGTGGCCAAGGTAACCCGTCCAGGAATTGCCCCTCCCTACACGGAGCTAAAAGGTTGTTAATTAATGTGTCCTTGGCTGCTCCTTCCTGCCCTTCCCCCTTCCCCCCCAATCTTTTGGCCATCCCACGGAGCATATCCTAGGTCTAGTCAGATGCCTAGTCACAGAAGGAGAGAGATTAGGGGAAGTGGGCAAGAGAATGAAGGAAACCTAGAACATACAAAAAGGGCAGAACACCTTGCTTCTTGGGATACCAGGACACCCTCCCAGGAGAAGTCTGTATCACCCCTTTTTAAATAAACCCTGCTTTATATGCTTGCCTCGCTTGGCGTGCTTCTCTAATGTTCAGACTTTAACACGTGAGGGAGCAGGACTCATCACCAGTAACTGGTGGCATCAATAGCTGCTGCCTCTTGTCCCTGTAACCTCGGGTTGTCCTTTCACTTCTCTGGCTGTTTATCTCCTATTGTGTCACAAGCTGTGATTCAAGAGGTTTTCAAATTGACCACTGTGAAGGGGAACTGGGAATAGGAGAATGGGGTGGTAGATGGAGCCCCGGGCCCTTCATCCCTACTACAGCCAGAGCAACTCCATGTTTATTGATTGCAGATATTGGCTTTAAATTTGCCCATAATGTCTGCTTCAAGGCTTTAAAAATAATGGCTGGATTGGGTGACAGCCAAGGTTTTTTCCCAGATTTGATCAATGCTCCTAGTCCAGAGAACTTTTTCTGTAACCTCTGCCTCATCACAGTTCCTCAGTGACCTTCCATTGTCTTCTGGAAGCTCAGGTCTCCTTGAAGTGAACATTTATCACAAATGACATTCAATTGGTAAGTAGTGTGTGTGTGTGTATGTATGTGTTCTGAATGTCCATGCCACCTTAGAATTCAGATCTTTAAATCCTAACCCTCAAGGTGATGGTAGTAGCAGCTGGGACCTTCGATTAGACCACACAGGCAGAGCCTTTATTATCATTGGTGCTTTTATATAAGACACCCAGAGGGGTGCTTTATTCCTTCCACCATGTGAAGACAGAGGGACAAGGCACCATCTATGAACCAGATAATAGGGCCTCATCAAACTCTTGTATTTATCTTATACTTTCTAGCCTCCAGAATTATGAGAAATGAATTTCTGTTGTTTATAAGCCACCTGTTTATGGTATTGAGGCAGCCCAGAGAGACTAAGAAAGCCCTGCTATTTCCCTCTAGCTCTGTGAGTCCTGGGGCCTCAAACCCGCTTCAGCATTGCAGCCAGGGCCCAGCCATCCCTGCTGTCAAAACAGGAAACAACTGAGGGAGCTTATCTGCACTAACTTCAATACTGATGGAATGACTTTGGGTTCCACAGTTGCATTACTAGGAGTAGCCACTTTTCTCTCTCTAAGAGGGTCATCTACTATTTTCCCTCCTGGCCTTGCCCCAACCTCCAGAGGAAAAGGATTTTAGCCTTATTCTGTGGGTGGCAGTGGGGAGGTGACTGTTTTGAACATCATCCTTGGCATTCACATTCCAAGACCTCTGCCTTTTCTGGTTTTTCTTTAAGCCCATGGTCCCCAAATATACTAACTTTCAGGGGACGCTTCTTCAGTCAGCCTTTAGTAATATAACAAATCATCTGTTGAAAAATGCACTAAAGAACTAATAAGGCTTGATGTTGGAAAGGATGGAGTGACTTGAATTTTCTAGGGAGTTTTTGAGCTACATCTGTCACTGCTCCAAATATTCTGATATAGCTCTCATGTTCCAAACCCCATCTCAATGTACGTGAGATGCAAACAGACTGGGCATTATTTGTTTGGGGG
>NW_025999932.1:33302172-33385014 GCF_001458135.2 Marmota marmota marmota
GGGGGGGGTATCTGTGTGTGTGTGTGTGTGTGTGTGTTTACTGGTTGTGGGTTTTGAAAAAGAAGTTCCAGTGAGTGAAAAAATGTTGTTTATCTCCACCAAGAACCACTAATTTACAATTTTCTGTACATTGTCAGCAAAGATTTGCATTTCAATGTAAATCACTGAAGCCAAAAAAGGAGCAACAACTTATCTATGGAACAAGACTAAGAAGAGAAATTTACAAGGACCAGCAAAATTTTGTTGTATAAATAGGATCCCCACCCCCTCAGCTGGCTCTCAGGGTCTGCACCATTGTTCTTTAGTTGTAGGGGCACCAATTAAGTGTTTAGGCAATGTTTAGGTAGTTTAGCTATGAGGTGTCCCCCAAAAGCTCCTGTTAATGCAGGAATATTCAGAAGTAAAATGATTTGATTATGAAAGCTATAATCTGTCCTACTTTGAATGGACTCACTGGGTGGTAACTTTATGCAGGTGGGGCATGGCTGCCTGACCTTGGGCCCAGGGCAATAGAGTCAGCTATTTATGGACTGAGACCTCTGAAGCAGTGATCCCCAAATAAACTTTCCCTATTCTAAGTAGTTCGTGTCAGATATTTTGGTCGCAGCAATGCTAAAGTCAACTAAGACAAGAGTCATAACTCTATGGACTTGGATTCTGGCTGATGTGGGTGACCCACCTTAGATTCTTGCCTATGCACTAAAGTTCTCAACTCTTGTTACAATGCAAGTAATGAGTCTAGAAGAAAAAAATACTAACCTCAGTGAGTTAAGAATGAGTGTTGGATTCACAGCCAAGAGGATCTACTACAAGATTCAGAAAATTAGGATTATCCAAATATCATATCGTTTGGAGAAAAATAAAACATAAGTTATGAAACCAAAGGTGGAGTATGATCCTCATTTTGCATTCATATGCAGTTAGTGCCTGGGTCCTGACAGGATCTGAATGAGGAGAGGCTGGGGAAGTGATGGGAGCAGGAAAGTGAGGGCCAGAGGTTATAGGGAGGGTGTAGAGTGTGAAAAAGACAGCGAAGCACCACGGAAGTTGTGTTTGTACACATGCATGTGTAGTCCAGGGTACTGCAGTGGTGACTGCACTTCCAGAACCTAGAAGTTTGGTATTAAAGGCAAGAAAGGGAATTGGAGGCCTCTATCCCTCACCCCACTTCCCCAAGTAAAACCCGATGATGTGTAAGAGCCAAGACTTTCAATTGAGACCTGGATTTTTAAAAATTCTGGTCCAACGTTCACTGACTGAGGGTCCCTGGACAAGTGATTTTTAACCTCTTAACATCACTTTCTCCTCTGTAAAATAAAGATATTTCTTGGCAGCCCCAAAGGGCAGAATTCAGTGTAACACAAAGTGGTCAATAAAAAGGAACATTTAAAACTTTTCCTGTTGGGGCTGGGGATGTGGCTCAAGCAGTAGCGCGCTCGCCTGGCATGCGTGCGGCCCGCGTTCAATCCTCAGCACCACATACAAACAAAGATGTTGTGTCTCCCGAAAACTAAAATAAATATTAAAAATTCAAAAAAAAAATTTAAAAAAATAAAACTTTTCCTGTTTATACCCAAGTTGTGAAGTTGTACCTGTGTGTATGAATATGCACTGCTGTAGGAAAATAACAAATGAATCTGTAAAAAAATAAAATAAAAAAAAATTGTAGCCCATTTCTCAAACCTCATCCCCAAAGAAAATTACACCTTGACAGCAAAATAACCTCCAACAAAGCATTGTTTTTAAGTATATTCACATGCTATGACTTCTTTATTTGTAGCAGGTTCTTTGGTGAAGGGGGAATGGTGTAGTTTGCCAATAATTCTGGGGTATGAGTGACTCTTGAGACTAACAGCAGAATGGAAACATGAACTTCAAAGGACAAGCTCTCCAGCAGTTCCACCTCTGAAGCCTTTTATAAGCCATCTCACTTGAAAGCAAATGATTGACAGGAGGGTCCACCTAACTGGGTCTTCTTCGGCCCTCTGACAACTGTGCTGGGAGGCTGGGGATTGGCCAACACTCCCAGCAGGACCTGCATTGCAGCAACAGATCTGGTGCCCTGAGCTGAGTGCAATTTGTCCTGTGGGGCCAGGCCGTTTGCAGCCGATGTTTTTTATCTTTAATATCAAAATCAATCATAATTTTTAGCATTGAGGGGTTTTCCTGCAACTCTCAGAGATATAGCAAGTAATTACTTTAGACATGGTATGCACATGAGACTTGTTTTACTTTACAAGTGATCTAGAGTACTTCTTTTTAAAACAATTACAAAGTAATTTTGCATCTTGGTCACAGTAACCAATGATTTCCTTCCCTACTGTGAGAAAGTTCCTGCTATAACTCAGAATGACTATTAATTAATAATATAAGAATGTTGCAAAGTTGCTTATGTTTTATTACTAATATACAACCCTCATTTTCCTTTTTATTTGTTTAATAGCCCCTACACATTTTCCCTTCTAATTATTCCAGCTCTGGAGTGACTGTGGCATGAATAATGCTATAATTTTCACTGCCTCTAACTGCTGGCTTCCCCCACAGGATTCAAAGAACTCTCTAAGCAATGGACTGGCTACCTCAGGAGGACCTCAGGCTCTGTCATTAACCTTCTTGTGGTTATTGTCATAGCTGATACCACCAATGCCCTCCAGTATGTTCATGGGCAGAGGAAATACAATGGTGGAATTCTTCTCGGTGGCTACAGTGGTTAAGGTCTGCAGGTAACGCAGCTGAAGGGCTATGGGGGACTCGGCCAACACCATAGAGGCCGACTTCAGAGATTTAGAAGCATTCATTTCCCCTTCTGCTGCCAGGACCTAAAATGACAGAAATAAACATTTACAAATGTGACTAGAGTTTTCTTTTTCTGGGTCTGTGCTGATATAGGTCGCCCAGCCCCCTGCTTTGCCATACATGTTTCCTTTGCTTTGGGGTAGGATTAGAGTGTCACATCCTATGATGAATGGAGAAATTGAGGAGGAGGTTGCACAGTGTCAGAATAGATGTTTTACAAACTATGACTACCTAGATTCCATTTTCAAACAAAAATGAAAGCCCTCTCTTTAACACAAATAAATACTTGGCCATCCATCCTAGGAATGCTCTTAAAGCCTGTAGGGGCCTCACTGCCTATTGCATTCATTTTTAGAGAAGCCTAAAATTCAAGGGCTCCAACCAGGTTTTTGCTGTTTTTCACTTATCATACAAGATGTTGTTATTTCATTCTATTGCCAACCTAGTCTCATTCTTACAATTCAGGAATTGTTCTCAGTTCTCTGAGCTCTTGATTACAAGTAGTAAAAAGTGCCAGCCTGGGACTCTCTTCATACTCTGCTTTCCTAGTTCTCAGACTGCCCAAGAACAACTTGGCCAAGCTTAATCACTCCCAGGGTGGGTACCCGCTATCCGTGGGAGAGTGATGTCTTGTCCATCGTTGCCAAGTCTCTGCTAGGAAGCTGCTGGAACTCAGCAGATTAAACCAAAGTATGGGATGGATAAGGACAGAGAAAACAACCTTCGTCAGCTCACAAGTAAGATTCCCATGAGGGTGCTTGAAGGTTTCTGATTTCACTTGGTTTCTGATGCTTCAGGAAATCCATCAACACAAAGACTACAGATCCAACTGATTCAAGGACATTCGGGGGAAAGAGTGGAGTTACATTTAGTAATTCTAACCTGGGTTGTGTTTGATTACCCCCTTTGAATCCAGTATCATGAAACACACCAAAACAATGGTGTTCACAAGACAGGCAACACGCCGGCTACATCTGAAACACCAGCTTTATACAAAGGCTGGTCCCTGAACCCGGCCCAGATTCTGCTTCACTGGAGCTGAAGTGTTTTGCTACGTTCTCTAGGAGACTCTGGGGTGCAGCCAGCATTGGGCCCCACATTGCTAATTGTTCAACATGTTGCTGAGCATCCTCTTGACCTGTTGCAATGCTCATTACCTTCAGATCGAAAGAAATTCTCATTAAATCTGTGAACAAAGCCTTTCTTTAAAAATAACAGAGCAACCCTGATCTTCTGTTCAGCTCCATCTTTGTCTGCCCCAGCACCAGGAGCCTCCCCTCGTCATGTACATGGAGTGGCCCTTACCCTGGCCCTGGCTTCCCGTGTGGCCTCGGCCTCAGCAGCCATGGATCTCTGCAACTGCACAGGAATCCGGACATCTTTGATTTCCACTCGGGCCACCCGGATCCCCCACAGCTCCGTGGCATCATCAAGCAAGGTCTGTTTGCCGATCAAAAGAAAAGAAACTGATCAGAAGACAGGTGACTTGATGTTAAGTTTCTGGTATGTTTTGGGAAGGTAATTCTTCCCAAACCTATGGATCCCTTCTTGGAATTGAAGTGAATCCCTTGAAGGCTTCATGAACAAATCCTAATAAATTCAGTGAGTTGTCTACCAGAAGGACCCACCCCACAACCATCCCGCAGGACATCAGCGTATGATATCAGTATATGACGGGGATTGGGAACAATGCCTCAGATCCGCTGTCACTGATATCAAGCAGACAGCAATGGGTGAGCTTTTCAGAGAGGCTTGAATTTTGTCCTGGCTCTGCCATTTGCAGCTATGAATCACAGGACTAGCTTCTTAACCTCTCTGATTCTCAGTTTTCTCACCTATAAACAGTCCCTGTCTGGACTGTCATGAGGATTCGTGTGAGGCTTTGAGATAATACATATGAAGTATCTATCAATACTTAGCAATGACTCAGTGGATATTATTATTGGGTACTTTTCAAGCTATTATTTATCTTACTCTCTTTAATCCCTCTCTGATGACCAGTTTTAAACAAGTAACAAGATGTGTTTTCTTTTTTTTTTTAAAGTAGGACATATTTTTAGGGTGCATTTTTAAAGAAGCTTACAGTAAAGATATTCTTGTCCTTTGTAAAACCTTAAAACTCTGAAAGACATCTAACTGGTTGTCCTGGGGAAGAAAGGACAAGAGTGCCTTTCCCTTCTGTGGGTTCTGAAGGACACCAAGAGTTGATGAGACCTCAAGAGAAGCTAGTGACCTGGCTTTAAATGGGAAACATTTGAGTTGTCAAACTCAGCAGGTTCTTAGAAAGGAGATGGGGACCTGTCATGCAGAATTGTCATCACCTCATAAAACCATGAGGTCTTGGCACAAGAGGCTAAGAATGACCCAAGTCCTAACTTACAGAAAGAAAGCTGAGAATCAAAATGCAACCAAGTTAAGAAAATACAGAAATGTAATTTATAAACTAGAATATACAAGAAATGAGGTCATACCTGCTCCATCTTGCTACCTGCAATCTGGATTACAGGTATCAGGAAAACAAGTGTTCTATATCTATTTAGAAATTAAAGATGGTAGGATTCCAGAAGCGTTCTACCATTCCTTTAAAAATGAAGTCCCTATTATCATTATTACAATAATGATGATGATCAGTATCATTAATCTTGTTATTGATATTGGTGCCATGATGTAAATCTTTTCAGACAAGGCATATCTCTGCTGTCTCAGATTAATCCTCTTCTGACTTCCACACCCCACTAAAATGTAGGAATATAGGGGCTGCCTGGGAAATGGCTATACTTCCTCTGGAGTAATCTAAACTGAAAATAAGTCTGGTCTCTAACCTTCTCATAAAAGGTACAACGTTAATCTGTGATTGTGAATTCCAAAGAAAGGGGGAAAGGGGTACAATTCTCATAGCTCCTTTCTCCCACCCAGATATTTAAGTCTATGCCTTGTAATAAGTAAACAAAATCACCAATAGAACCCCACCTCTCTAGCATAGCTCTCTGTGTGGTGTGTGTGTGTGTGTGTGTGTGTGTGTGTGGTGTGTTAACACACGTTGAGGGGGTACATCGATAGTCTCTGATAATTAGGAAAAATTAACTATGGTGCAGGGTATTAGTTCTTGGAGTCCTCACCTGGATGCTGTGGGCAATCTCTTCTCGCCCTGCTAAGATCTGAGACAAGGTCTGTGTCCCTAAGACATTTCTCAGAGTGGTCTGAGCTAGCAGAAACGTGGCTTGGTGAATGTCGTTGACATTAGCCACTGCTGAGACAGCACTGTAGATTCTGTAGTAGACAACTCCATCCACCTGAGTAGTCACAGAGTCTCTGGTGAGGATCTATAGAGCAAAAACAAGGCAAGATCACAGCAATGGAAAGAGTGATAGCCAACCCCTAAAGCCCTTCTTCACAAGAAAGTGTTAATTACAGTTCATGCCAATAGTCACCAAATCCTGTCCTGGGTTGAATATAACCTCATCCTACTCAGTAACAACATTTCAACCCAGATTTGGTCCCTATCGACCCCTGTAACTTCATTTTAGAGAACATTTACATCCCATAGGCAGAAGCTCTTGACTTGCCAAGGTAAGAATAGAGACCCCCATTTTAAGGATTAGTAGAACCCTTTTGGAATTCTATCATCTTCTATTTCTAAGTAGATGGAGAGCACTTGTTTCCTGATACCTGTGATCTACTTGGTTTTCAGTTTTCAGATGTGATGAAGCAATACTGCTTAGAAAACATAGATGGCACCAGAGACCGTGTTCTATATTCAAGTAAAGCACAACTGATTCAGATTTGTAGAGAAGCTCAGCATTCATCAATCTGAATAATGTGACAGGGTATTTTGGAGCAAATGAGTGATTTCTGCGTGGATCATGGAACACAGAGGCCACAACTGTCCAGAATAAAGCCAGAAAATTTCTCCTCTAGGTCAGCAAGCATTCCAGGTGCTGTGATGGAGCTGAATTCTGCACTCAGTCCTGAGGTTCCTGACAGAGGCCCTGGAGATGTTATTTTTTGAGTCTTGATTGAGTGTCCTATCTTCTCATTATCTCTGCCCTCCCCCTAAGTCCTTCTCCCATTGTAGATCTACTCACAGTTATTTCCCCCTCTCCAACAGTTCACTTTGGTTATGAGAAAGCAAATTAATCATTAGTAACTCGGTCTTTGCTAGTATCCAGTTATTGGTTTTGGTCATTCACTATAGTATTTCAAGAATCATTTGAAATCCAAATACAGGTAAGCCCTTCACAACCTCTGCCCTGTCTCCACACTTGTCTGCTCTGTTGCATCCAAACAAAAACCAACTTAAGGTCAAACACAAAGGTGAGCTGAGCACAGTGGTGCATGCCTATAATCCCAGCAGCTCAGGAGGCTGCAGCAGAAGGATCATGAGTTCAAAGGTAGCCTCAGCAATTTATTAAGGCCCTAAGCAACTCAGTGAGACCCGCTTTCAGGGGTGAGTTGTTAAGTGCCCCAGAGTTCATTCCCCAGTAGAAAAAAAAAAGCAAAGGTGATTAATACAGGTATTACTTTAAAAATCTTAGAAAATGGAGCTGGGATTGTGGCTCTGTGGCGGAGTGCTTGCCTAGCAGGTGGGAGGCACTGGGTTCAATCCTCAGCACCACATAAAAACAAATAAATAAAGTTATCATGTCTATCAACTGCTAAAAGATGATGATGGCAAGGATCATAAAATAACCAAACACTGCTCTCTGCCTCCATTCTCTTCAGCTCTTTGTATGGTGAGTTATCTGTCTCTCTCAAGCATCTGTTGAGTCATTCTCCACCCCAGCTTCCCTGCCAACTGTCTTCTCTCAGACTTTCTTTTATCTGGTCATCCCGAGTCTTCTAGTATTTTCTAATGTTTTTATCAGTGCAATATACTTATATATAATTGTGGGGTTTATTTTGACATATTCCTACATGCATGTAATATAAGTTGTTCCAGGTCATTTAGTGTTTCAAGTATTTGAGCCCTCATGTCTTCTAGTATTTGAGCTCTTGCCCTGGACTCCTTTGGCAAAACAAAGCCAAGAAGTTTTAGGAGCCAACAACAGCACTCAGAGCAGGTCCCTGGGGATTCAGTTTATCCTCCTCTTATTGTTCAAAAACATACATATAATGGAGATGTAGGTTTTATTTCTAGTAACACATCTATAATCTTTTACCTCTTGTGGAGGAATGTTGCAAGTAACTGTTCGGAGATCAACTTTAACAAACACATCTATGCAGGGCAGAACCAGGATCAGACCTACAAAACAGAAAATTCATTTAAATTTTTACCTATTGAAAATAATTAAGGAGACCCTCATCACTTTACAAAACACATGTATGAAGATGTGAATTTGGTGTCAACATACCTTATATATAATCAGAGATATGATAGATTATGATATAATGGTGTATTAAGAATTGTAATGCAAAAATAAATAATTTTAAAAAAAATAAAAGAATTAAAACAAATAGTCTCCAGCTATTTGGTACATCATTTTCACAGGGCTGTATATGTTTCTAGATGATCTTCAATATGAACACATTCAACTTTGGGGATTAAAAAAAAATAAACAATTGCCTAAGAATTAAAGTCTTTTGGTACAATGCTAATGATCCTTGGCATTTAATCTTCGATATTTTAAAACAATCTATTTCTTTCTAAGTGTTTAATTTGATGTTGATTTAAAAGGACATTTTGGAAATTGGTTTTCTTATAATAAAGGTACAATATAAAAAATTCAGGAGACAGAATTTTGGTCTTGATTATTAGTGAGTGCCAAGATTCTCAGCATCTTCAAGTGTATTGAAGGAATAATTGAACTAAAATTTTCCCAAAGCTGGGCATGATTGTGCACACCTATAATCCCAGTTACTTGGTAGTCTGAGACAGGCGGACAAGGCCAAACTGGAAAACCTAGTGAGACCCTGACTCGAAACAAAATTTAAAAAAAAAANTCAGGGTCTCAGATTTCCTGAAACCAATGCTTGGCAAAACAGCCATATTCTGGTTCGAGGACAATAACATTCTGTGATTGTAAACACTTTTCCTTCTCTCTGCATTGTGAAACATTGGGGTTTGGTGTCATCAGGTAAGCGTGGGTATAAGAAAACTCATTAGAGGACCCTGTAAATCCTCAGCATTACCTTGAGGATGTTCTTTCTTTATTATAAGAATTACAAGGATTAGAACCACAAGGCATGTCAGCAGGATGGGGACGCTAATCCATTTCTGCTTATCAGGAAAGTTCTGTATGACTGTTTTCGTTCTCAGGTTAAGTAAGCACCATGAGAAGGAACAGCAGCACAGGCAGAGTACACTGCTGGAATGTTCTCTTTCTTTTGGTCTCTAAACATTTCTGAGACTTGTGGTAAGAACGACTGCCCTATTTATTTGCTTTTTTGGTATCAGGTCTCTGTGGTTAAGAGCATGGCCCTGAGAGCTTCTGGAGTTAAGTCCTAGCCTTGCCACTTTGTACCCTTGTGACAGGGAACATGCACTCAACTTTTCTGAGCTTTGGTGGCTTAATACATACAAGATGGTAGTAATAGGTATGTAATAGGTGCTCAAGGAGTCAAAGTTCTTATTGTAAATACTTTTTATTATTGAAGAATAATTTGCAATTTGCAAAAGTGGAGAAGTTTTCCGTTAGCAATTTGGCTCGTCTCCCTTTTGTCCTTATGACATGCTGAGGTAACTCATTAGCCCCAGAGACACGTATGACGAGGTTGGTTATCCTGGGACATTAAGTAGCGAAATCTTCTGGGAAAATTCATTTACAAGAGACACATTTTTCTCCAGAGTCTTCCAAGTTGTGGCTTTTCTGCCTCTTTCACATCATTATTATAATCTGAGCACCCAGGAACAGGATAATTTTGTTATATTTTTCCTCTGTTTGATGATTCTTACATTTGCTGTCTTGGCAAACTCATAAGAACATCCATAATGCATAATGGATGTTGCTCTCTTTTCCTTGGGTTCTTTATGAAATTCGACAAGTAAGATTATATTACTTAAAATAGCCAAGTGTCACTCACAAGTTTCACCTTTTGAAGCATCTCAGGTTTTTTTCATGTAGCAGATATCTGACCAAATACAAAATACACAGAATATCACTATGCATAAAAACCTTTCTAACCCCAGAGATTTTGTAGTGTAGATAGAAAGACAAAACTTTTACTTAAATATATCATAAGAGGAAGCCAAAAACAAATGTTACCAGAGAAATAGAGCTAAAAAATCATCTCTTAAGATGCTTTTTGATAGTCTTTTAAGAATATTAAAATTAACCACATGGAATTGCCATTTTTGTGAACCAAAACAAATAACAGCAATTTTGTATGGTTCAACTAAATATACACTGAGACTTTGTGAGAATTAAATCAATATCGAAGTTTAGAAATAAGATATTGAACTGACGCCCTCACCTTCACTCTGGTCAAAGAAAAAAAAATCTTTTTATAACATGAACAGTTTGGAATATTTTTCCTTCCAAAGTTTTAGAGAAAAGATGAAAATGAAACTATGCTAGATATCAAAAAGCCTGAAAGTTTATCTTTACCTCCAACTGTGAGAATGATCTTAGGTAAACCATCAGACCTATGTTGGCTTCAGTTTCCTTATTTTAAAAACCAGGGGACTGGACAAAGGGAGTCATAGTATGGCCTCCAGCTCTGTTGGTCTGTTGGTCTACTTGCCATGAAAGGAAATTACCTTTTACTCTTCCATTAGCCCTTTTCAAAGAGCAAGAATCAAATCCCAACCATTTGAATGTTGGCTCCAAACACCTTCATGGTCTATGTTGGCCATTTACTCTATTTTGGGGGAGGGGAGTAACCGCGGGTTGAGCTCAGGGGCACTCCCCCAGCCCTATTTTGTATTTTATTTAGAGACAGGGTCTCACTGAGTTACTTAGTGCCTTGCTTTTGCTGAGGCTGGCTTTGAACTCACCATCTTCCTGCCTCAGCCTCTGGAGCAGCTGGGATTACAGGCATGTGCCACCAGTCCCAGTCATTTACTCTTTCCCCTCGTTGTCCTGACATGCTCTTATTGGCCCAGGTAAGCCGTGTCCAGGGACATAACCACCAACTTGGCTCACATTCACAGCCCCTCTCAGGGGAAGAGTTTGGAAACAGATCCAGATTTCTAATCTCTCAAACTGGTGGCCACTCCCAGGAGGGCACATCCTTCTATTATACAGAAGAACTCCAGTTTCCTGAGATTTTGCTTTGACTCCCAGTCCGTGCCACCAGGAAAAATAGTGGTGGTGGCAGCAGAAGTAAGGGATGCCCGTGATCCACAACAGGAGTAGCCACTGTGTCATACCTGGTCCCTTGGCTTTGTCGGCTTGGATGCGTCCCAGTCGGAATACCACAGCACGCTCGTACTCCTTAATGATCTAAGAGGTTAAGGGACAGCATTTAGTCTTAATGGTTTGCTGGCTAATATGGAGAGCCCCATTTAATTCCCAGGGTATTACCTTCAAGCACATCCATATGGAGATGGGGAAGGTAATGATCATCAACAGGAAAGAGAGGGAAAACAGGATCCAGCCACAGACACCCAGCTGCTTTTTGTTGATGCCTAAGAAATGAGAAAGAAGCAAGCCTGTGATTGGTGCAATTCTTTCAGGAGGCCTCCAGCCGAGTAGGTGAGGAAACTATCCAGAGGGCTGGCAACGAGGAGACCCAAATCCATCCACACCCTTGAATGCAGACAAGCACACAATGTTTTCAGGTTTTTAGAAACTGAAACTGATCTGTTCCTTCCAAGAGAAGTCTCATAGCAATCAATAACAATAATTATCATTGTATTTCTATACAGCTGACATGGTTTATTATTCTCAAAAGAAATAAAATTGCTTTTCCCAGAATATGGTCCAATGGATCACCCACATCAGAACCTTCAGATTCTTGAGCCTCATGAATTCTCCAGGTGAAATTCAAAATAATTTATAGGTAGGTAGGTAGGTAGGCAGGTACTATTATCCCCAGAGGGCAACAATGTAGCACACAGAAAAACTTTTCTTATTTTTTTTTTTAACTAGGGACTGAACCCAGAAGTGCTTAACCACTGAGTTTATACCTCCAGTGCTTTTCATTTTTTATTTTGAAACAGGTCCTCACTAAGTTGGTGAGGCAGGCCTCAAACGTGCAATCCTCCTGCCTCAGCCTCTGGGGTCACTGGGATTACAGATGTGTAGCGCCTGGCTGTGGAAGTATATTTTGAAGAGCCTTTAGGTATCAGTTTCTTGCATAGAAATGCAAGTCTCTTAGCAACTATATGACCTTACATAAATCACTCAATCTCTGTAGGTCTCTATTTCTTCATCTGTAAGATGGGGATTGAAATTACCTACTTTGGAAGATTTCATGACTAATTAGATAACTCGTCATGCATTGCCATCTCCATTAGTAAACTTGGATTACCACTACTACTCCTATTTTATGGATGGACAGGAATTCCAGGGACTTGTCAGATCTTGATAGCTGATATTTTTCACTTTTCATGGAACTTTGTTTTATTGACTTATTGCATTAAATTTCTTTTGGTTAATCACACATTATGATGGCAAGGGTACTTTGTCTTCATGAATACTGTCTTGCAATGAGATGAAACTGAATTCAAATCCTACCTCAATCACCTAAAACTGTAGTTTTAGTTACATCAATTACATAATTTTTCAGATGTTTATTTGGAAAACATGTGTGTCTGATTGATCTTCTTATTTTAGAATTCTCTATGCTCACCACTCTGTGCCCTGCCCCCGCCCCCTTTCTTTTTTCTTTTCTTTTTTTTTTTTTTTGCACCAAGGATTGAACTAAGCGGCACTCAACCGCTGAGCCACATCCCTGGCCCTATTTTGTATTTTATTTAGAGACAGGGTCTCACTGAGTTGCTTAATGCCTCACTTTTGCTGAGGCTGCCTTTGAACTCTCCATCCTCATGTGTCAGCCTCCCAAACCGCTGGGATTATAGGCCTGCATCACTGCACCCAGCAAAGTTTCTCCCTTTCAATCCTCATCACCCCCATTCTTTTCTCCTTGACAACCATCCCCATTTTCATCCCTACATTTCTCTCCATTGAGACACATTCTCCTCATGGACAGGAGCACAATTATATTGATTAGTTATCTCCACCCAGGAAATTCCTTAAATACCATGTTATCTCCATCTCAGTAAAAGCTTTAACAACCCACCTGATTGCCCAGGTTAGAGACTCAGGGCATCATTTCCTCTTCCCTATTCGACACCAAAGTCTCTGAGCCTAAATGATATCTCCTCAAAAGCATCCCTACTTAGCCATTTTACTGCTATTGATTCATTGGGACCTGAGCCATATTTGTTAATCCTTAGAAGAGTCCTAGGCTTTTGCTCTTGCAAGCAGTGCTATGATGAATGTCTTTAAACATCTGTTGTTGTTTTTTGTTTTTGTTTTTGTTTGTTTGTTTTTGTTTTGTGCCCTGTGTAGGATAAATATCTAGCAGTGGAGGTGTTAGGCCAAATGAATTAGTATTTATGATTTTGATCCGTGGTAAATGTCCTTCAAAAAGTCTGTACCCACCTGTATCTGCACTAACAGTGTAGGTCTTATTCTTATAAGATAACTTTGAGTTTCTCAATTGTTGTATTCTCATAGGTGAAAAGTATCTAAGTTCTAGATACATTATTTCAGTACTAAAAACTTTTGAGTAAAAATATTCTTTTATAGGGTTCCTTTTTAGACTATTATGATGTGGGATAAAAAAGATACTTTGTGCATTCTCAAAAAAAACCAACTTTGTTGTATTTTATGGATTAGCACATTTTTTACCTTTTGTAACATAGCCCATATCTTCTCATTGAAAAAAAAAATCTAAAGATATAAAACTAAAGACTTCCCTACTTCCTCCTTCTCAATTCTGCTTTCATCTAGAGAAATTCCATAGTTATCATCAATTTGGTGTATGTCTTTAAGGACCAATCACTATATATTTGCACACTATATATTTACATTTAGAAAATATTTGGCTTGATTTCCAGATTTATATATTTATTTATTTATTTATTTATTTTTGATGAATGTACCACACTGTACCCAAGCAAATTGGTGCAGCCAATTTGGAAAGCAATATGGAGATTCCTTGGAAATCTGGGAATGGAACCACCATTTGACCCAGCTATCCCTCTCCTCATTCTATACCCAAAGGACTTAAAAACAGCATACTACAGGGACACAGCCACATCAATGTTTATAGCAGCAAAATTCACAATAGCTAAACTGTGGAGCCAACCTAGATGCCTTCAGTGGATGAATGAATAAAAAAATGTGGCATATATACACAATGGAATTTTACTCAGCATTAAGAAAGAACAAAATCATGGCATTTGCAGGTAAATGGATGGCACTGGAGAAGATAATGCTAACTGAAGTTAGCCAATCCCAAAAAAACAAATGCCAAATGTTTTCCCTGATATAAGGAGGCTGACTCATAGTGGAGGAGGGAGGGAGAGCCTGGGAGGAATTGATGAATTCTAGATAGGGCAGAGGGGTGGGAGGGGAAGAGAGGAGGCAGGGGATTAGCAAGGATGGTGGACTGTGATGGACATCATTATCCAAAGTACATGTATGAAGACTTGAATTGGGTGTCAACATATCTTATATACAAACAGAGATATGAAAAATTGTGGTATATATGTGTATTTAAAATTGTAATGCAAAAATAAATAAACAAAATAGTCTTCTGTAAAAAAGGAAAAAAAACTAATTAACTTTTATATCTTTCCAAGTCATTACATACTCATCTACCTTAATCATACTCTCCCATCTTAAATCTGTGTTTTGGCTCACTTAGCCATTCTCCTGTGGATTGACATTCAGTTTATTTGCAGTTTTCCCCCTTACAAACAAAGCCGCAATAACTGTGCTTGTACCTGCCTTGCCGGTCAATAGGCATTTCCATGGAATCTTGATAAAAGTGCTGAGAAGGCACATAGTTCTGCCATCCTTGGTGCCTTTCCTCCCTGCTGACACTGCAGTATTTGGTATTCAGACACCTTGGGTGATTCTGGGGTCTGATGTTACCAGCACAGCACAGTCTCACTGTGTAGCTGAGATTTCAAAAAGGATACTGCCTACATTTGATGCCTTGAGCTAAATTCTGGATATTTTCCAAAGAGCCTCAGTCTCAATACCAAGCTGCATAAGAATTTATCACAGAGAAAACTACAGGGCTCCCCAGAGTCCTAGCAAGCCCTCCCATCATTACATGTCCACTGGAGGCTGGACTCCGTTAGGTAAGAAGCATGCTGAGAGAGAAAGGAGATGACAATGTGATTAATTTTCTAAGATTTACACCTGAGCATTAGAATCATCAGTGCCTCTGCTGCTGGGAGCACTGGAGGGGCCTCCAGGTATTATCAGCTGTGCTAAAGTGGGGCTTTGAGCCTTTGTGCACCACCCTGCAGCCTCCCAGCTCAGCCTGAGGAGCTTTCACAGGCCTGGGGGAGACCCCAAGGTACTATCTTTGTAGCTTCCAAGGGAGCAAATCTTTCAGGTAACCTTTCCACCCCCTACATCCATTCCCACCAGGAAGTTATGCTGAGAACTGGATTTGAGGATTATAATTCTGAATGAAATGAAATGCTTTTGCTAGCTCTGGAAGACCTTCAGAAATTGCCCTACTGCCTTCAGGTCAATCTAGCAAGGCTCCTGCCAGAGCCCTCCCTAGAGACTGAGAGGATGATGGAAGAAAATACCAAAGCTCTGACCACACCCAACCGTCTGCTTTATCGAAATCCACCAATGTCTGTGCACTTTCCGCGGACAATTGCCACGTAACCATAAAACCATATTATCATATGCTTACTTCCTGGAGAGAACTAGATTTTGCTTCCTCCAACAAATTGCCTCTAACTCATGGATTCACTTAGCAAGTATTTTACCAGATATGTGCCAGGCACGGTGCTAGAGCTGCGGACTCTAAGAAGAATAAGCTATGGGACTCACTATCTGGAATCCAAGTACTGTGACAAAGAACAGAAGAGTTTTAGTCAACGACTTCCTTTCGGTCTGCAAGGAGAAAGGTAGAGCCACCACACAGGAGCTGAGGCCCAGGGCCATGACCCTGGGGAAAGGGACCTGGAGCCTCCACTGGAAGGACTTCAGAGGTCAGCAAGGCCAACCCTTTGCTTTGGGCCTCCTGGCAGCATTGTCACCATCATTCTGATTTCTCTTTAGGCAAGATGGCACCCATAGTTCCACAAACTGACAGCAATTCACGTCTCCTTTTCCTGACTTAGGCCGCGAGGCAAACCCAAGAGGACCAGCAGAGATAAGCTCTGGGCTCTGTCCTTGGTGCTTAGATACAGCCCTGTGTGCCAAAGAAGTAAGTACCCCCAGGTCGCAGGGTAAAGGCTCAAGGCAAGATTGGGTGCTGGCCTGAGGCTACAAACTAGGGACAAATATTCCAAATCAGTAGCCCCGTTGAAATGGCATCGGAACTAGGAAGGAATTACAGTAAATAAGCAAGTGAGGTGACCTGGTTGCTGGATTCTCAACTTTGGCTTGGTCAATGATATTTAAATATTAGATCGATACTACTTACGACATTGGACCACGAATCTGTTGCCGTGATCAACCTATTCAGATATTATGACATTATTTTAAAACGTCAAAACAGAGTGGTATACATTATATGTCAGGAAAATGAAAATTAAAGCCACAGGAGATATTAGCATGTAGTTCTCAGAAGAGCAAATATTAAAGATGACAATACCATGTTTTAACAAGATAATGGAGCAACTAGAACCCTGAGATATACTATCGGGAATGTGCATTGGTATAGTCATCTATTGGAAGTATCTACTAAACCTAAATATATACCTACTTTATGATCCAATGTTCAGCAGATAATACCTGAGAGAAATGAGTGCTGAGGACAGGAAAAACATGTTCTAGAATGTTCATCACAATTTCATAAAAGCCAAGAAACCAAGAGTCATTCAATTCATCAGCAGTAGAATAGACAAAGTTATAAATAAAGCTGTGGCATATTCATACAAAGGAATACTAACTACTCAGCAAGTAAACAGATAAAACTACTTTCTGCAAAATGTGGATGAATCTCCTAAACACGGTATTAGGCAAAACAAACCATATGCTATGTATAGGATCTGACTTATATTCTATGATTTATTCAAGAACAACAAAGTACTACTATGAATGAAGTCCGAGGAGTAACTATCTCTAAGAAGTGGGGTTGGGGAACTAACTAGAAAGGAACATGAGGGAGACTCTTGGAAGACCAGATGTGTCTGTTTATGTAGGCATCGAAAACATAAACTTACACATTTATGTGATAGTAGGAGCAAATGTGACTCCATTTTGTTTTATGACTTCATCCTGTAAAACAACCATGCCAAGTAGAAGAGTCATGACTGGGGCAAGATGTTCTTTTCCTTTTGCTATAGAAACCTTTAAGAACATGGAACTACCTAATGGGGCATTGTTTCTGTAACTAGGGTAACGGGGCTCTGTTTCTGTAACTGGGGTGACTGGGCTAACTGTGATTGGTTAGGCTTCCCTCCGCTTGACTGCACTGTCCCGCTTCTGTAACCTGGCTTGCTTGCATTGGCTAGACCCCCTGAACATCCCTTTTGCGGTTTTCAGGCTTATAAGGAGTGCCCTTGCAATTGTTTGGGGCTGATCAGGGGAACAGCTTTATGTTCTGGTCAGCCACCACCGGTGTGCTTCAATAAAGGCTTGATTCGATTATATGTGAGTGGTCTGGAAGTCAGTTTATGAAACCCTGGGATGAAGCTTTAACCATAACATTTAGAGTGTGTAGAAATAAATGAAGACCAGCCAAATGAGAAAAGCAAAGACTTTTTACTCAGAGCTTGCCATGGCAGGGACTCAGCCACCATCACCTGAAGAGACTCCAAAGCATCAGGAGTAGGAAAGCTATCAAGTGGGAAACAGGGAAGGCTCAGATGTGCACCCAGATGGAAACCATTGGTTTAGGAAAGCCGTAGGCGGCCAACCAGAAGTGGAGCATCTCTGGGATCGGCTATGGATACATGTTTGGATTTCTCTGCTGCATCCTAAGTTGGAAGTGAGGGCAAAAAGTAGGCAAGCTGTCAGTTTAAGTCCTGGCCACTTGGGGCTGATTCTTACAGAAGTTGTTTGGCTTCCTGGATTAGAGATAGCAATCTGGCTTTCTACAAATCTGAAATATACAGGCCGGCTTCCTGGGCAAATAGCTGCAAATTACGGGCCAGAGTTCCATGTTTATATATGGCCTGGCCATTGTCCCTTTGTACATTCAGTCTCCCAAGTCAAACACTCAAGATATATATGTCATGTTCCAATAAATAATTCAAATAAAAGCCACAGTGTATAATACTGGGCTAGTTCTGGGGATGGAATTTCACTACTTGCTCTGCATCCTTAGAAAGAAGAGAATAGAATATACTCAGTAAAGCCAGCCCGTGGGCAGACAGGGGACATGCAGAGCAGGGACGAGAAGAACAGGCCAGACAGCCTCTTATTCTGTTCCAGCCCCTCTCCTCTCACATCTTGGTTTCTTCTCTGTAGCATGACCATAATGACCATAATGACAATAACAGCTAGTTGTGAGGATTAGGTAAAACAATGCATGGGAAGAACTATTAGTCACATGACTGGGCTCTGTTGCCATCCCTACCCAGGATTTTCCAAGAGGTTGTGCTTTGAACCAAGACAGCCTTGGAGCCCCTCGGTTCCATTCAACTTTTGACAGGCATCTTTCCTTTCTTAGAGCATTTCCCCCCAAAACTTGTCAGTGTGAATTCTTCCTATGCACCTTTGAGATTTGATGTGAGGACTTCAAAAATTCTCTTCCCAGTTTTGCAATCTGAGACTCTCTTTCAGGATTTTTTTTTTTTTTGCATGTAAGCATCAAAGAAATTAGTGCATTTCTCTCCCAGTTTCTGTGGGGAGTAGGAACTCAGTTTCAGTGGGCACCTTTCTCTCCATCTTATAAATGTCATATTCCAATAAAGACCTGAGAAGCATATTAGTGAACTCACATGGCTAAGACCCCACCACCCACCCCCACACCACACACAAAGTCCTTCATAACTTTTCTTTTATCTCACCCCAACCTTTAAAATCCCAACCACTCTTAGTTTTAGTGAGTTGGGCTCAGACAACCTTCTGGCTTCTCTCCTCTGCTGAGATAGCTTTAAGTAAAATCTTCCTTGTTTGATTAACTGCTCAGTCAAGTTTTTCTTTGGCAATTTATATTTTATTCATTTATTTATTGTTACCAAATAAATAATATATTTATTTTGAGGAATTTATTTCACTAAGCCATATAATTCATGTGCAATAAAACTGACCCTTTGAAGTTGTGTACTTATGTGATTTTTCGTAGATTCACAATGTTGTGCAGCCACACCAATATCTAATTCCAGACTATACTTCCACAGCGTTCCCCTTTCTCAGCCCTTGGCCTTCTCTGTGCCGCCGCTTTCTCTGCGGGGTAATGGTTCTTATGTATGTGCAAGAACTAAATTTTCAATAATATACAATGAAACATTTAGATTGCTGAGGATTTTTATCCACTGAAGTAACCTAGCTACTGACATTTCAACCACTTTCAGAGAACTTTTGGAACCTTAAGAAAGAATGCAGAGAGGCAGTGACTCAGGAGGCTGAGGTAGGAGGATTTCAAGTTCCAACCCAGCCTTAGCAACTTAGCAAGGCCCTGAGCGACTTAGGAAAACCCTGTCTCAAAAACAAAACAACAACAACAACAAAAACAAAACAAAAAAACAGAAAAGAAAGAAAAAAATGCAGGAAAACCAAGTCTTTGGTTCAGAGCTACTAAATCAGAGGCGGATGGTGATCTTATCATCCAGGCTAGCCCTGTGAGAGCACAATATGATGTTATCCTGAGAGTCTTCTAAAAGATGTACATTTCAGTTCCAGAATCTGTGCTAGGCAGTTGAAACATACGGTTTCACAGTGGATGAAAACATATCATCCACTGTGATTGCCTTTCACCATTTGGTCTCTTTATAAAGAAATACTTAGGATATATTTTGAAATAGAACATTCAAAAAATTATAAAAATAATGTAGTTAATGCCTTACACCCACCACCCAGCTTAAGAATTTAAGCATTGTCCACAAAGTGCAAACCCCCTCGTATAGCCCGGTCCCCAGCACCCGTCTCCCCAGCATCCGTCTCCCAGTCATGCCCCACAGCTCCCTTTTTATGATGTCCATTCTTTCCAGCCCAATGCAGCTACAACCCCAAGGCTGCCACTTAGAGACCAGGCTTGACACACAGGCTCTTAGCACAGCAAGAATTCAGATTCTCAGGTGGCAGGGATCACAGTGGTCTCCATTATGGGTCCAGTGACCCAGCTAACATGCTAACATGACTAGAGAAGGACATTGAGGTTTTCGCACATATTTATCCTTTTGCCTTTGGGTCCCCAGCCCCCCTCTTGCATCCCACATTCTCCCCTATGTCACCTAGCCTCAGGGCTCAACTTACATCACTTTCTTTCCTAGGAAGGTGACTCTCATCCCCACCCTTGGATGCCCCCTTTTAATTTCTGAGCCTACCTCTGTCATCCCTTTTCCTATTTCATTGTCATTTTTCGTTAACTCCTGTGTCTTCCCTATACATTTTTAGTGCTTTGAAGGTAGGTGTTTTATTTTTATGTCTTCCCCTCCTCACCCACAGTAGATGCCATACAAGAGAAGTGAACGGTGCCCGTGTACCCACTTTGAAGTCTCAGAATAACGCTCAGTAACATAACAGAGTTTGAACTGCTCTTGTCTGGAAATAATGATCCATCAGACGAGATTCTGTTTTCTCCCAAGAGAGTCAATTAAGCTGAGAACCGTATGCCCTTGAATTTTCTCCGTCGTGCTTTCTCCCTCTCTGTCCCCGCACCCCCACATCATTATGAGAAGACAATAAAGAGAAAATGTTTTCCTTGCATCATTCTCCACTGTCCCCATGCTCCCCACACTTCCAGTCCTCTCTAAAATAACAGCACTGCTAACAACAAGTACAAGCACTTTGTCCTTAAGATTTAAGCTTAAATATTCTCATGATGGTGTCATTTCCACCGGCAGTAAAGTCGAAAACACCTGGAGAGCACAACAATGGTGGGATAATTAAGTGACCCCTGACACACACACACACACACACACACACACAGTTTCATGTTATGCATAATTGCTTTAAAGTTTTAAAAAAACATGGGAAAATCATTATGGTAAAATGTTAAGAGAAACATGTAGTAGAATTTTAGGTAGTAAGATTTTATGGCCAGTAAGACCCCAATTATAGCAATACATGCATGCATAGAAAGAATTTTAGAAGAAAATTAACCAAAATATGAAACGTGGTTATTTTTGAGTGGTGGAAATACAGTGATTCTGAGTTTTCTTTCTTTCTTTCTTTTTTTTTTTTTTTGAGTTTTCTTAATTTTTGATAGGTTTATAATTCTGAATTTTCTGGGTTTTTAATATAATTTTTTAATATTTATTTTTTAGTTGTACACAATGCCTTTATTTGTTTATTTATTTTTATGTGGTGCTGAGGATCGAACCGAGGGCCTCACACGTGATAGGCGAGCGTTCTACCGCTGAGCCACAATCCTAGCCCTTTAATATAATTTTTAAAAGTAAATTCAAAATAAAAAGCATGTCAAGTGAAAAAAAAATTTGTGTGTGTTTGCAGAAAAGAGAAGATCAGATTATTTCCTGGAGAAAAATAAAAAGTGTTCAGAGTGAAACAATCACCTTCCCTGGATTTGGGAAGATGTATTAACAATTCTCTCTATTCACCTTCAATCCTGTGAAGATTAAACTGGCAATAGAATTCAGCAGCTTTCTGGTTCTTTCTGCTGAGAATCAAGGGTTTTGAGCATCAAACATAAAATCTAAGTAAAACCCTAGGGGTAAACACTTTCTTTTCATCATCTGAAATTCATTTTCCCTCTTGTGTTTTTCTCTGAAATAGGTATGAACCTATTTCAAAAAAAGAACATTTTTCAGGAAAGTTCAAAATTGCTTAAAAGAAATACAGTGGTCACAAAGCATAGGCTCTGGCAACTTCTCTGGAGCTGGTTTAGTTGCAGGATCTCAAACCCAGCTGGACCTAGAGTACTAGAATTTTTAGGACGGAGGGACCAGTTTGCATTTAGACAAGCTCCCCAGGAAGTTACTTGGGTATTCTAGATTCCAATTAATTTCACTTTGAAAAAAAGGGGGCAGGAGTGAATGTCAAAAACTAGTGAGTAGCAGTGTGCTAGGAAATGTTTAACAATATGGTTACTGGGAGGGGGCAGCCTTCATTTGTAGGCACTTCTATTCATGTAAATGACACCTTCACCCCCCAGCCCCCAAGCACCAGTTGATTCTAATGCACCCTTGTGATATCATGAACTTGAAGTTAGAGATGTGCATTAGTGTTTTTTTTTTTTTATTGTTGTTTTGTTTTGTTTTTAGTAGGGGGTACTGGGGATTGAACTCAAGGGCACTTGACAACTGAGCCACCTCCTCAGGCCTATTTTGTGTTTTTTATTTAGAGACAGGGTCTCACTGAGTTGCTTAGTACCTCACTTTTGCTGAGGCTGGCTTTGAACTTGAGATCCTTCTGCCTCAGCCTCCCAAGCTGCTGGTATTACAGGCATGTGCAGTGCACCTGGCATGGGTCGTTTTTAAAGCTGGCACATGACAGCAGCAAACTACTGGTAAGACCATTGCTGGGTGCTGGGAGCCGTTAGCCAAGTAGGTATGACAATTTCCTTGCCAGCGTACCCCATGTTGCAGTGACATTGAATGTAGGTGACCTTGTTCAAGGACCAAGGCGGATTAGGGCGTTCCTGGTTTAGGTTCCAGGTTTAAGGTTTAAGATTATTCCTGCTGGGAATAGGGCATATCCTGCTGCCTGAGTGACCCTTGAATTCTCACGGGATTCAGACAGTATATTTTGGAGATAGAAGCCCAGTGGAGGTGGATTTGGGCAGAGAACGGGGATTTGGGCAGAGAACGTGGATTTCCCCAGAACGTGATTGTAGATGGCTGGTGTGAGTTCAGGAATAAAGAGTTGCTGTTTGAATCTACAAGCTGTGTGGTGGCTCGTGATTGTGTGCCCAGCCAGACTGCGGCATTTGTGCCCAGCCAGACTGTGGCAGCTGGGGGTGATGACAAGGACTCAGTTCTCATTTAATTCCCTCATCACCTGCAAGTAGGAATTTCCGTACTATGTAGAGGACTGTCTAGTGCATCCTAGTTGGAGGAAAGTGAGGGCAAACTTATTCCACAAACCTCAGAGAATGGTCAAATGATCCAAAGCACAGGAAACTGTAAACTGTAAACTAGAAGTCCTAGTCCTGGTTTTTCTGCCATAGTGCAAATTTTTCATTGTATTAAAAGATCAAAACCAAGAAAACTTACAAATGCTTTCAAATATCTCACTGGTGATGCAACTTCAATCATGCAATCTTCCCAGCCACTGTCTTAACCTGTTAGAATGGAAGTTTTACTGTCTCAAGGAACATCTTGTTTAAAAAGATGACAAAAGTTATCCTGGCAGAGACCTCCACCTCCACTACCATTTCCAGGTGGTATCTGCTGCCTGCAGCATATCAGTCTAGCTATATTTACTTCAACAGCGTAAATGTCTTTTTTTGTTTTTTAAGAGAGAGAGAGAGAGAGAGAGAGAGAGAATTTTTTAACTATTTATTGTTTAGTTTTCGGCGGACACAACATCTTTATTTGTATGTGGTGCTGAGGATCGAACCCAGCACTGCGCGCATTCCAGGCAAGCGCGTTACCGCTTGAGCCACATCCCCAGCCCCAGCGTAAATGTCTTTAAAGTATACTTTTTCTTTTATAAATTAATAATAATAAATGTGTTCTCAATTTCTGACTACGAATTTTTGGTCACATAAGGTATAGAGTGTGCATTAGATACATATGTACATGTGCACACCATCAACACCATCATCATGGTTTTCGGACCTTCAAGGTTTTTCTGGGGTTTTTGGTACCACAGATTGAACTCAGGGGCACTCGACCACCGAGCCACATTCCCAGCCCTATTTTGTATTTTATTTAGAGACAGGGTCTCACTGAGTTGCCTTAGCACCTTGCTTTTGCTGAGGCTGGCTTTGAACTTGTGGTCCTCCTGTCTCAGCCTCCCAAGCCTCTGGGATTATAGGTGTGCTCCACTGTTCCTGGTTGGACCTTCAAGTTTTTAAACCCTCTAAGTCTCAGTCTTCTCATTTGTAAAGTCAGATTATAAGAGGATCTACTTCAGAAGTACTATAAGATTTGAAAACATAACATAAGCAAACTATTCTCTAATATTTAATAGTATGTAAGGTAGCAGTTGGTACTTAGGGGCTGGGTTTCATTTTCCACAACTTCTCTCCATTTATCAAACATGATGAAACTCAAACCAGCATTTTCTTAATCATAGCATCGCCAGATGTATTTGACTACATCTTTAATATATCTTTGCTATTTAATGTGAAAAAAAGGAATGCAAAGACAAACATCAATTCCATCTCAAAATGAAGAGAAGGGGCAAATTATAGACGGTCACTCAAGAAGCAAATAGAACCAACATAAGCAAGGAATCCAAAATCATGGGCTCTAAATGGAATTGGAGCCAATTTCAATACCTATACCCCATGCTTACTCTGTAACTCTAAGCTACAATTCCTGCTTTCCTTCCTCTGTAACATTAACGTGCTTAAAACAGGAGAGAGGAACATACCCACTAAATTGTCTTTATCCTGCTTCTCAGGCGAAGACATCCCAGCATCCATCTCATGCTTGGGAAGCTTTATACTTGGCAACTTTTCATGGGTGTAGAGCCAGGCCTGGACTGTGGGCAGCACGTCAGATGTGCTTGCGAGAAAGCAGAACAGAAAGAGTGAGAGAGCCAGGGAAGTTCCTGCTCTTCAGTGAGCACCCTGAGGACTAGTTACCCTGGTGAAGGAAGCCCAGTAACATAAACAAAAGACTTATTTCATGAGTTCACAGTGTCTTTGTTCATAGAGGAAATCCAAAAGAATATGAACTTCTGGTGGTCGTGTTTCCTATAAGATATAACTGTATATTTTCTGTGTCATTTGAGTTTTATGAAATGTTTCTGTGTACCTTGTGGAATTGGTCACTCTAATGAAATGCCTGATACACAAGGCAAGTATATCCATCCTTACGTTTTAAAAAAGGAAGCTTAATCCAATTCATTCAACACAATACAGTGAGACATCTTTTAAAATTTATATCTAATCCTATTATCTTCCTTCTTAAAATAATCCAAGATGGTAAACTGTTAGGACAGTAAAGACCAAAGTCCTGAATGTTCTAGAAGATCCTGCTGGTCTGTCCCTCCCTCCTTTTCCAGCTTCACTCACATGACACCCCATTCATTCCCGCTACCAGTCCTTCTAAGACTTGATGTGTCTTCTTGCCACAGGGACTTTGGACGTGGTATCATATACATAAATATTTGACTTGAATCTGTTTTTTTTCTTGTATACCAGGGATTGGCAAACTACAACTTGCCTGCCAAGTTGGCTCTACTACCTCTTTACTTTTTAAAAAAGTTAATGGTTACTGGAACACAGCCATACCCTGTATTTCTGTATTGTGTACAGCCACCTTTGCACTGTATCAGTAGAGTTATTTGCGACAGAGACCATCTGACCTGCAGAACCTTTAAATATTGATTAGCTATCCCTTTGCAGGAAAAGCCTGCTGGCCCCATCCTACACTGCACATTTCCTTGAGGGTAGTGATTAGTTTTGGATTATTTACCAAAGCATCTGCAGCATTTAGAGCCACACAGGCCCATAGCTGATGTTCAGCAATTTTTGTTGAATGAATGAATGAATAAATAATTGGTCAAGGATTATGGCTCACAATGGCAAACCCTTTTCTTGAATCCAGAGTTAGGCTCCTGGCCAGGACTCTTTCTTTAATCACATCACATGGAATCAAGAACCATGTCAAGCTTATTTCAATACCAAAAACACCAGTTTTCCAATTTCCCAATATTTATCTTTCTCATAACAATATCCCAAATATTGTGTCTTCCTTTCTGTAAAAGCAAAACAACACAAAACAGACTCCGATCTCTCCTCATTTTGTCTCTTCTGTTTTCTTCCTAGCAAAATCATCTTAAAATATTTCCCAGAGTCTGAGTTACTTTCAACAAATACTTAATGATCTGCAGTGCGTTGTCCACTAATTCAAACTGCAGTAATAATGATGGCTGCCACTGTGGTTTTAAGAGCTAATGTGGAGCTTGGGAACTTCAGGGAAGGAGACTGGGGACCAGAGACAGATGAGAGTAGACACATGCGCATGGTCAGTGTGTGTCACCTTTCTACACTTTCTTCTGAATTGACCTTATACACCCTTGGTTATGGCTCAATATGGAAATGATGCCAGATGCATGGGGTAGGGGGTGGTAAGAAAGGAAGCTTTGTGCTCACATCACACTGCCCCATGGAGAGAAATTCTTGCTCCACTGTGAATCCTTGAGGTGACCTTGGGGTGGTTATATAACCCCTTTTTCTTTCATCTTTCTCATCTGTACAATGGAGATAATAATATCTACCTGAGTTGTCTGAGAATCACATAAAATGTTACATAGAAAATTCTCAGAGTAAAGACTGGCATTCATAGACAGTAACCATCATTACCCTGTGTGGGAGCTGAGCTATATATCTCAGGGTTCAGTTATCACCTAAAATAGGAATATTGGGTTAATTTTCACAATGTCTCCCTTTCCCCCTGGTTTCAAGTGAATGCAAGATTGGTAGTTGATTCAGAATGTCAATACAGTCAGCATCTCTTTGCTTCCTTCTGTAGTCTAGGGTTATTGTTTGCTACAAATTTGAAAGCGTGAGGCCCATTCCCGGCCTGCCTGCCTGTCAGTACATAGATCCCATCTTGTTTCTTTCTAGCCACCATGTCATCATCACTTTGTGATGAGAGCGACAGAAAAGCTTCCTGTTTCCAGCATTTCTCATGAATGGGCCATGCCAATCTTCCCTGGAATGGGAGGGCCCTTTGCCTTTGAATCAGATGCCCCTCCACAGCCCTGCTGCGAAGGCTCTAGGTGAGCTCATTTCTAAATACATTTCTCCTTCATATTGGCCAAATATCATTTATGCTGGCCCTGCCAGTCACTGAGGTATAAGGTTCAAAACAACACAAACAATAATTGTTCCCAAGGGACAGCTGGAAAGAACCTCAAGGGACCTTGCTACATACATCCCCTTGGAAGATGGCTAAGCAACTGTTTTTCTTCTTCCTGCAAAATGTTCCAATGTCTTGGCCTAGAAAGCATGAGAGGTTTCAACCAGTAATGAGCACCAACAAGCTGGGTCTCGGTACAGAAGGACCTGGGGAAATAACACCCAAGCCATTCTTAAGTTGCCTCCTTCTTTGTCCATAAATATCCACAATTACGCTTCAGATGATGAAGCTTTATGGAATTTTTCCCCACTTCATCTTGAAGGAGTGATGGTGGTAGAATTGCTGGAAGGTGCTTTTGATGAAGATTTTTCTGTCCCTACACAAGTCCATTCCTACACTAGTGAAAGTCCTGAAATGAGGAGTTTCCCCTACCTCCTCCAATGTTTGTAAATACTGTGAAGTTTCTACTGTCTTGATAGCTATATCTGCTGAACTTTCAATAACAATAATTGCTCATATTTACTGAGCTGGTTTTCTGTGCCATTTACTGTTTCTAGCTCTTTAAGTGCTATCTTTTATTGAATCCTTACAACAATCATGAGAAAAGCATATTATAAACTTTTTCCCTTCTTTTGCCTGTGCTGAGGATTGAACCCAGGACCTCATGCATGCTAAGGCAAATGTGCTACACCTGAGTGACATCCCCAGCTCTTTCTTATTTTAAGAAAGGGTCTCCTTAAGTTGTTCAGGCTGGCCTCAAATTTATAATCCTCCTGGCCCAGACTCCCCAATATCTGGAATCAAAGGCATGCACCGCTATGCCTGCAGACAGCTGTTTTTAAATGTTCAAATTCTAATCTCTTTTAACGCATAGGACATCTATTCCTAAGTATGAATATTTGCTTTTCCTTAAATGATCATCTTAGGCAAAACTGTTGCTTGCAACAATCCCTTTTATCCCTGAGTCTTTCTCCTTTCCTAAGCATCCAGTTTCAGGAACATTTTTTGGCCAGGTGTAATTCACTATGATTTCTTGCTAAAATGCACACAAATATTCCAGGATATTTGCTACTTCCTTAGAAAACTTTCCCTTTTCTTTAAATGAAGAAGTTCTCTGATTTCATTAACTCTTCACCATACACACCATTCACTGTATCTTATTTCTTCTCATTTCTTTTGGAGGGAGGGACTTTTTCTTAGTTTTATATATAATATATACATATACACACTTCATACATTATACTTAATATATAAATGATACTTGACAGTTATGAGTGGCAAATATGCTTTCCAAATTCTTTTTTTTTCCTTTTACGATGTACCTAATATCAAATATGTGAAGTTTCAATGTATTCAATGTCCAATATACTTTGTTTAAAAATCCTCCCCTTCCTAAGGTTTTAATCACCTAAACCTCTAAATATCAGTCAGGCACAGTGGCATACACTTTGAAGGCTGAGGCAAGAGGATCACAAGTTTGAAGCCATCCTGGACAACTTAGCAAGATTCTGTCTAAAAAAAAAAAAAAAAAATCTGAATGTTGGGGATGTAGCTCAGTGGTAGAGCACCCTTGGGTTCAGTCTCCAGTACCAAGGGTGGGGATGGGGGCTCTAAATATTGCCTTGATATTTGGTACAGCAGGTCCCTCCTCCATTCACTGTCTTCAGAAGTGTTTTGCTTTCCATCCTTTGGCTGTGGACATAAAATTTAAATTAAGCTTGTAAAGCTCTGTTGGGATTTTGATTGAAATTGTGTTGAGTTCCAAGGTTGAGAGATTTGATATCCTAAGTCTAGACACTACCGGCAACCATGATCATTGTATATTCTCTACCTTAAATAGGTTTTCTTTAATGATGTTCAGTTTAAAAAATCCTCCTTGAAGTTATCACTCATCTCATGTTGGATTTTTTCCTAGGTAACATGTCACAATTGCCTTTAAAAATTATTTTCTGGAGTTGCTCATGTTTGATAATGCAAACTGATCTTTGAATATCTGTGAATCCATTAAACTTTGTTAATTATTTGTCACCTCTTGAATATCGTCACATCTGTATTTTGCTTTTATACCTACCTACATTAGTATGTCTTGTTCAATGGTGGATTGCACTTTCCTTGATTTCTGATTTTATGCTGATATTTCTAATGTTTCATAATTAAGAATAATGTAAGCTATAAATACTCCATATAGATTTCCTTTAGCTGATAGCTTCCTTCTTTTCCTAGTTTGCCAAGTTTTAAAAAAAACTATGGTGAAGTTTATTACATGCTTTTATGCCTACGCTAACAGCATTTTTCTTCATTTGTTAAAGTGGTGAATTGCACTTTCCTAGTGTTATTTGACTCTTGCACTTCTGATACAACCCTAACTTGATAATGGTATGCCATTTTAAATGTTTGCATTTCTATATTTATTTATTTTACTATTCTCTTGAGAATACTATTCTCATACCATTCTTCTCAGAGTTTTGGTTCACTTTCTATTCTCTTGGAGAAAACCCCAATTCTTCTGATCCTGCTGCTTCCTTTGCATTTAGAAAGGTTGTGATCACTAGTAAATGGGAAGTTCAGCTAACATCTTCCTGTGTGCTTATTTCTTCAACTTGTCTGGGCCTTTCTTCTCCTGCCTTCTTTGGACTTTTTTTTTTTTTTTTTCTTATTTCAATATTCCTCTCTACCAACTAGGAGTTATAAACACCATTGATTTTTAGCTATTACCATACAATTTATTAGAAGTATTTAAATTTTAAAAAATCATAATGCACCATCTGAATACAAGGACCTTTGAGACACTTTAATTTTGATTACCCTTCCAAATTTACTGGCTAATCTTGTTCAATATTAATGTCTTAACTAAATTAGACATTGTTTAGTACTACGGTGTCACCTTCAAAATAAAATTGGAGGAAGGTCTTTTCTAAAATTGACATCAATTATATTTTATGAATACACAGGTTGAACTTATATGGGAAATCAAGTAGTGAGGATTAAATTTAAGTTTAACCAATTATATTAATCACCTTTACTTTATATGGACTATAGGACTTTACATTAACACTTCTGTTTTCTTTATAGAATGCCAGTCTTACAATTTTTATTTTTGGTTTTCTACAATAACCACCCAGTCTATCACCACTAATCCAACCTCCATGTTGCAGCTTACGTGAGTTTATATATATATATATATATATATATATATATGACCTTTATTTTTATGTGGTGCTGAGGATCAAATCCAGTGCCTCACGCATGCTAGGTGAGATCTCTACCACTGAGCCACAACCCCAGCCCTCTCTTGTCTATTAATTTTGAACTGTATATTGTGCTTCCTCATATACTACAGTCTATATACTATAGTCCCTAGTAATTAGTGTGAGTGTTCCAAATGTTTCCTTCACTTTTATATAAATCTCTGAGTGCCAAATATGTGCAAGATGCCAGAAATACATCTGAGATGAGGAGGATACAGTTTCTCTGCTCAGAAGCTCATAGGATAACAAAAAAACACCTCGCAGTAGCAGCACTCTATAAAGATCACTCATTCAATAACTATTTTCTGAATGGTCAACGTATATAAGCAATAATACAATATCATCTTTAAAAGTTTTATGAACGTAGACTTAAAATGAAAAAAATGATAAATTCTGGCAACTGGTATCATAAACTGTAGGAAATATATGTATTCAAAGACAATTCAATGTATTTATTCATCTGTTTCAATTGTTAGTTATAACTTTAGCATATTATTTAAAGGGTTGGGTAATCAGTAGTATAAGTAGGGTTTCAAATAAATTCAGACAAAGACTATTCAGTATGTTCGTTCAAGCACATACACAAAAACCCAAAAACCCTATCCAAGCATTTAATAAAACACAAAATATTTGTCATATCCATAAAGTTTATTTTAAAAAATTGTTAAAAACTAACCATACAGGAATATTTAATATACTTAAAAAGTTTGTTCCCCATGTTGAAGGAAAATACATTTGCAACATCTTCCAGACACCATCTTTATAAAAGTAAAACTTCTAGATGCTGAAATGTACTACAGTAGATTCTATAATTTACAATTTTAATCACAGGATTAGAATTCATTCTTCCTACGCCCCCCGCCCCCAATGTGGCAGTTGTTATTCTTAAATTAATGACATTCAATCATGTTATACTACCACAGGTCCTTAAATAGAGTACACACTGCATTACTAACAGAGCAAGTATTCTCTATTTGCTGTCACATAATTATTTCAGATAAGCATTTGACTTTAAGTACAAAGAGAAATACGACATCCCATGATTGTAAACATTCACCAAGAGCTTCCAGAGTACAATGAGTAATAGAGGTGGCCCAAGAGTCAGTCAAGTGTTCCTCACTCATTTGGATACTGCTGAGATTGGGAAAAATGTTTTGAAGGCAAATATTATCATAAGCCTTCCTTACTTATATTTCCGTAAGAAAGTAGTTCTGGATATATATTTTTAGTCGAAAACCTGAAAGTCATTCTAAAGACTACATTAAGCACCATTTTCACTTACCTGAAATATATTGAGTTAAATTCAGCAGTATGTATGATCATTAATATCAGAAATAAAAAATAATAGTGGGTGTCAAGTTCCCTTTTGCGTATACATGTGGAGTATTGAGTTCCAACTGATGCTAATAGGAACCACTCATGCATACCAAGGGTAGTAAGTCCCCCAGGGCCACATGCAACCCATAAGTCTGAGGCACAACTATTACTTCTGTCCATGGATGCTATACAAGCAGATTTAAGGCTGTATTCGGCTATAAGGAGTTCAGTCTCCTGCTTAATATTCTTTCTATGTAGATCACATACATGATTCAAAATTTTGTAGACTGGGAGGTGAAAAGTTCCCAAATACTTTTTAAATACTATTCTCCATACAATTTATTGTCAGCATATTTACATAAAGAAATGGGGAGTATTCATACTTAAAACCATTTTAAAAAATGCAACCAGACTTTTCAAATTCTTGCCACAACTTTCCTAGGATTATCCTCATTTTCATATTCTGACTTTTGGCCAACTTCACATTTGTCAGATTGTTCACTGCAGTTCTTAAGAAAATCTCATGTTGCTCCCAAGAATAATAAAAATTAAAAAATATTCACTGCCATCCACTTTGGGACAGGCTTGGCTGCAAAGAAAATGGAGTTCCTGGTGTTGAAGGATAGCTAGGAAACCCATCAGGCTGAGCTGGATAGCTTTCCAGAGCTGAAGCTGAATGCACCTGAAAGAGAGAACACACATGCAGGTTAGCACAGGGCCAAGCTCAATTAAACCTGACTTGCTTTGGCCTGTGCCACACTTCAGATAATCAGAATAGGAAGAACATATTTTGGGCAAAAGAACATTTGCTGAATCTTTTAAAGAAATATTCAGTCTTCTTCAAGTGGAGGAGAGACATAGAAATGCCAATTAAATAAAAAATATTCTTGCAAAGAAAGAGTAACAGGTTTTCTACAATGTGTTTGAAAGGCCTATTATAACTTAGAAGACAAGTTAAAATTTAATTTTCAGGAATAAAGATTATATTTTATTAAGTGAAATCTCCAAACAGATTTTTAAAAATCTGTTAAGTGGAAAAAACAACTCATACAGATGGACTTTATCCTACCCTTTTGTTATTCTTCTAAAAGATGATAAGCATAATTTGCAAGTCTGAGGAGAACTACATATTAAAACTCTAGGCATTCTGATAAGAGGCACTTTTTGCCAATACTGGGATGTCACAACATCAACACTACTAATTACCATTATATGGGTGACCATTTTATTCATGCAAGACATCGCCTGCCTACCTGCTGTAACAATGCTGACTGTGCCGCTGCTGCATTATGCTGTAATTCTTGCAAGGATGACTGTGAAGGATTCTGGGAAAACCCAGGGATACCTGGGAGGGACAGGAGGCCTGGAAAAACAGAACTGCCTGCAGCTTGAAGTCCAGACGATAAACTAAAACAATTGATAGAAAAACAGGTCAAACTGCAGACAAGATAGCAAAGTTCTTCTTAGATTTACCAAGTAGTATCTTAAGATATGGAAAACAAAACAAAAACTTAGAATTTATTCTTCTGTTGGAAAAAACCATAAAAGTCAGCCACTCACTAATGTAGAACTTACTGTTACGAAGTGTATTATTCTGAATTCATCAGTCTGTGTTTTACATATAATTCTTCCTATTTTGAAAGCAAGTTAAATTACCAAATATAAATTCTACAACTTTGCTAATAAGTATTAATATTTTATATGCATCTAAACTAACAGTCCAAGAGCCATAAAACATTTTTTGAGCACTGACGTTTTGGCCCAGAAAGACATAATTCAGCACGACTGAATGACTACATTTTGACTTTCATTTGAATAACTTAAGACAATGAATTACATGTTAGGTGAAGAATGATTCAATCCTATTCCCACATTATTCACATACCCGGCTTGTGCAACAAGAGCAGAGTTGAAATTAGAACTAAACGCTGAAGCGAATCCCGGGAGGACAGGAGCTGGTGATGGGGCCGTGGCTGCGACAGGTAGTTGTGTGACAGCTGTGACTGTGGAGGGCGCCTGCAGCCCCGGGAACGAAGGGAGAGCAGGGGTAACACTTGGGGTATTGGAGACAGAAAAGCCAGGATAGGAGGGATTTGAAGGGGGAAGAGGTCCTTGGGTAACTGGAAAAAGTGAGGGGACGGCAGTGGATAAGTTGAGGGGGAAAGGTGCTGCCGAGACTGGTGCTGAGGCAGAGAGCCCTGAGAGAACAGCTGCCGTGGAGCTAGGAGGAGGCATAGCTGCGGAGGTGGCAGTGGTAGATGAGGTGGCTATTAATGACCCTGGAAGAGACACCGATGGATTAAGAGACGGGTTGCCAGGTAAAGGAAAACTACTGGTCAGAGAAGTAAAAGGAGGAAGAGCAGTAAACACGGGAGCAATAGGAGTGGAGGAAGCATGAGGTGGAAGGGAAATAGAAGAAAGGGGATTTGAGCCATTTAAGGGAGTACTCAAACTGGAGAGACCTGATAATGCAGGATTAAGGCAAGTAGATAAACTGACGGGCACTGACGCCGAAGTATATGCACGACCCAATGTCCCTGACAAACCTAAAGTGCCATGAGAGGGAGTCACAGAATGAGATGGGCCTTTGAAGGCCGAGGGAGTAGGACTTGTGGGCTCTGTTTTGATCATTACAGGAATGGTAGTAACTGCAGGGGTAGGTGAAATATGCAGGTCTGAGGTACCTGGGTGGGGGCCATGCAAAAGGGAGGCTGAGGAGCCACAGCTAACGGGCACTGATGTTGAGGAGGACGTAGCAGTAGCCAAAGGAGACTGCACAGGCAGCGTAGGGGGAGTGGAAGTTGGGTTAGCCACAGGGGACGGCAGGCCTGGGAACATGGCCAGCCCAGGAGTGGAAGACCCCTGCGGGGTGGGGACATTTGGGGGTGCATAGCACTTGCTAGGCGCTGAAGCAGGAGAATCAGAGTTTCGCTTAGTAAGAGAGGATAACGAAGCCAGCCCACTCGTGACAGCAGATGACAAAGCAGAGGAGTTGATTAAACTGGTGTCATTTGATGTCAGAAAGCCTTTTAAAGCAGACAGAAGAGGACTATTTACACCAAGTGGACCAGCAACACTGGGGGCAGAACCACCCGCAATTACAGAAGGAGTCGGGTTGGATATACCTTGGGAGGTTGGCGTTAAGGGCAAAGGGAGACCTGCAAAAACCGATGATAATGAAGCCGAATTTGGATTGTTGGTAGAAGCAGCAGCAGAGGTGGCAGAAAAGGAGAGGCTAGTGAAAGGAGCAGAAGTAGAAGCAAATGATTCACTGGAAGCCAGAGTAGCCCGAGGAGTGGTTGTGGCCTGAGGGGCTGGGTTAGGAGTAGCAGAAGGACCTGGCAGTGGCACCAGGCCAGAAAAAACAGAAGGAACAGGAGCAGATGTTGTACTGTGGATGGAAGTAACGGGTGCCGTAGGCAATGAGAGGGTCCTGATAACTGTAGGGTTTGGCGTCGATGGCTGAGGTGTATGAATGGCTGCGGAGACCTGCCCTGGGAACACAGGGAGGACAGTATTGGGCATGTTCATTCCAGAACCGGTGGCAGCTGCTGAGGCTGATGGATGGTTTACTGTCTTGACTGGGGATGCAGTAGGGACGGGAGTCGCAGCAGGTGTTGAAGGATTAGAACCATGGGGAGAAAAGAGTTGACTTGCTGGGGTAGAAAATGCTGTGTGAGGAAGAGAAAAAGGCAAGAATTTATTATGTCGAAATGCCCAATTTGAACTCCAAAGAAATGTATAATGATTTTTGTCATATTTCACAAATATATGACATCTATAATCAGCTCTTGTAATATCTAAATTTCTAGATTCCACTATCCTATCTTCACTCTGAAGTCTCAGTCAGATCCAAATGTCTTCTAGACAGTGCCCAGAACATCCACCAAGTCACACTGAGGAAGCCTTGAGAAGCTAAGAAAATTTCATATTTTTCTACTTTTTTAAAATAAAAATAAAAAATCATTTAATTGTGATTAGTGTTAGTACATTGACTTTCTTTCTTTCAAATCACTTAGAGTAATAATAACAAACCAGTCCTCTTCTCAAGAGCTTTCAGGACACCACTTCCCTTTCAGGGACATACTAGGTCTTCCAGGATTCACGTCCCTCTCTCTCAGTATTGTTTGCTGCCACCCAGTGAGGTGAATTTAGTAGTACATGTTATTAATATGTACGGTCCCCACTTGCTGCATTTGCTAATACTGACCAATATTGCACTCATACTATACTTATACTATTTCAACAGGGAATGTTCCTTCTGCAGTGATAATCAACTGAAATCATTTTTATGAACTAAAACAGACATTTAAACATCTACGCATACGTAAAACTATTTGATATGAAGAGATGACATGTTAATGAAATAATGCCATGTTAATCACAGGGGAAGGACATCCAAGGAATAATAGAGGTAAACAAATAGACCTAATTCATTTGTAATGGTCAAAGAGTGCACTGGGCTGAATAAGCATTGCAGTTGTTTTACAAAAGAAACATAGGAGGAAAAATTCACAAACCATAATACATAAATGCATAAAACTGCAAACTCAAAAGGCCAAGCCTAAACCATAGTCATGCCTTTGTTTTTTTGAGGGCAAGCTTTGAGACTGAACTAAAGCACACATTCTACATCTGAACTATATTCCAGTCCCACCGTGTTTGTATTGTTAAGTAGTGATTTAATTTCAGGAAAGCTAGACTATCATTTTAGAGTACCTATGAAAATGGATTTAATCTTATTTCATAAGAACTAGACACATAAGAAATATACTTCTAATTTTGATTTTGTAAATAATGTACCAAAAAAGTATTTAAGTCTACAGTGGTTGGAATTTGAGAATCCACTATCCGATTTAACTATGTGCTGAAGACTATACAGTCAATGATAATCTCAAGAGAAAACCAAGCTAATCCTAGAGTGATCTTTATAGCTACTTCTACTAGATACTTTTTAATATAATAAAGCACAAGCTTTGCCCTATTAATAATTGTGCCTACAGTTAAAAATGAAACAAAACAAGGTGCCAGGGTTGTGGCTCAATGGCAGACTGCTTGCCTGGCACAAGATCTTTATTTTTTTTTTCTATGTGGTTCGATCCTTAGAACACATAGAAAAAAAAATAGAGATATTGTGTCCACCTAAAATTAAAATAAAAAATTTTAAAAAAAGAAACAAAAACCCCTATAAAATCCCAACTACATACTATGATAAACATCAATTTCTGCTATATAATTTAGTTAATAATTAAAACACTATCTGTCACAACCCCTGCTAGTAATCTATAGCTATCATTTCATTTGTTCCCAAATTAATCCTGAGATAGACAGTAACACTTCCATTTTATAGGCTTAGAGAGGCTAAGCAAGCTATTAAAAGATCATGCATCTATTAAGTGGTAAAGCCAAGATCTGAACCTAGTCCTGTCAGATCCTTACTCTTAACTATTACATTAGTTTGTCTTTATTAATGTTTCCTAACATGGTTTAAAAAAAAAATAAGAAAAAACTCCTAATCACGTTCACATAACATAGCATAGGAAATCAAACTATGCTACTCCTACCAATGGTATTTATGACACCCTGGTTACCTCTTTCCAAAAACAGATTCATGAATAAAGCTGATCATAAAGGATGAAGTTTCCCTAATCATCTTTCCATAGAAATTAAATGAGTCAAGGTCACAAAACCTCGTGGTTCCAGAGACAGGATGAGAAACTAGGTATCCTAACATCTTACTTGGTGTTCTTTTCACCCCATTTTGCTCCTTCCTTTAGAAACCAGCTCAAAAGCATCCTTTTTACGTACTGTTCTCAGGGAAGGGAATTTCCCCACTGAAACCATCTGCTATAGTAATTAGATTCATATGCTACTCTGCTACATAAGAACTTACTCCAGGTCTCATAGCTGAAACCATCTCATATCCTCCAAGAAAGGAAGAATACAATGGTATCAAGCTGCTGCCACAGGACAACACTGTCCTGGCCACACTTCAATTTACTTTCTGCTTTGGCATTACTTATTCTTTTCTACATTCAGTTATGTTTAATAATACTGAAATAATTAAAAGTAGAATCCAAAATAGCACTTGTCAAAAAGGATTTTTATCATTCCATGTGTTTATATCAAAAAGAAATGAGGCTTTCAAAATCACACAATGTATATATGGATCCACATGCTACACAGCACTTAGATTTCATTACAAGTTTTGCAAATAACATTAAAGTAATATGATTAATTTTAAATGTAGTTATTATATGCATTTCATTAAGCCACTTTTAGTAAGTATCAATTACATTCTTTATCCAGGAACTTTTCTTAGAACATTCCAAATATAATCAATTCAAACTGTCCTCAGTGAACAACAAAGAGCAGACAACCATGACAGACATGTTATCTCTGGATCAGATCTGGTACTTACTTTGATTTTGTGTAGGTTTTGACTGATTGGAAAGGTCTTCATTTTCTATGTAAAAGTAAATAAACAGAAGTTGATTTCAAACTTTAATCAAATTTTTTCACCACCATAACAATCAGAGATTGGTATCAAAATGAGAAAAACAAAGGACATGAACATACAAACACTAAGTTAGAAAACACAATGAATACCTATGGAGAAATAAAGGAAATACACAAAAGTCATAATGAATCTGAGAGGATTATAAATGATTGTTCTTTCCTTTCTCGTAACTCATTCTCTTCCCCTGCTGGTCTCCCCTGAACTTGTCAAGGTTTAAATTCACATTGTTAAATTCACATTATTGAAAAGGAGCCAGCCTGAGTGTAAATGCAGGAGAGAGTGCAGACACCATTTTTATTGGCTAAGCTACCAGCAGGCCCCTCCGCACTGCTGCCTATAGGAGTGGAAGACTAGGAAGACCGAAGCAGGAGGCGGCTGCTGGGTGAATGAGAGCAGAATCCACTGAGTGTAAGAGGGCAAGTAGAGTAAAAGCTACATATTTAAAAATCAACATTAAAGTAACGTGAGAGTATACAAGATACTTTCATACTTTTGGGCTGAGGAAGGGTGTCCTGATCAAGGCACAAAAACAAAGAGCTAAGTAAAATATAATTAATCCAAATAAAAACTAAATTTTTGTCACACACACACACACACACACACACACACACACTACAGTCTATTACTAAATTGGCAAAATTAGAAAACTGATTATCTACCATGTTGAGAAGGTGTGAAGAAACCAATTCATATATGCTCATGGGCAGAAGTAACTGGTACAGGGTTGCTGGAGAACAGTTTGGCAATAAATGAAAAAATATTTATTCTTCATATACGGTATGAACCCTTCTCATCACGCTTTACTTTCTCTTTTTTCCCCTCGATGTTGGGTCTCAAACTGAATGCTCGCACTACCTTTTCAAAGTCCTTGCTCCCTATGGTAGGAGAAATTTAGCCAAACTGTACACTGTACCATTAAGTTAATTACTTCTTCATAGTTTGTCAAAAGTTTATCACCCATGAGAAATGGTTCTTTTTTCTATAACAACCTGCCCCTGTTCAAACATGTGGCTCAAAGGCACTCAAGTAGAACCCTTGTCATTAAAGAATGAGTGGGCACAATCATGCCAACTGGCAGCAGAGCTCAGGCTACAGGAGGACAGATTCCAACTCCCTTCCTGTCCCTCTAAGACATGGGGTGTCCAACTCTTCCATAGGGTTTTACCCTTCCAAAATGCACAAAATAAATTATCTTAGGGCAGAGTATCCTCTGCTACTCCACCCTCTGCTCCACATACCAATATCCATCAATTCTGGTTTCCCTCTCTATCACTCCTTTGGCAAAGCAGACAGGCATCTGTCCTAGTGTCTGAAATTTTCAAAAAATGTTTGGAGGCAGAACACCCTCGGTTCTCTTTAACTTTGCAGTTAATAGACAGTCTTTTAAAAAAAACCCTGATATGCTGATACTTTGGGAATTCTGTGTGCACAGATTCTAGTATTTCCCAAACATGCTTGAAGATAAGAATCACTTGGAGTCATTGGAAAACTGAAGATACCACAGCACCACCTCTCATCCACTGAAGCAGAATCTCTACTGAAGATGTTTTTAACTGTGCCCCAGGTATTTCTAGGCCACAGAGAAACTACCTTATTGTCACCTTGTCATTCCTCTCATAGTATTTCATTACCAGTCCGTTTTTACCTGTTTGTACTTCAACTTAGGACATTACTGAGTCAACAATGTCTACTGATACATGACACAAGCAACTCATATTTATTTTAACAAGACTGGTTTGGATGCCCTTCCTCTGAGATTGCACACCACCTGTACTTTTTCACAGAAATAAACATTCTTCTATCTCAGAATCTAAGCTGCTATTTGCTATAAAGCACATTCCAATTTCAGAGAAATTAAACTATAAAAATGTGCAGTTTAGAATGAATGAAGTAAAATAAACTGAAATTGTCTTCTCCTTCCTCGCCTATATTTCTCATTGATTGCAAATTCTTTGCAAACAGGACTTTGTTCACATTCTTTCATTTACATATATATAGCACATTGCAGATCATCTCTCTAATGTTAATTGAATGTTACTAAACAATAGTTTTTAAAGTATTATTCTGTATTTCAAATGGAGAAATGGAAGTCATTAAGATTATGAAAACTGCCCAATGTTACCAAGGACTCACACCACACTGGTAAGGCTCTTGAGCTCATGCTCCCATTGTTAGGACATGCCATGTCAAACAACTGTGCCTGCCAAATGTATGTTTGTGAATGACTAATTTAGTTACTTTTAACACTCCAAATATCATGACTTTACCTGTTCCTACAGGATTCGGAGTATATGAAGATGGAGGGGGTACACCTGGAGCTATCATGTTGGCTAACGGTACCAGACCTGCATTGTTGTAAGCACCTAAAATAATAGAATATATGTAATTTAGTATTTCTCTGTGGTTAGGAGTTCAAAGTATATTAATGCAGCTATCTCATTTATTATTTGAAATTATTTATATAATGGATTTGCAACTTATAGATTTGGGTCTAGGGTTAAATAAAAACTGAGATAATGAGATAACAGGAGATGGCTATTCCCATTACATGTTCATTTCAGGCATAAGTTCACTGAATGGCATGGCAGGCAGAATCTGCCATACATTTAATTTAAATATCTATATTTGACAATATTGTAAGTTAAATTACCAAAAAAAATAAAAAAGATTCAAGGTCATTTACCACAGTGAAAACCCATAATAAGGAATGATTAAAAATAATCTGCAACTAACTTATAGTAAGAAAAATAAATATAAATAAATATTAACAAATATAAATAAATACCACAAGGAAAATAAACTCTGCCTGATATAGTATTGCAGACCTAGAAATTGGTAGCTGACTGTGAGCAAACTCTCAGAGAACTTCATAAGTGCTGCAGGTTTCCCAATTACATAAAATTAGAATTTACTCTCAAATTAATAAACAGGAAAAAAGAAAAAGAAGTAAAAATAAGAGAACTCCTTACTTGGTGCAATGGTTGCATGTGGCCGGCATGGAGGTATGGGATAAGGAACAGGTTTATGTGGGTTGTATGTCGAAGGAGGCTAGACGGGACAAGAACAGCAGTTAGAAGGAAGCCAAGTAAGATGTCTCCTGGTAAAACAAAATACAACCTGCCTTTTAAAATGTTTAGTTCTAATAGGCTAAAAATGTCCCCAAAGATCAAATGCTACTGGCCTAAGAAATGGCATAAATGAGGGAAATTTCTTTGCTTTAATAAAAGTAGTTTCTAGGTACTCTGAAAAGTAAATTCTGCCAAAGATGGCCAAGTATTTTTTTTTTTTTTTAATTTCACTACCCAATCATCTCCAATGAAGGGTCAGAACTTATCCTAAATAGCAAACTACCCTCTGATCCAGACTAAATTAATCCAAGGATTCCTCTCCTCTTATATTAACTAATGCAATAAATCCACTAGGTTTTAGAATCTCAGCTACATAAGAACCCCAATGGCCATATCCTCCTCAATTGATTAGGAATTCATCCTATAATTCTTACCCTCTTTTCTTCTTCTGGAAGATAAATGCACTGTTTGTTTTAGCATTTGGCATTTTGACAACTTTCATAAAATGTATACTAGAACTAGGAATTGAATATTTCAGGGTTTTTTCATTTTCTAAAATTCATAAATGCACAAATATTTTTATAGTTGATGGCATTACATAAATAACAAATATTCAAAGAACGGGTTTTTAGAGAACCGCAAGTATTTGAAGCTAAGGCAAATGCTGTACTTTTTACCTACAGAGAGGTGGGCGAGCATGAATGCCTTTAGTGCAGAAGGGACCCACTGGGGGAAAGGGACCCAGTTTCTTTCTAGCTGTCACAAAAAACAGCCACTGGCATTCTTGTCATATGGATGGGCAGAGATTACAAGGTGGCTGAGTACAGGCCTCTAATACTTCAATTCTAACAATACTTTAAACCCATAGGGCTACCTCTGCCTGTTCAGTTTACATTCTAATCACCATAATCACACCCTTGAAAAGACTCTCAGTCTCCTGGTGTCATTCTTGTTTCACTAAAATTAACCCCAGTTTTGTTAAACCAGAATCTGTTAAAGCAGACATCACACTTTGAACTGAACAACTGAATGTGTCCAGAGAAAACAATAAAAATAATTAACTCATCTCACTTTAAAATAATGCTTAACCTCAAAAAGGGTCTTAACACTGCTGATTACACTATACTTCTCTAGGCTACTCTCTCTTACTCTTCCAGCATTTCTAACATAATTAAACTTTGCAATACAAAAATTTAATAGAAAACTACTAGGAGTTAAGAATTATTTTCTCTTTTATTTTCACACATACTGGCTTGGATGGTCCAAGAATCCGTGCAGCTATGCCTTTGCCCTCATTTGTACATTCTTCACCATCCTTTTTCAAAGGGGTTCCCTGTGTTATTTAAAAAAAAAAAAAAAAAAAAAAAANGTTTTGAACAACCAACAATAAAAAATTTAAAAAAAATGAAAAAAAAAAAAGAGGGGTGAGGTGGGGAAGAAAGGTAATTGAGATTTCAAATAAACCCAAGCCAGAACAACCACACTGTATTATACTAAAACAGAAAACAACGATAAGAGATAAAGCTGGTAAGAATAAGACTTGAATTCCAGACCCAGTTCTGCCCTGGCTGGCTGCATGATCCTGATGAAGTTCTTAAACTTCCTCTTTGCATGCAAAGTTTCCCAAACATATTTAACTGTAAAACTGAAAATTACTGACGATTTGAGAAATTTTCCTTTATTAAATGTAAATCAGTACTTTTAAAATATGGAAACAAAATAAAACAAAATCATCATCTTTTTTTGTTTGGCTTGAAGATTTTACACAAATGTTAATGAAATTTACACATGAACTTTCAATCAGTGATGAATCCATGAATTATGCTGATGACATGATGAAATTCCTTTCCTTTGCAGAAGCATCATCAACTGGTATTTTCCCTTAAATATCATTAACTTGGGTTATATTTCACACTTAGTCATGAGAAGTTTCATATACAGTCATAAAAGTATGCTTACTGGGAAAATTCCATTTATACGACTAGGTCTTCCTTTGGGATATGGATTTCCTGGGATTGTTCCACAAGAAGATATCATAGCGTGAGGAGCTTTGCAGCCCCCCTTAAAAGCCTGTAATATACAAAAGAGGAGAGTGGTTAAAAAAAAAAAAAGTCAAACCCATAAAAAAATCAAATATTTTGGATACTAGGAATCCCAGCTAAAAAACATGAATTAAGGAACAGCATCACATTCAATCTGTTAACACATCAGTCAGCACTTGCAATGATTAACATGTTCAAAGGCAATATGCAAAATCACTTTATTTAGGTGGAATTATTAAAATGGTATAATATACTTAAAATTGCAACTAACAGACCCTTAAACAAAGAAATCTTCACAATGCATTCTGTAAATTATGTGCAAAAAAAAAAAAAAAAGTCTATTTATTATCAAATCTGTTCCATTTCACCAACCAACAAGAAATAATACAGTCCAAATCTCTAAACACCAAGCTCATTAAAGGCAAGGCAAGAAAAACACAGGGGTGAAAGAGGCAAAGTCCTTGCTCTGAAAAAGTTTACATTTTAGTGGGAAAAATGCAAACAAATAACAGAGGATGCTACTATTCAAAGAACTGCATTGCTCAATACACTTGACCACATGATGTACAGAATAATGTTACACCCTTGAGACACAGTAGCAGAAGGGATTTGGGTCTAGGCTTTTCATTACTAGATCTCTGGCTTCTAAAATGATGCTTCACATATACAGAGTTGGAGCTCAATATTTATTAGATGAGGTCTGGGAATGTGGCTCAAGCGGTAGCGCGCTCGCCTGGCATGTGCGGGGCGCTGGGTTCGATCCCAGCACTACATAAAAATAAAATAAAGATGTTGTGTCCACTGAAAACTAAAAAATAAACATTAAAAAATTCTCTCTCTCTTAAAAAAAATTATTATTAGATGAATGATAAACACTGTAGAAGGCAAATATATTCCAACAAGACTATACTGTATTACAGGAATATTCAGTTATATATAGACATGTAAAATATAATATATATGTGATTGTGATTAAATGGTTTTACATATATATAAAGATTTTACAAGTATGCATGATTTTACACACATTTTTATAGTTATATCGGTTTCATAAATTCATCCACAACACATATCATATCGGTGATATAATCCAGCCCCCTACTAAACACTTTAGCTCTAAAAATCATCCCTATTTTTGGTTATTATAAATTTATGTAAAAGCATTTAGATAAGACTGTATTTCTAGTTGTTCCACTGGAAAAAATTCTTAGACGTGGAACTTTTGTGTTAAAAGGTAACATCAACAAAACACTTTGTAAGGAATAAAACTACAGTGGCAGAGGCATGATACCATAAAGATTTCAGTCAAGAAACCCAATGAATTAATTAAAAAGTAAAAGAATTGTAGGCTCAGACCTTATCTCTACTACAATAACATAGGACTAAAGCAAAGTTGCCTACCCTCCCTAAGCTCAGAGGAAGATATAAGAATTAAATAGGACAGAGTTACAAGAGCAATATGCATCTTCTTCAAGGAGGTTCTGAATTATTAATTCAATTTATAGACATCACAGTCCCAGGAACTTACTAACTTAGATGACCTATCAAGTTTTCTAGGCTTGGACAAGAACTGCTTTTCCCACTTTGGTAGGTTTAAATAAACCGGAACTTGGCTTTGGTATTAATCTCTTAGGAATCTAATTAACATAAGCCTGAAAACAAAGCAAATTTGAAAAAATCAAGTTCCTAAATACATAAAATTAAAAACAAAAATCTGCAGCAATGGCAAAGCTATCAAAGGACCAAGACGTAACAGCTTCATGGGGCACAATGTGATGCTTTTCACTCTCAAGCCATCTCTCCCTGCTCTACTATCCCCTTCAACCAGATCTATTTTAGTCCATGAGCTGCAGGAATGTACACTCTTAACTCATCACATACCAGCATTCGGGTTATTCTCAAAGTTAACAGAGAAAAAAGACAGGTGCTTTTTTCATCTGCTACCATTCAGAAAAAACGGCACAGCAATCTTGAGAACAATTACCTGTTCAAGTACTCTTTTGCATCGTTTCTTCTCAGACATATTTATCCTGAACAAATCTTCAATGGGACGAGAATTCTGCGCATCGACAATGTTTCTACCAAGAAAATACAATTTAGTTTTTCATTTAAGAATACACACAGAGTTCAGCAGCTTTTGGTTACCACACAGACAAATCTGAGTAAAGCTTTCCCATGACATAGGGAGAAAATGTGATTATTTACTTTTAATAGGTCAATTTATATTATAAAGATAAATATAATAACTGAACTGAGGTTTATCTTTCTGATTACTGGAAAGCGACAAAGTAATACTGTAAATAAAATGATTATTTTGAGAATCTTGAAAATATGCCCTCTCTGATGGTGTTGAACGTTATTGCAATAGAGCCAAACCATGTATTTTTTTTTTTTTAAAGAGACAGTGAGAGTGAGAGAGAGAGAATTTTTAACATTTATTTATTTATCTATCTATTTTTTAAGTTTTCGGCGGACACAACATCTTTGTTTGTACGTGGTGCTGAGGATCGAACCCGGGCTGCACGCATGCCAGGCAAGCGCGCTACTGCTTGAGCCACATCCCCAGCCCCATAAACCATGTATTAAATGCATAAAAATTACAGTTAATCTAAAAATGAAGTTTTACCTTATGTTTTATTTTAATTTTGTGTATTTATGGACATGCATAAAGACATTAAGGACTGTAAAATATATGCTCCATAAATAAACAACTAATACATACTTTTCAATCATGCAAAGAATTAGGTTAGGTCCTCTCCGTTTCCCTTCATGCTCACATTTATCATGATCACCTATCAAATGCTGCCCTAGGTAGAGACATTTTAAAAGCTCTTCAAGTTTACCTTCCAGATAAGTTGTACTAATTTACATTAATCAGAAGGACTATTCCACAGAATACTTAAAATATTTACATATTGCTCATAGTGTTTAAAGTATCCCCAAATATGCTATGGGTGAGCAGAGAACCTCTGCTGTAAGTTGTTTATTCTATTGACAATTCTTAAACTCCTATGTCTTTACCAACTTGCCTGTTAAGTCACTCAGAATATGAAGGCAAAACAAGCTACTAAAATGCAGAAAAGTCAAAGTAAATAATCTTGATAAGCCCCACTATTTTCTAAGTTACAACCATATGTGTAATAAGTAAATTGAATGTTTATCCAAAGAAATCTGAATTCATCCCTATGCTTTCAGACTATATTTTATGAGAGATTTGTTTACTTATTGTTATATCTTAATGTATTCAAATTATATAAGTTAGAAGAATTAAAAAGCATCCAAATTTGAAGTAAATAGAAAAAAGAAATACTTACGAAGCTAACAGTTCAAGAGCAACTAGCTTATCTTTACTGAAGGTGAAACAGTTGAGTATATTGACCACTTCTGCTGGGTGAACAGCTACCATTTTCTATTAATATAAAAGATAATTTTATTTTCAATGTAAAATCTTCATGCTGGAAATTGCCATATATATATATATATATATATATATACACACACACACACACACATACATACATATATATGTATACATACTATATATATATTTGTTTCAGTTGTTGATGGACCTTTATTTTATTCATTTATTTATATGTGGTGCTGAGAATTGAACCCAGTGCTTCACACACGAGGCAAGTGCTCTAGCACTGAGCCATAATACAAACCCAAAATTGCTCTCTTTTTGAAATAGTTAAATACTCTTAATGTAAACATTTTAGTTATGTGAAATATTGTATATTTTCGGTGAAACTTCAAATGAAAGTTCTGAAAATATGTGAATTATCCTTACTTTCTTTCAATGTAACAATTTCAGATCAAGATCTCAGTTCTCTTATGAGCTCTCTTTTAATCCACATTTCTCAATGTGTTCATTTATAGAATAAAGAAACTAGCAAGTACTACCTTCTCAGAAAAGTACATATCTAGGAGGCTCAATTGGTCAAGGAGTAAGAAAAAATTATATTCCCGAGTTGGGAGGTGGGAGCAGGTATGCCACAGATCACTTGCCAAAAAGCTGTGCAAGAGGCTAGTGTTACACAGCAAAGGACATACTAGTCACAAAAGCTAGACCAAAACTTAGCTAAACTGGGCTCCCTGTTGAACAGCCATCATAAGATTGATACGTTAAGCATACATTGTGACTATCCAAGATGATGTGAGATGTTACATAATTATTTTTCTAGGGTATCTCTATTTCTGAAGAGTATTCAAAAAATTTGAGCTGGGCACAATGGCGCACACCTGTAATCCCAGGGGCACAAGAGACTGAGGCAGGAAAATCTCCAGTTTAAAGCCAGCAACAGCAGGACACTAAGCTGTCTCTAAACAAAATAAAGTAGGGCTCAGGATGTGGCTTAGTGGTTGAGTAACCCCAAGTTCAACCCATAGTACCAGAAAAAAAAAATTTTTTTTTTTTTTTGGTCGATTCATAGTTAGTTAACAGTTATGGAAATTCAAATACAAAAATCAATGAAGAACTAAGATTGGTTAGGATTAATACCCTAGCTCCTAAAACTCAGAGCAGTGATTTTCAAACCCTTTTATAAATGTACTACCAAGGAATTGATTTATGTACTCCTGATAGTGTATATCTGTAAAAAATACAGAACTGCTAATTTAGCTCATTTAGTTTCTAGAAATGTTCATTATACAACCTTTTTGGCAAAGTTAAGTCTTCAGTGTGAAAGCACCAGTAAAATCCAATTTTTTTTTTTTTAATCTCTCCTTTGTTAGAAAAGGTGAGATTTAATCTAATTCAAGTAAGTGTATTGAGTTGTCCCTGCAATGTACTTCTCACCTCTAAATTTTAATCGTAAAGTAGGTAGACAGGCAAGCAGGCCTCAGAGTTGTCATGGGTTTGCTGTCCTGATAAAACAAGGCAAAGCCCTCCCAGATATTTCTTGCTGAATAACTGTACTCTGCTTATCTTTTTGGTTCACAAAGATTTTCACCCTTTCTTTTGTAAAGTAGAAAACAAGCAATTGTTAAAGAGGTAGATAGAAGCATAACACACCTAAATTCTTTCTTAGGCAGATCAGTTTAAGGAAGTTAGGTCTTGTAAATTGATTCTATTAAAGTATTCATGCCAATCACTTCTTAGAAAATCTTCCTCTGCAGCCAGCTAACACTGTATAATCTACATACTGTTGTTGATCTAGGCTCCAGGCTATGTTATCTCATACAGTAACCACAAGGCACTTGTGCCCATTAAATCTAACTACAATAAAATAAAACTAAAATAGTTCCTCAGACTAAGTGTTCAATAGCCACATGTGACCAGTGGCTCCCAAAATGGACTGTGCAGATATAAAAATTTGCATCATCACTGAAAATTCATTTGAACAGTGCTGATCTAAAGAATGTAAGTGTAACCTGATGACTCTTCTAAGACTAAATACAAGCAGGTAAAGATAAGTATTGAACAATAGAAGAAAGTGCATAAAAATACTTAAGAATTCAAATCCTTTGTTTTGTTTGTCAATGTGCCACTTAGGACATTGTGGCTTACAATTTAATGATACAGTATATGCAATTTAAATTTCACACTTTAGAAAATTTTGTAACATAGTTTTGAATAATCAAAGTATAAAATTTAAGGTTAACTTTTCTAATTCAAACATATTACAAGTTAAGATGAATCCAAGAAAACTGGGAGAAGTAAAAATACTTAAGATCTGTATTCTAAGCAAAAACAAACTACTTACATGCTGTAATGCTTTCATTGCTTTCAACTGAGGCTCAGCCCAGGAAAAATATCTCAGTAAATCAACTACCTGAAAGCAGAGAATTAATTACAGTGTGGTTTACAAACATTTCTTTAAGATTTATTTCAATATGTGAAATTCAACACAGCCCAAGTCCAGGGGATGAGCATGCACCAGAGTCTCCACCTGCTGTCAAACACAGTTAAGTGTGGTTGTTCAAATTTAAATCACTTAAAAATCAAAATTTAAAAATTCAGTTCCTGGCTGGGTGCAGCACAGATCTATGATCCCAGTTACTTAGGAGGCAATGCAGGAGGATCCCATGGTCAAGTCCAGTCTGGGCAACCCTATCTTAAAATAAAAATTTTAAAAGGGGGATGGGGACTTAACTTAGTGGTAGAACACTGGAGTAGCATGGACAAGGCCTGGGTTTATACCCCAGTATCCTCCACCACCACAACAAAATTCAGTTCCTTTTTAGTATAAGCCACATTTCAAGTGCTCAACAGTCATACCAAATTTATGGCTAATATAAGGGACTGTAGCTGAAGAACATGTCTATCATTACAAAAGTTCTATTGAATAGCACTGGTCTAGCAAGAAAGGAAGATATTCAATGGGGGGTTATCCTAATGAGGGATATCTGAAAAGTACTAGATAGAGATAAACATGACAGCTTATGAACACAAAGATGTATTTGAATGAAAAACTTTAAAACAATAATGGAGAGTGGCATAGTTTTAATCATTCACAATGGTGTGACAGTATGATTCAGCGTAAGTCCACTAACTTCTACCTTTTTATTTGGATCTGTAATACTCGTAAATCATGTAAGAACCACCAAGATTTACTCTCCCAGTTCACAGTTCAGAGAACCAGGCTACCATCAATTCCCACCACCACAAGAGAACTTCAAATGAATGAAGGGGACATTGTGAGATGGGCAGTAAGAGGTGAGCAGGGCTTCAAGATCACAACTTTCAAGTCTCAGCATGATCAATACCACTCTGGTTCACAGCCTCTGAGGATACTCCAAAAGGGAGAAGAATTAAATAGGAAGAGTCTTAAAATCTGAGTTTTTTTACCCTGAATTCTTGAAAATGTGCTAGGAATTTAATTATTCCACAAGAACCAGTCAATGGTGTAAACTAGAGTGATATGGGAAGAAAGTGAAAATACTTTTTATTGCTTATAGAGAGATGCATAAATAACATATTAGGCATACTCTCCAGTTACTTTGGGAAGAGTTTATGTCCTTATTTTATGGGAACAGTGTTCTTACTATACAGTGAAGGCTGTATTTTACAAACCATAAAACTTAACTATCAATCTTCAATAAGGTAGACTCAGAATGTCTCAGTGTTTGATAAAGTTTTAAAGGATGTCAGCAAAGGCATCACTAAAGGAAGATATTTTCTACAAAATGTCACATGCATGTATGTGGAAAAAAAAAGCTGTTAGTTGTAAGAAATCATAAATCTTTCAAAACATTTAGATTTAAAAAAAAGAGCATAAGGCAACTTGTGAAGCAAAGGGAAAGCTGAAAAACTATCCCTAAAAAGGCACTAACAGATGCAAATCCTAAGAAGAACTTCGGGCGTAAAGTTATTCAAGCTGACATGTATTCAAACTCTGGAGAAATAAAAAGTTGGTACTGTCTCTGAGTCTGCAGATTCATCCATGATTCACCCTTTCCCAACTTCTTTCTAAATGTACGTTTCTATGTCTGCCCGATTTTGCTATCAAGAATTTTCCTAGTGCCCTTCAGAAATCCTTCTTCTGTGTGTTTATATACATACACAATTTTTTTTTTCTTAAATATGATCAAAGTTGCCCAGCACACTGGCTGCACTTCTTCTAATCCTAGCTACTGGGGACCCTGGGGTTGGGGGAGGCAGGGGGATGATGGGCTAGAGCCCAGCCTGGGGAATATGGCAGATACCATCTTGAAAAAAGAAAAAAAGAAAGAAATCAAACTCCTAATGTGGGGTTAAAGTTTTCATTAAACTATTATGCTTAAAATACTAGTCTTCTGGCTATGACAGAAACTACTTATTAGACACAGTGTTTATATTTCCTTATTGCTAAGATTTTTATTTAGTGGCTTCACATAAGAACACATTTCATCACTTTTTCATGTTTTCTTTTGAATTTTGCAATTACTGACATTATATTGTAAGTTTATCATTAAGGTTATAACTTTTGATTACTGTGTCCAGACTAATTCACACTTTTAACTACTTTCAGGCTCTGTCAAAACCACAAGCTTCTAAAGTTCCTGAATAAATATAAAAACAAAGTACAAGCAATTCTGAATTTGAACAGCTGGTAAGTTGGTATTAACCAGAACAATGGTGTAAAAAAGTTCATTTAAACAAATAATTAAAAGTACCTGTTCACTAGAGAAGTATCCATGCACATATTCAATTGCTTTTAATTTATATTCTGTCAAAACAGCCTAAAAAATAGAAAAAACATCATTAATATATGTAAGCAGCACAGTAATATGCATATATCAAAACTGCCCAAGCAGCTCAATGGTGGCAGGGCTTCTTTAGCCCTGGCACACAGCAGCAGCTAAGGTCATGTGGTGACAGTCTATCCTTTCAGGTCCCACATTGTAGGGCCTCCCTACTCACTTTTACAAAGAAAGGGAATAAAATTGTAATAGGCAGATTCCACATTAGTAGAAATTACACAGATAATTCCTGAATATGGAATCAATATCTGAAAACCAAACAAATTTTCATTGTTTAAGAGTAAATGTATAATTTATCTATTATTTGTCAAGTACCCATTATGTGCTAAGTTGTAGGTAAACAAGAGGACAAGGTCTAGCTGAGGCTTGGTATTTCACCAGGGAAATGAGAAAACAAAAAGCCCCAAAGTCCGTGAATTCAAGGTCTTTGCTAGGCATTTTAATTCCTTTAGGGCTTCCTCATTCACAAAAGGGAACAGAATTCACCACCTATTTCAAAAAGTTACATTTAGTTAATGGTTCCTTTTCTGCACAGAAATCTATCAGTAGGTGAAAGAGATGTTGGTGGCCTTGACCTCTACTATCTAGAGCTCAATTAAATCAAATATCTCCCCTTGCAGGTATATGCAGAGCTTAAAGATGGAAACACCAGGTTATCACAGCTTTGTGGCTCTAATCATTAAAAATAACTAATCCTTTTGCTCTTACTACAAAACAATTATACACTGATATCCTGTATCATCCAAAAATAGAAATCTGCTGGTCTAGAACTATTTTCTCATAAACAGTATTCACAAATTAGCTCATGAACAAATTGTGACAAACTCTAATTTTACACAGTTAGCAAATTGGTATTTGTTTCCAAACTTGTGGACAAACTAGATTTACAAAAGTAGAAATTTGTTTTAAAAAGAGCATTCAAAAGTATCAAATATAAAAAATAAAACATGTCAATTAAAAAAAGATTTTATAAAAAACAATATGAAACAGCAGCTCCAGAAACAATTTTAGTAAAAAACTCATAAGCTGATATAAATAATAAGCATGGAAGCACGTGGTAACAATTCCTTTGGTGTCAGTTAATGAGCCACAGAAGTGCTCAGAAGGCCGAAGCAAGGCACTCAGTTAACAGAATAATGGTACTAGAAGTCCTTTAAATTCTAAATGGGTAACTAATTTTTGAGCTTCAGATAATGCTAGGCTCAAAACTACATTCCAAATTTTTTCCTGTGTTCACTCCTAGAGGCAGGATACCCAACTATATCTCAAAAAGAATCACGAAAATAAGAAAAAAATTGAAACTCAAGTTATCGATGGTCAATTTATCAACACAGTAAATTTAATCACATTTAATCATCAGAACATTAACTTTGTTCTGGCCGAGGCAGATATATTCTGCCTATCTTTAGATTTGGGGGGGGGGGGACATAATTGCCGTAATAGAAACTTTCCACCGTGGTACTTCTGGTTTTCAGTCACTTTCGTGTTACAGAAAGGAAAAAAGTAGCCGCAGAAATATTAAATTACTTATTCGAAAATACACAGCTGTTAAGGATTTGCACAGAAGGCTTCACAACTGAGGAGTAATACAAATTCCACAATGCCGCGCTGATTCTCAAACTGGGATAACATAATTGCTATCCGTACGGTGAAACCTATCAAGGCACAAGCTCCTGCACTACACGTGAAAATTCAAACCAATTTGGCAATGCTCTGATTCTTATTTTGTGCAATCTACACACAGTACCTCCAAGAAACTAAACCACGATGATTTCTACTCCGCAGATTAATTTAAGGCATCAAGTGCAATTACCTTTCTAATTTCATCCAGCACCGTCTCGAAGGACTTTTTGTCCATCTTGACTATACTATTTCGACGTGGTTTTTAATGGTTACACTTTCAATCACAAAACGTTCATCTCTGGTTTGCTCCACTGATAGTAAAAATGTTTACAGCTGAGGAATAAACCACTCCAGGAGCAGGAGAAAGAAGGCGAAGAGGTAGAGTGTAATGCAAACTCCGCGAAAAAATTCTAAAAACGGAGACTTAAAAAAAAAAAACTTTATTAAAAACAAAAATCCCTCCTGTAGGCTTCTCCAGATGCTTCACACAAAGCTTCGGGGCACCTCGGGGAAGAGCCAGGTCCTCTGTGTCCTGCAGAGAAACCCGGGGTCTCGGGCCGGGGCTGAGCGCCGTTCCTTTGCAGCTGAGGACCAGGAGCTGCCCGGGAGAGGCCGGGAAACCACTTTCCCCAGTGGAGCGGCCAGGAGAGCAGAGGCACCAGCTCCGGAGTGCCGCAGGCGGCGAGGAGTGGAGCGCCGGCGTCTCGGCCTGCACCAGCGCCTCGGCCGCCGGCCGCGCCCCTCACCGCAGTGATCTTGGACTCATGGCTCGGCTCGTGGTCATTCCCAGCCACTCCTCCAGACTTCTGGGTCCCCCAAACCGGGCAGCGGGCGGCCCAGCAGGCTCTTTGTTACCAGTTTCTGTGGCTTCCGGGAGCGGGCCGCGACCTGAGAGCACCAGAAGCCGGGGAAAGGGGGACACGGCCTCGCACAAGGGGGCTCGCGAAGACCGCAATACCTACAGCGCCAGGCGCCCTGCCAGCTTACCCCTACAGCCCCCACCGGCTCCTAGGGACCTTCAATACAGCCCGTCGCGCCCGAAGAAACTCAACTCTGCGCCGCCAGCAAGGGCCTCACTTTTCTGGAAGCCAGTGAAGGGTCCTGGTGTGGGAATGTAGGCATCCACAGCGGATGCCTGGATATTTTGGAATCGGGTGTAGCTTAAATCTTTCTCGGAGCCTAAGAATCATTTTTTGAGTGAGACTCCTCCCTTATCACTCAGGTGTTTGGTGTGAAGCTTTGATCGTTAAACCTGAATTAAAAGCAATCAACGACAAGAGGATAAGGCATATCTAAGGGAGCCGCGATATGGGTGGCTGGGAGAAGTCAGATGCAGAGACCTTCCGGAGGGCGGGGAAGGGTGGTCACTGGTTCGGCCCTCTGGGCACCTGACATGGGGCGGGAACCTGGAAAGTCGCTACAAACCCGGAACTGGTCTTCCTGGACTTGAGTTTCTTTTGCCTTGTGTTTCCTTGTACCTCTGGGAAGGGGGTAGGATATAAGGGTCTTCAGCCGGGGCATCCAGACTGACGCTCTGCAGCTACCAGCCTCTCAGGCTTGGGGGGTTGTCCGGCACCCCTCACCTGTGGACCCTTCCCTCCCGTAACTCTGGTCATGGCGAGATTTTGGGTCTGCGTGGCCGGTGCCGGCTTTTTTCTTGCAAGTCTGGTTTTGCATTCGCGTTTTTGTGGCTCCCCGGTGAGTTGAGTAGTGAGGAAACGACTGTCAGTGTTGTGAATGGCACGGTTGGGATGAGATGGTGGGCCCTGGCTCCTGCACCAGCTTGTCCCCCAAACCTACACTTGAGGCTGAACCAGTCGCCTCTTGATGTTAAAAAGGAGTGTGGATGCTATTTTCGCCTCTTCCCCAGCTCTAGAGTTTTATTATGTTCGTTTTGGTCTTTCGATGCATAACCTCATTCTTTGGAATCTTAAAAAAACAAACAAACAAACAAACAAAATAACACCTGGAGGGCACACTGAATCTTTATCTTCTAATTTGACTTAAGGTTTTAAGGAACTTTGCTTTTCAAATTTCCTGGAGATCAGAGAAAGTTGCTTACCGGCTGGATTTGGATTGGCCTAAGTATTCAGACTACTTTACAGGAACAACCTTTTGTGTTACAGTTGACTCACTCAACGGATTGGTTTATGTAGCCCAAGTAAGTAAAATGAGGATTTTTTTTTTTTTTTTATGACAGAGGAAACGGCAGACTTCCTGTTTCACTGCACTAAGTATACATGTACACGCATATTATTCGAGCTATGCAACTTTTTAAAGTTGGCTTAAGAAAATATTTTGGTTTTAAATGTGATATATATTAATATTGGTGGTTTTGAAATTGGTTTTTTTAAACATTACTAAATTTCTCAATTAACTTCATTTTTGTTTCTCTCCGACAAAATAAAGATTACCATTCCTTAAACCGATGCCATCTAAGCAATTATTTTTGTATACCTTCAGAGAGGGGATAACATCCCAAAGGTATTAGTGTTCACAGAGGATGGATATTTCCTACGAGACTGGAATTATACAGTTGACACACCTCATGGTATGTTTGCAGCCAGTGCACTACATGAACAATCCGTCTGGATCACAGATGTAGGAAGTGGTATGTGTAGTAATATCTATTAAATTACCTTGCGGAAAATCACATCTTTGCCCATGTTCTTGCTTGTACATTTTAAAATCAGAGTTGCCAAATCTAATCGAAATTTCTTTTATAATTCATTGAAATCACTGGTTCCTAAAAATCTTTATATTGTACTCCTGCAGAATCAAGAAATTAAGCAAGGAGGCTGTAATCATTATGATCTTTTAAACTTGTCAAGGTCCTTTCCTCTTTAAATCATTGGTGGTTCGTCTCAAGTTAAATAAGACTACACCTTTTAATGAAGCCCAATAAGACAGTGATCCTTAAATGGAATGACTGGAGTCCTTAGCTCTTATTTTCTTGCGCCAGTTCTCTTTCAAAAGAGGTTGTGCTAAGAAGTCTTAATTACTTTGTTGCCCAGAGTACAGAGATTTATAGAAACTGGTGTTAATGGTTTTGAATTTCCGCTGACTGAAGCATGTCTGAAATCTTCTGTCTCAAATATTTTCAGTAGACAGTGCAGAAAAACGAAGTAAGCATAATTTAATTTGCAGCTATGAAGAAACTTTTCAGAGAAAGCAGTTCACTTGGACTGGTGGCTAAGACCACACCAGAAATAGCCTGTCATTACCTGAAGAATTCAGGAATGCACGGGATCATAAATAGAATATTTCTAGTGTTCCTGGGCCCAGTTATGTTCTTGACTTAAGGGACATCCTGTTTTCCCATGCTAGCTAGTTTAGATATTAGGTTTTTTTTTTTTTTTTTACTTTTTCCCCCTATTTATGTCATTCTTTTTTTTTTTTTAACATTCCTTATTTTTTTTTTTAACATGACTTCACTTGTTCCCAGAAATAAAAAGAGCAGATGAGCTTATATTTCCATAATTTATTTTGCTACCCATGGATCTGGAAAGCAGGTTTTTTTGTTATTTCCCCTTTTTCAAAGGAGAAGATTTCCTCTAATGAAAATGTGACTGCAAGTCAATCATTTAAAAAAAAATTTACTAGTATTCTATCCTTTTTGTCAATTCTTGAGAAATTTTGAGGTTTGCTTTCTCTGATAATACTGTGTTCTCTTATTGCGGCAAACTTTGGCTCAAGGATCCAAAACATGCATTATACTAAATGCACTTTTTAAAATGGAATGCAAGCTGATATGCTTTATTTCTGGTAAGCTTAGGGTATCCAATTAGTTTGTTGATTACCAATCCATTAGTTCCTTCTTATATGCCTTCAAGTTGATTTCTGGTAACTGCTTTATGATTTAACATTATTAATTAATGTTCTGCTTTTTTCTTTTGCTTATCAGATCATGTTAACTCAAATTTCAATGTATGTGAGAAAATAAGATGCCAGTGATTTGGAAAGATTTTTTTTTTTTCCATGGGAAAAAAAATCAGTGGGTTCAATTTTTAATTTGTATAAGGAAAATATGTAATTTAAGAAATCTGTGTTATAGGGGCTGGGGCTGGGGCTCAGCAGTAGTAGCACACTTGCCTGGCATGTGTGAGGCACTGGGTTCGATTCTCATCATCATATATAAATAAATAAAATACAGTCTATCAACAACAATAAAATATTTAAAAAAAAAAAATCTGTGTTTCAGAGAACTTTTTCTTGCCTACTGAAATTTAAAATCTGTACATTTATGATTGAAATAACAGTTTCCCATGTAAATTGTACATTTTAAGTTCCTTCTGATTTGCTTTTATATTCCATCTTTTTTAGGTTCCTAAGATAAAAGAAAATAGTACACATAGTTTGTTAACATTATGAACATTCTTTGTAGTGAGCCAGTGTTTTTTATTTTTTTGAATTTAGAATTCACTTATGTTGGAATAACTAAGATTTTAATTCATGAACAAATTTGTAATTTATAAAGAAGCGCTATTGCTTATCAATTATAACATTTAACTATTTCAGCCATTCAACCTTGAATTACTGTTTAATTCTATCAGGGTTTTGCCCCCAGTTTATTTGAAAACTGAATGTTGTACAGTAATTTTATTTGTGAGACATTCATGTGTATCTTTACAGGATCGTATGGCCATACTGTTAAAAAATACAATACCTTTGGTGATCTTGTTCAAGTCTTGGGTACACCCGGGAAAAAAGGCACTGGTTTGAATCCTCTGCAATTTGATAACCCTGCAGAACTCTATGTAGATGACACAGGAGATATTTACATTGTGGATGGAGATGGTGGATTGAATAACAGATTGATCAAACTGTCCCAAGGTACATGGCCTTGTTTCTCTGGTATTAAAATAATCTCATTTTTAAATTGGATTTGTTTGCTATTTTGTATAATGTTGTAATAATGGTGGGTATAAAGCTGCTTATAAAGAGCTAAAATGTATTTCTGGGAGAAAACTAGAAAACTACGGGTGGCATTATCAACAATAAATGATTCTACTATAGGTCTACTTGTTCTTCATCAAGGATAGGGGTTTTCTTCAAAAGCAACTGGAAGTGAAATGGGAATGTATAATGGGTGCAAGAGATAAGTACAGCTGGGTGAAGTGGCACATGCCTTTAATCCCAGTGGAAGCTGAGGCAGGAGAATCAAAGCCAGCCTCAGCAATTTAGTAAGACCCTATCTCAAAAAGAAAATAAAAAACCAGGCTATGGATGTGGCTCAGTGGTTAAGCACCCCTGGGTTCAATCCCTGGTATCCCACAAAAACAAAATAAAGAGAGGGCTAAGTGGATATCCTATTCAATTAAGAATGGAGAGTTAGGAGCCTGGAATACCACAGTCTGTTTTAATGTAGAGTAAAAATTAGGAGATGGAGAAACTAAATTGGTGAATAGGACAAGATTTTCTAAAGAAGTAGTCCATCAACTAAACTGGTTTCTATGGGAGGCAAATAGAGGAACGGGCAAAAAGTTCTGGGAGGCTTTATTTTGCAAATCCACAGGTGGTAGATCTCAGCAGGAAAGGAGCTTTGTGTTTCAATCAAATCTCCTCTTCCTTTCTCTTGCAAACTGTGAGAATACATTTCTGTTGGCCACCTGTTTGTAGCCATTTTTAAAGGGAGCCACAGGAAACTAATATACCCATATTCAATCTGTCTCTTAAATTTGGTTGGTTGGTTTTTTTCATCGGATTTTTTAGATTTACCACGCCCTATTTTCCTTTAACTGTTACTGAACAAATTTACTACTAAATGATAAAATGACTACATAATCTCCAAATGATAGAGCTCACTAGAAATATATCCTGATATAGTCCTTCTCTAAATTCAGAATAATCTCATTTCAACTTAATTGCATCTCCAGCATCCCTAATTCCAAAGTCGGTTACATTCACAAGTAAAAGAGATTAGGACCACAGTTAATCTCTAGAGAATTGATAGTAAAGGAGACAAACTATAAAAACATAATGTTAATTTTTAAGCTCAGTGAAATGATAATATGAAATAAAAGTTGGGAAGGGAACATATTTGAGAGAGAATGATATGAACCCTTAATGGTGATTTTGAAATCATTAAAAAATTCAAATGGAGATAATGATTAAAGAAGTAGATTAATTGCTTGAAGCATTGTAAAAATTAGGCAAATTGATGATAGAAAGCCAGGAAAGCATAGTTAAGTGAATGGGGGCATAATTAGTTTTTTGCAATTTATATCACAAAATGTAATATACAAATACTTAAGACATTCTATATATTGCACTGACCACATAAATTTACTATTTATAGATTTCATGATCCTTTGGCTGCATGGACAAAATGGGACAGGGCCTGCTAAGTTCAACATACCTCACAGTGTTACACTTGATTCATCTGGTCGGGTAAAAATACAGTGTCATTTGTGTCTGGGACAGTTTCTGTGCATGTGTGTGTGTATGGGCGTGTGGATCTGTGTGTTACTAGGTATGTCTGGGCACATGTTCTGGTGCTGGGTATGCACTCACACTCATGCAAATGTTGGGGTCCTGTACTGAAGGGGTTCCCCAAGTATTTAGAAATGAGCACAGTAGATTAGAAGGAACAAATAAGGATCCAAACATAAAGTTAGGTGAAAAAAATGTTGCCCTAATGTTGAAAATAGAGGAAAACTATTTCCAATTCATGAGAAAAATGTATTGATCATAAAGGGGCTGGGAGAGGTTAATCTTAAACATGAAAAAGAGCCTCATGGGCGAACTCTGATTTCTACTAGTTCCACTCTGAGGGACAGAAACCTTTAACCAAAAAATTTCAGTCTGTTCTTATCTTTTCCACCCCTACCTACTACCACCTCCTTCAGCTTTTACTCACCTTCTGAACAGATATCACTTCTTTGGGATTACCTTTCCACAATCAAATCGCCATCAAATATTTTTGTATTTCTCTTCATGTTTTCTTACAGTAAGTAGCTTGTACTTCCTCATTATAGTAACTGTCATGCTATATTATCATCATTTAATTGTCTCCTGTAATAGATTGTAGGCTGTGTGAAAGCACATATTGAGTCTCTCTTGCTTTGTATGTTAGTGCCTGCACATACTAGCCACACAGACTTATTAACAGCTATTCCTCTTGATTCACAGTGCTTCAGTTTGCCTTTATGTCATTAGACATTTCTTCCATTTTCATTTCTGATTCTGTGTGCAATGAAACCTGTCTAATTATGATTTGACTTTACATATTGATGAAGAATGTTTTGATCACTAAATCTGCCAACCATAAGAACTTAACTGACCACATGAACTTTGTATATAAATTGAGAACTAGAATGTTAGAATTCTAGTTTTATATATTATCCTTCTGAGTTTGGTTAATTGTTCCCTTTGTGGACTAATAAAAAGACCAAATTTCAAAGCGTGCAAGACCTAGACCCATGCAAATAAAGAATGGTGAGGAATGTTCCAGGAGGCCTTGGAGATCATTCAATGGGAGTACTCTGTACTTAGTGATAAAAAGTGAGTGTTAATTTCTACACACTTGTGTTTTTATAACAGCAGCAATGCTATTCTAAGCATTTTACATGATTAACTCATTTGATCATCATGACAACTTTATATAAGTTAATTCACTCCAGAGTTGACAGACTTAGTATTTCTTAAACAGGATTTCCTATCATCAAAATTTGTTGAGTATTAAGAAGGAAAGATGTTGCTAACAATATAAAGTGTCAGTCAATCCCAGAGTGTTAACTTTATTTACACCTTGGTCATTTGTCTAAGAGAGTGATCCCAAAATCCTTGAACAGACCTGTCCATAGTAAAGAATCACAGATCAGGAAAATGCCTTGAGAAATCACCTTGCATCGTGTTTCTGCTTGAAAATGAAGTCAGTGGCTATCAAAATTCACATGTTGATGAAGATAAAATCAGAATATCACTGCAGAAAAAGTCCCTAAATCCATAAACGCAAGAAACCAATGGACCTGAAGTGCAGGGTTCGGGGCAAAGATCAGCAAAGTTAGCTCTCCCCTCCTGTTCATTCTTCATACATCTCTACAGCCCCTAGGCACATATCATCAAAATTCTTATACTTTATGCATGATGTAAATTGCACACACACATGAAATGTCATTTAGAATGAATCTAACTTCCTATTTTCTACCAGGAATTCCTTAATAACTCATTACCTATAACAAACCTAAATTAAGCATATTATTATAATAGTTTATGTGTTACTAACATCCCACCCTCCTTTAAATAGTTCACTTTGGACAACCCTTAGTAATAACAGCAGTTTTAATGATATTGCAATATGAATGAGTAAATGCCTCATTCCCCACTATACTGAACTGCTGAGGGGCAAGGCTGCTTTTACTTACTTGTGTCTAGGAACTGGCAGACCAGCAGTGCTCAATGAAGGTAGATGCTTGTTCAAGGATTGAATGAATGTTGTCTTTTCAGTACATCAATCCTCAGCATTGTGTCCAGTTTTTAGTTACTTTCATGTTTGGTTAAGTAGACAGACCATTACAGCCTGTGGATTAAGACACTTGGCCATAGACTGTGGCTTTCTTGCTTGTAAGAGCTTTATAGACAATGATTTTAACCTTTCTTCCCTTATCTGAAAATGGGGTTGATACTCCTTAGTAACTGTAAGTACTAAGAGATAATGTGTTGGAAATGGATGAAAATAAACATTTATTATTCTTTTTTATTGTATCGTGGATCTTTTTTACATTTCGAGTGTTTTCGGTTTTTCAGGTATGGGTTGCTGACCGAGGAAATAAAAGAATCCAAGTATTTGATAAGGAAACTGGAGAGTGGTTAGGAGAATGGAATAATTGTTTCACAGAAGAGGGACCATCTTCAGTTAGGTAACTATTTCTTTTTATTTTAAAATGCTTGTTTTAACTGATTTATATGATTAATTTCCTCTGAAACTAGCTAAAGTTTATAATATTGTTAACTTTAAGCAGGGGAAAATGGACAGAAAAGTATACAGAAATATTTGATGTCTGGGATTTTTAAATCCCAGATAAAGTGAAAACAGTTAAATTTCCAGTGCTCTGTGGAATTTCAGTATCAAAGATAATAAACATGTGTTAGACATCTCCTACAGCCTTTGGCAAATTTCTCTTTTTTTAAATTTATTTGTTCTAATTAGTTATGCATGGAAGCAAAATTTTGATTCATAGTACACAAATGGAGCACAATGTTTCATGTCTCTGGTTGTACACGAATTAGAGCCACACCATTCTTGTCATCATATATGTACCTAGGGTAATGATGTCCATCTCATTCCACCATCTTTCCTACCCTCATTCCCCCTCCCTTCCTCACCCTCCCCTTTGCCCTATTCAAAGTTTCTCCATCATCCCATCTCCCTCCCACCCACCCCCACCCCCTTTANCAGACTGAAATTTTTTGGTTAAAGGTTTCTGTCCCTCAGAGTGGAACTATTAGAAATCAGAGTTCGCCCATGAGGCTCTTTTTCATGTTTAAGATTAACCTCTCCCAGCCCCTTTATGAATCAGCATCCACTTCTCAGAGAAAACATTTGGCCTTTGGTTTTGGGGGGATTGGCTTACTTCACTTAGCATGATAATCTCCAACTCCATCCATTTACTTGCAAATACCATGATTTTATTCTCTTTTAATGCTGAGTAATATTCTGTTGTGTATATATACCACAGTTTCTTTACCCATTTATCTATTGAAGGGCATCTAAGCTGGTTCCACAGTTTAGCTATTGTGAATTGGGCTGCTATAAACATTGATGTGGCTGCATCACTGTAGTATGTTGTTTTTTAAGACCTTTGGATAGAGACTGAGGAGTGGGATAGCTGGGTCAAATGGTGGTTTTCTAAGGAATCTCCATACTGCTTTCCAGATTGGTTGCACCAGTTTGCAGTCCCCAGCAATGTAAGAGTGTGAGCCTTTGGCAAATTTCTAAGCAAAGAAGGAAAATCAAAATTTAAGTCTATAGTATTGGACCCAGCCTAATGCCAATTCTCTATTTGTTTCTATTTGTTTGCGGCTATCGTTTTTCTTAATTTAAGCTAATTTTGGGCCACAAGTACTATTTTAGATGTTTTCCCCCTCAACAGAATTAGACCAAATTAAAATTCTTCTTAAAAGAATATTTCTGGGAGTAGCTGCCTATTGTTCAGTATTGTAGGGGAATAAAAATATTTACAAAAGTAAGCATTTATCTTTCTTCTGTATAAATTTATGTAAAATGTCTTTCTCCTTAGATTTACTCCAGATGGGAAGTACTTGATTGTGGCCCAGCTGAATCTCAGCAGGCTGTCCTTTCTGGCAGCACCCCCGGTGGGAAGCATTGGTGACTGCTCTGTGATCAGCACAATCCAACTACCAGATCAAGTTTTGCCGCATCTCTTAGAAGTTGACAGAAAGACTGGAGCAATCTATGTAGCAGAAATTGGGGCAAAACAAGTTCAAAAATATGTCCCTCTGAATAGCTATCTTCTTGCATTCGATGTATAGAATTTTATTCCTGGCAATACTTGAGGGCATGGCAGTTCAGCTTCATAGATTCATTAAAGGTTTACCATTGCTATCCAAGCACAAACATTTTGTTTATTTTTACCTAATACATTTGATCAGAAGTATTGATTTTTGATTTTATGCCATTAAGAATCATGTTTTGTTGATATTCTTGGGATTTAATTTTACTTATTAAGTGCATAAGGACATTTTAATGAAAGAAATATAACTTAAAAAAATAGTGTCAGAAAGAGGAACTAAGATTGTAACCTAGTTATTTGTTCTGGCAGATTAACTTCCTTGGTTTACAAAAAGTGGGAATCAGATGAGTTCATAGGATAATTTATTGAATATCACATGAAGAACTACATTCATTCAACTTATATAAAATGACCCCTTGAGAAATTGTGAATAGAAAGGGCTTTTGAGTAATTTTGAGTACCTGCAGAGTGCCAGGACCTGGAGATTCAAAAATGAGGCAGCAGGATTGTCTGCCTTTTGAGTAGCTCAGGATCCAGTGGGGGGAAACAAGTGGACAGTCACAGCACAGACAGCAACGCACAAGTGTGGGACTTTAGTAGGAGCGTGGTACTCTGATTGGATTCCTGGAAACTGCAGGGGAAGTCAGCTTGAGCTTGAACTTCAAAACTCAGAAGGATCTTGGCAGGGGATGCAGAGGGGAAAACATGTTTAGAAACCCAAGTTGTTTTTTGTTCTTTAGCTAAAAGATGCTTAATGACATCTTTAAATATAGGAGTAAAATTACATTTCATAAGCACTTTACTAAGAGGAGTTTTTATAAATAAGTAGAAATTTTTTTAAGTTAATGATGGAAATAGGGCCTATCCTCAATTTTTCCTATTTTTCTTTTCTATTTTTAGCATAAACTAAGTACATTTCTAATATTTGCTACCTCAAAATTTTTTTTCAGGAGAATTATTTGTATGGATATGTGCCAAATATTTGGAGCAATTCTGCCGTTCTGTTTCTGCTTCTATTTCTATCCTCTTCCCTCACATTGGTCTGAATATTGGCTTCCAAAAAAGGGCCATTTTTTCAGTTTGTTCCAGTTTATTCTAGGTTTTGGGGGAACCTTATCATTGTGATCTTTCAAGATTCTTCCGCTTTATCTAGTGTTGTACTGTGAATTGTATAGCATATGAAGAGTCTTGAGCTGACTTTGCTCCTCCCCGTTATGACTGGAGTCATAGTGAATTTATGACTGAATCTGTACTTGTTATATGCATGGATCATAATGTGGTTAGGAAGGTAAATCTACCACCAGGAAACCCTAACCTGTATTCTAAGGCCATTGATAAATGTGTCTGTGCAGCTTGAATGTGTTGTCTTTGTTGAGTAATGTGGGAGCATGATGGCTTTTCCTCCTCCTTGAAGGCTGTGAGGGTGAGGTACAGAAGTGCCCTTCAAATCTTATAAAACTTGCGGAAAATGTTTTTCTGTATATATGCAAAAAGTGTTTATTTGATTGGTAATTTGCAATCACAGTATTACACTTTTTTCCTTTGGATTAATTGGTTAAATTAATGAGAAATGTGTTTTCCATTTTAAAATATGCATATTAAAATTTTGAAAAAAAGTTATTATCTGGCTTTCCAAATAAAGATTGATTTTATTGTCATAAAAAGCAGTTTATGAGACTTCTTATTCCATTAAATATTCAGCAATCATAATATCACTGGTTGGTGCTAAGAGAACATATCCATCTTTATAAAATGTTAACTGCTCTGCATAAATATTGATAGAGGTTGCTTGGAAGATTTAAACAGCGTGGCTTCATTTGAGGTGGCGGGTGGTTACGACTGGGGGTACTAACTACCTAATTGTCTTATGTTTCTACAGCAGAAGTGGAACCTCTTTATGCCTCTACTTTCTAGATTCATTCTTGGGGTAGAGAGGAGAGGAAGTGTTCCAATCAAAACAAAGGCTAAGGTTTTTTGTTTTTGTTTTTTTTACCTCCTCTATAAGAGTAAATCTTTAGAATGACATATTTGTCATGCAGAGAAAGCTTGGGTACAGTCTAATGAGAAACAAAGAGGACCTGTTAATTTGTGTGTAGGTCTCTTAGCAAAAGACTGCTTCAGTCACTGGCTGTAAGGCTAAGACAACAAAATCCTAACTTTTTTGACTTTTGCTGGTTTTAAACACTTAGTTTTTGAAAGCAGGATGGATTGTATGTGCCACCAGCATTAAAATTGGGACCCAGCCTAATGCCAATTCTCTATTAGTTTCTATTTGTTAAAATTGGGAACTCCTAGGATTTTACTTCTTAAACTCCCTAAAACATGTCTATCATTTTTTAAAATCCTGCATTTATGACTTTAAATTGCTTTATTTTCTGCAATAATTAAAAAAAATTAAGTCAGAATAAATAAGCTTTATTCATAAAAAAGAGGGGGTTGAGCCAAAAAAAAAAAACTGGATAGAGTTACTCAGGTAAGTGTCTTCTGCCTTAGTAGTTGGCAGCTGGTTAGAAAACAACCTACTTAAGCCATTGCTCTAATTCTGGGAGTTACCCTGTTTTGCACTTGGGTTGCATTACATTCTTCATACAAAAGAGGGCACTAGAGTTCTGCTTATGGTAAGCATTTCTTGAAATAAATGTGGGCAAATGTCGACCTCTATAACTTTGACTTTAAAATTGAATCTACATTAATCATATCTATACTTTTTGTTCATCTTGCTTACATCTTGAGGAAAATTGGTTTATAGAGGACATTTTTCAAGGATTGGAAATTCACTGTTTAATTGAACTTTTCTACATTTAAAAAAAAGTATAAATTTAATTTTCAATAATTCAAACTGACAGATTGAGGTGAATAATTCCCTTTAAACAAAGGAAAAACTATAAACTGATTATGTGAGTTCAGTACAATAGGAAATGCATTTAATCGGCAATTCTTTTTCTTATACTAGTTTTTTTTTTTTAAACAATTTTGCCTTCTGGTTTATGATTCTTTTACATATAAGAAAAATGGGTTATTTATAGAAATGCCAAATCATTTCTGCACCTGGCACTTGATCAATACAGTCTGAGTTGATAGAGTGAACTAATCCTCGAACATGTAGATACTCATTTTATACAAAAGAGCTAAGTAGAATTGGAACAATAAAAACAGCATTTCTTAAAACCTTTACTTTCTGTATTGTAAATAATAATAGTTAAAATTTAATTCTGCTTTTGTGTAATTTGTAAAGAAAAGATAAGTGGTTTTTGGTGTTGATGTATACTATCTGTTGATGTAATAAGTGTTACAGATTTTTTTCCCCTTTCATTTACCATTGGAAAAAACTTTTGGTCATATTGACTTGCTTAAAACTTTCATTCATGAAACAAAGAGGGCAGTAGAGTTCTATTCATATACAACTTATTATGTTCTACATATCACCCAAAGGAATTATGTTTCCTTAATATAAAATATTTAGAATATATTAAGGTAGACTGTCAGACATTGTATGGGAGAGGGGATAAAAGTACATTTATTCAAAACCTTAGTTAATAATAGTTACAGAGATTAAGCATTGAGTTATTTCTGAGTAGCTGTAGGAAAGAAGGAAATAAAGATATGTATCTCTTACCTGATTAAAGAATTAATTCATTTGCTTTAGAGAGCAAGGACTTTTTTCTCTTTTCATTGCAGGCATCCTTACAGGTGAAACAAAATAGCACATCTTCAAATTTTAATAGAATATGAAGAAACTTTTATTTTTTATGTGATGAAAAATCAAGGGCAATGTGAGAAGGGGATAAAGTCTTTAAACCAGTAACAGTAAATGTCAAGTATTCCTATTTGGTGCACACGCCATTCACTGCATGCAGTCTTCAGCACTATCTAATAGAAGTGATGGTGGGCAATGACCTGTAACTCTGGCATTCAATATGGTAGCCTCTCGCTCATGTGGATGTTGAGTACTTAAAACATAATGTGGGTTTGAGGAACTGAATTTTCTACATATTTTAAATTTAGATGTCATAGGTGGCTATTGGCTACTGTTTTGGATAGCATAGGAGGTGACTGCAGCTTTGTCATCCTAACTACAATTTATTTTCATTCAATTTCTTTGTTTTCAGAGCCCCAGCTAAATTGGGGTTTGCAATACTAGAGCAACTAGTAATCCTACACTGATGGGAAACAGGGGGCTGGATATGGGTGTTTCCAGTGTGCCACACACAGGATATACTTTAACCTGCTGGGTAGCCTAATACTTAGTTTTCAAACCAGAGACCAGGTGTTGTGTCACAGGAGAACCTGTTCATCCACCAGATGCCCTTGTGGCTCTTATCTGACCTGTGTCCAGCTATGCCTGCTTGACCATCCTGCTTGCATTTGAAGCTCAATCCTACGTTCTCTCTGGTGTCCAGGGAAAATCCAGCCTGGCACAGTCCCTGGTTCTTCAGGTAGAAGTCACCACTACAATAGGAAACACATTCAAAGATTTTTGCCTTGGAGATGCTGGCAAAGAGGGCATAATGAATCAGGGAAAACCTCTTTCCTGGATTGCATAGGTCAATTTAAGTTTTAATGAAATGCCGGAATGTTCTATTTAATGAAAGCACCAGTCTGCTAATGGGGAGATGCCTCTAAATTTTCCTCTCTGGTTGCTGACTTGAGCCATTTGGGTGTGGTGTAGAACTGAAAACTGCATTAAGGGAAACTGAGTCCAACTTCAGGTAGAGAAAGTTAAATTTGTGTTCGAAGTTGATGCTGACGCAATATAAAACTATAAGAATTCACTACAGCCATCTCGTAACCCCTTGAGATCAATAATTATCTAACGTGATCCTCCTGATTTGATATTTGAGTTGCAGCTGTTTGGATTTTAGATTTTCACTGGATATAAGCCCAAGGATATGGTCACAGACAGAAAAGACCAAGCATCTTCTCAAATGTTATTTTGGAATCTGAACCAAAATGACTCTAAATTTACCATGCCAGAGTATAAACAATACAGATCTTTATTTAGTAGATAAAGGCAATTTAACCAAGAAAAATTTGGAGAAGATGGTGTCTTGTATCCACTTAACTTTTTCAAGGAGCTCTGCTGATTTGAGACTTTCAAATTGAGTTAGCTACAAAAATGCATGTAACTGAACAAATGACCTGTAAAAGGGTTGTTCAATATTTTTCATTTGAACTTTACAAAATACCTGTGCCCCTTTCCCTCCAGTGATTTTCACTTTGGTATGATTAATACTGGACTCTTACTATTAGGAGTAATTATAAAACATTTAGTTGTTGTCAGAGGATTATCCTTATATCTGATTGTAAAACTATGTTATCAGGCTTTTATTCATTTTATTCACTTGACAATTTTTGGCACATGCCCTGTGCCAAGCCCTGAGGGTTTTTAACTTTTTAAAAAAAATTTAATTGTAAAAAAAATCCATTATAAAGTCTCCTTTCTAATCATTTTTAAGTGTATAGTTCAGTGATATTAACCATATTCACAGTGTGATCTAACATCTCTAGAACCTTTGCATCTTGCAGATCCAAAACCCTACTCAATGAAAAGCTCCTCATTGCTCTCTCTCCAGTTATTCCTATTGTGGTGGTGACTTCCACCTGAAGAACCAGAGACTGTGCCAGGCTAGGTTTTCCCTGGACACCAGAGAGGACATAGGTTGAGCTTCAAATGCAAGCAGGATGGTCAACCAGCAACCAGCTGCTTTCTGTTTCCATGATGGTATGCACCCCAGATGTCCCACATTAAGTGAAATCACAGACTATTTATCTTTTTGTAACTTACCTATTTCACTTAACATTTTGTCCTTAAGCTTCATCCATGTTGTAACATGTGATGGGATTTCCATCTGTTTAAAGGCTGAATAATATTCCATCGTGTGTCTGTATCACATTTTCTTTATCCATTCATCTGCCAGTGGTCTGTTGGCCTGCTTCCTCTTGGCTTTTGTGAATAATGCTGCAATAAACATGGAGTGTACTAACATCTCTTTGAGATTCTGCTTTCAGCTCTTGAGGACATATACCCATTAATGGGATTAGTGATGCTATTTTTAAGTTTTTCATGAAACTCCATACCATTTTGCACAGCAGCTGCACCATTTTACAATCTCAACAGCAGTGCACATGGGTTCTCTACATACAATCTTACAATATTAATTTTTTTTAAACAGTGGCCATCCTGAGAGTGTGACTTCTGACCTAGTAATTATACTTCTACAAAATGATGTACTTTGAGTGATATTCCAATGAAAACTGATCGTTGAACTGTATTAAAAACTTAGTACTTGAAAGATACTGCTCTCACACTTGCTATCCATTAACTCACTAAACCTCGTGATGGCCTTGAGGTTGAGAAGGCATTATTAGATGAAGAGACTGTCAGAGATGGGATTCAAATCCCAGGTAGTCTGGCTCCAGACCTGTGCTCTAGCCACTACACTAATGTGCTTTTTGTGACTAGACACATCTAGACACATCTCTGAGTTCAAGCAAAGTTTTATTGACAGAGAACATCTGCCAGGCTGCTACCCTTCTGCAAGGTGTAGCAGACTGCTGAAAAACAACTTCTGAACTATATAGTCAAGTACAATGGAGTAGCTAAAAAATAGGCTGCCTGGTCCTGTGATTGTTACTTGGCATCTTTGCTGTGGTTTCAGTAGTTAGGGACTCTTGCAGGGTGGGCCTAATGCGAAGGTCATGCTTGAGTGGGCAGGTGGTGATTTTCAAGATAGAGTAAATAGAGTTACCTTGGCCTAAGGACCTAAGACTTTTCTCTTAGAAGGATGCACATATACATGTGCACAAATGTATGCATGTATTAAAAAATATCCAGGACCAGGGTGTTTACTAATTAAATAGCAAAGAATTAGAATTGCCAGTGTCGCAAGACAACAATGGTTTGTTTATCCTACAGAGAAAATAGTGATGAAGAAGAGTGAATCCACATGGAAGATGATTGGGAAATTACATGAAGCAAGAAAGACTTGGAATAATACAAGACTGTAAGATGTTCTTTATGGTTATGTGGTTACAACTAAATAACAACATATGCAAAACTTTCTCTGAACCAAGCTCTGTGGACTACTTAATCCTTACAGAAATCCTTTGAGTGGGCATTGTTACTGTTCTCATTTTACACCTGAGGCAACTGAGCAGCAAACAGACTGAAGTCAAGGTCTCACAACAGGAAAAAAAGAACCAGGATTTCAACCCAGGCATTAGCTCCAGATCCTAAATGTTGAAAGAATGATCTATGCATTCTATCAACAAATGCCAGGAGAGATCAGAATGATAATAATGATATTGTTTACGTGGTAGTAATATGGAAAATATGTATTGTCCATATACTCCCCAAAGATTTTGATCTCCTTTATAAATACAACCAATAAAGTAAAAGGAAAATCACCTTTTTAGATTGCAACCCTCCCAGGCCAACGTCTTTGAGCTGCTTCTCTGTTTCTCCTTTCTTTCTCCTTTTTGAAAGTTACAGTCTAGCAATCCCTAATCAGTGCATGTTTATACTAATTTAAAATATAGTATAAAAATCTGCTGGTAAATGTTAAAAGTTAGAAGTCTGATTTTCCAAATTGCATTCTCTTGAAACATATTTTTCACATGGCTTCCAGCTTTCCACATTCCTCTGGATTTTCATTTATTCTTCTCCAGTATCTTTATTTGGGACTGCATCTCTCTTCCTGACTCGTAAATGCTGGAGTGCCTCAACGCCTGGGGCTTATTCTTGCTCTCTGTCTGTACTCAGCCCACCTCATCCAGGCCAATTAAATTAATTATCATCCAAATCCAATGACTTTCAAATTAGAATCTGTAGTTCCGAGTGCTCTTCTCTGCTCTGGACTTGGATAGACAAGTCCTTGACATTTCCACTTGGAACCTTAATAATTATTTCAAATATAACAGGTCCAAAAAAGATATTTGATTCCTCTCTCTCCTTCTCGAATAGAATAGTACCACCATTTATTGGCCTAGCTGCTCCTCTGTCTCTATTTGGAACACCATTACTCCAGATCTTCACTTGGCTTAATCCATACATTCTTTCAGGTTCTTCTCAAATACAGCCTCCTCAAAGAGATATGTATTTAGTGCTATCCTTTGATCTTAAATATTCCCCAAATGTCCATGTGTTAAAGATTTGGTTTCCATTCTGTTCCTCTATCAGGAGGTTTGGGAACCTTTAAGAGATGGGATTGAGTGGGAGGAAGTTAGATCACTGGATATGTTCCCTTGAAAGGGATATTGGGACCACAGTTTCATCCTGTCTCTTATTTTTGCTTCCTGACCACCATGAGGCCATCATGTGCTTCCATCATGATATGTTATGTCACCGCTGGTCCAAATTAATGGGGCCAAGTGGCCTGAAATCTCTGAAACCATGAGTGTTATAAAATACCTAAAATAATCAATGTAAATAGAGGAAAGGTTTATTTTGATTTATGATCTCAGTCTATGGTTGCTTGGCCCCATTGATCAGTGCATATTTATACTAATTTTAAATACAGTATAAAAATCCACTGGTAAATGTTAAAAGTTAGGAGTGTGATTTTCCAAATTGCATACCCTTGAAACATATTTTTCACATGGCTTCCAGCTTTCCACATTCCTCTGGATTTTCATTTATTCTTCTCCAGTATCTTTTTTTGGGGCCTGTGACAAAGCAGCCTAGCATGGTAGGATGCATGTGGTAGAACAAGCTGCTCAACTCATAAATGTCAGGAAGCAATGAAAGGAAGGAGTCTCTGGAGTCCCTAAATCTCCTTCAAGGATATGGCCCCAGTGACCTAAGTTCTTCCCACTAGGCCCCACCTTTTAAAGTTTTCTTACCTTTTTTTTGAGTATCAGGGATTGAACTCAGGGCCACTGAACCACTGAGCCACACCCCCAGCCCCCAAAGATATTTTAAGCAAATAAATGTCAAGGATATTTACTGCCATCAATTATGTACTACAAAAAAATATTAAAGGAAGATCTTCAGGCTGAAAAGAATGGAAATCGTACCAAATTTAAAAAACAAAACCAAACCAAATGAAATTTGATGCACACAAAGGAATAAAAAGGACCACAGTAATAAACATCAAAGACATTTTCCTTTTAAAAGTTTTCTTTTAAAGTTGAATATCTGTTGGAAACAAAACTAATAACAATGAATTGATACATTTATATAACATGTAAAAGCAAAAAATATGATAAAATAGCACAAAGAATGAGAAGTGGGAGGTGAGAACTTGCGATTATAACAATGTAAGCAGTGGTACATCATTCAAAAGTAGACTGGCGATTTGAAAAGGAGCGTTGTGAATCCTAGTGCAAGCAATCAAAACGAAAACAAGAACATAATGATCATAAGGCAACAGAAGAAGGTAAAAGAGTATACAAATAGTCAATTCCAAAAGAAGCTAGAAAAGAGAAAAGGAACAAAAAACAATTAGGACAAAACAAAAACTTAAAACCAATCATACTAAATATCACATTTAATATAAATGATTTAAACACCCCCGTTAAAATCAGTGATTGTCAAAGTGGATTAAAAAAAAAGAAAGAAAAGCAAACTGTGTGTGGTTTACAAGAGATAGACTTTATATATACAGAGTTAAAAGGTGAATGAATGAATGAGAAAGGATACATCATTGCAAATGGTAATTATAAGAAAGCTAAAGTGGCTGTATTTTTACCTGCTAAAGTAGATTTCAAATAAAAGTTTATTTACAAAAATTATACATCCAACCACATGAATGAATGCTGAGCACAAAAAAATAGAAATCAAAGAATACATACTGTATGATTTTTTAAATTTTTTATTTATATATGACAGCATTACAATGCTCATTACACATATAGAGCACGATTTTTCACATCTCTGGTTGTATATAAAGTATATTCACACCAATCCATGTCTTCATATATGTACTTTGGATAATAATGACCATCACATTCCACCATCATTTCTAACCCCCTGCCCCCTCCCTTCCAACCCCTCTGCCCTATCTAGAGTTCATCTAAATTCTAGAAAAGGCAAAAGCTCATCTATAATGACAGGAAGCATATCGTTCTTTGTCTGAAGCCATGGTGGGCATTGTAAATCAATTGAATGATATGAGGTAACTTTTCACACAGTGAAAAAACATTCTCTTTCTTCATGTTAGTTTGATGGATATATACACATCTGTCAAAATTCATCAGATGGTACTCTTAAATTAGGTATATTTTATTGAATAAAGTTAAACATCAATAAATTTGATTAAAAATAAAGCAGAAGATTGGAGAATAAGAAGGAAAAAAACAAAACAGAAGATTGGAGAGTAAGAATGAAAACAGAACAGAAGATTGGAGATTGGAGAATGAAAACAAAAAAGTGAATTTTAGGTGGAGAAATGGTAGGTGAAAGAACACTTGCTCAATTACCTTGACCTAGAAGTCAAGGTTAGAAGGGGATAAGAGGAGGTAAAGGGGGTTTGGATAGCTGTTGCATAAAGCATGTTAGGAAACACAAAGTCAATGAATTCCTTACTAACTGGAATCACAGAGTAAGAATGTTGAATATGAGCAGGGTCTGGTAGTCCTTACTTGTAATCCTGGCCACTAATAGGCTGAGGCAAGTTCAAGGCCAGCCTTGGCAACAACATAGGAAGACTCAGTCTCAAACAAACAAACAAACAAACAAATAAATAAATAAAGATTGTTGACTGTGTCAGGTATTCCCATTTTCCTTACTTTCTCTGGCTGTAATTTTCAGCCCAGAGAAAGTAGAGTAGGAGTTGCTAAAGATTAAGGATTTCAGAACATATGATCAGTAAGAAGCATTTTATGTTAAGAAAAGCAATATAGATATGACTCAAGAGCTTGAACAGGGCTAAGTGTGGTGGCACATGTCCATAATCCCAGAGGTTCCTGAGGGTGAAGCATGAGGATTGCAAAGCCAGCTTCAGCAACTTAGCAAGGCCTTAAGCAAGTTAGCGAGACTCTCTCTCTCTCTCTCTCTCTCTCTCTCTCTCTCTCTCTCAGTGGTTAAGCACCCCTGGGTTCAATCCCCAGTGCCCACCCGCCAAAAAATACAAAAATTTTTGAACAGAAAACTTAACAGTTGGAGAATGAGAGGGAATGGTAAATTTCAGAGTGAAGAAAGGGTTAAGCTCATATGAAAGACAGTAAAAAAGTAACAAGTAAGAATTATTTGGACTAGGAAAAATTACTTTCTATGATAGGTTGACATGTAATATGAGTTTACCAAGTTACGCAGCAATTACAGGCAGCTACGCTAAAAATACAAAACACTTCTGTCGGGTGCAGACTTATAGGAAGTCCTTCTCCTTTCTATAGAGAATATCTATAAATGGAGAATGTCTTATTAGCTTCAGTTCTGGCAAATAAGTATTTGGCATCCTCCTTAATTTATAGCTTCTAAAGACAAGATTGCTTATCCAATACCTGTAATTCAGGTGGTACTCCAGAGTACAACTCCAAAAAGATAAGTCCATTGCAGAGAAAAAAAATGGAATATAATGTCCTCAACCTTTCAGGCCCTTAATAGGGTTGATGATGGATGATTCTACCTGAAAAAAAAAAGAGGACAAAGAGGCTTTCACTCATCAATAAAATGTCCAACTCCTTGGAAATAACTGGAGATCATATTTAAAGTCAATCTTAATTTGAAACAATGCATATAAAGGTTATTACCTACTTCATTTGGATATGTCAGACTTTTAAGTATCTACGTAGAAACAACAGCTTATAATTAACACAGGGAAAAAAATGAACACTACTTTTCCTGTTTAGAAGAATATCAAAAGGTTGGGTACTGTGGCACATGCCTGTAATCTCAGGGCTTGGAAGTCTGAGGCAAGAGGATCACGAGTTCAAAACCAGCCTCAGCAACTTAGTGAGGCCCTAAGCAACTCAGTGAGACCTTGTCTCTAAATAAAATACAAAAAGTTTTGGGGATGTGGCTCAGTGATTAAGTGCCCTTGGGGTAAATTCCAGTACAAAATAAAGAAAACAACAACAACAACAAAAAAAAAAAAAACAGAATAATATCAAAGGCAAGTTTTAAACCAGAGCACTATTGGTGCATTTGATGTGACATCAACGATCAAGACCATTATGTTATTTTTAAATAGTTTTGAAGTCTTTAAGACTCCTCTTTGCCCTTTCTCAGTTCCTACAATATTATCCTTCATTCCTCAGTTTGCGCTTAACTAGATCATATTCTTCATTGTGTCCTTATATCTTAACCTACATTGTGTTTAATAAATAATTGAGAACAGAATCTTGATATTGTCCAGGGGCCTCACCCAGTACCATGCACTGTTTCTGGATTCAAAGATCCTTCAGTGGTAGAGAATAGGAAAGCTACATAAATAGAATTCCCCCATTTCCTCAGAGTCCAGCAAGGGACCACAATGCTGTGTCAAAGGGTTGACTGACTCTCACAAGTTCCATGAGTGCAGAGAAAGACAGGCAGTTCCCCTAGAAACTAGGTTGCTAGTTCCTTAGGCCCAAAGGACCTCTCTGTTGCTAAGACAGCAATAGAGCCATAAGCAGGTTTTTTCCTCACATTAACACAAAAAGGTAGGGAGACTTACCCCTTCTCATCAGGAAGAGATGGAAATGGAGCACAGAGGTCTGGCATGGACATGAGCTACTTGATTCCCTGCAGTCTCTTATCCCCCATCTATGGGCCTTCAGGACCAAGGATTCCACCAACTGCTACAATTCCTACATAGGATGAAGCAGGGAAGTGAAGAGTTGGAGAGAATTCTTCCCAGATATAGTATCCCACTCACTGGTCTGCCATCTTCCACCTTTGTGCATTTAGTCCTCAAAACATCAATACATTTTAAATAAATTGCCAACTCACACAGGTACAGAGCAAGAAATGTCTTCAAGGCACTGCCCCTAGATAGAGAACAATTCTATTCAGGGATAGCTCCATGTCCACAGATACCTAGAAGTACAAATTTTCATTTTAACTATACAAATCCACTGATAATTGGATTACTTCTGAGTAGGAATCAACATTTCTTCTCATGGAGTCCTTCATCTTAAAAGGAAAGAATTTGTAAAAGCAGTGGGTGATGGCCCAGTTTTCACCTCTACTTGAAGTGCATCTCAGGAAAAATCACTTAACTTCATTGGACACTAGTTTTCTTCTCTTTGGTGAACAATAACTATTCATGGTGGGGCACACTTGTATCCCCATTACTCAGGAAGCCAAGGAATGAGGATCACAAGTTCAAGGCCAGGCAGAATTTATAAACTTTGGAATTCCCTTGAATTCAGGTGAGTCTGGGGCCTCATATTTGCAAGACCCCACCACATATCATCACAAAAGAAATAAAATATAATTTTATTTCTGATGTCTTTTTTCATTTTGGAAAACAAATGTTTAGGTATAAAACATTTTTAAATGATAATTTCTAATAGCTCTTGAATACTTAATACCTATGAATCATGTATTAAATCATTTCATCTTCACATTAGCCACAAGATGGGCACCTTTATCATGTCCATTTTTACAGATAAAGGGAAGAAAAGGCACAGAGCTTTACACAGCTTCCAAAGATGGCACAGGTGGTAAGGTGGAGCTCAAGAATGACATTCCAGCTCAGTTAGTAGCGTGCTTGCCTCACATGTGCAAGGCCCTGGGTTCAATCACCAGCAAAAAAAGAAAAAAAGAAAGAAAGAAAAGAAAAATGACATTCCTCTTAGAAATAGAAAAAGAAGTCATGAAATTCATCTGGAAAAATAAAAGACACAGAATGCCTAAAGCAAACTTTAGCAAGAAGACTGAAGTAGGTGGCATCAGTATACCAGAATTTAAACTATACTACAGAGCAATAATAACAAAAACAGCATGGTATTGGCACCAAAATAGACTTGTAGGCCAATGGTACAGAAAAGAGGACAGAGAGACAAATCCACATAACTACAGTTTTCTTATGTTAGATAAAGGCGCCAAAAACATACATTGGAGAAAAGATAGCCTCTTCAACAAATGGTGCTGGGAAAACTGGGAATCCATATGCAACAAAATGAAATTAAGTGGATCAAGGACCTAGGAATTAAACCAGAGATCCTGCACCTAATAGAAGAAAAACTAGGCCCTGTATTCCTTAATAAGACTCCTATAGCACAAGAATTGAAATCAAGACTCAATAAATGAGATGGATTCAAACTAAAAAGCTGCTTCTCAGCAAGAGAAACAATCAGTGAGGTGAATAGAAAGCCTACATTTGGGGAGCGAATTTTTACCACACACATATCAGATAGAGCACTAATCTCCAGGATATATAAAGAACTCAAAAATTTTAACACCAAAAAACCAAATAGCCCAATCAATAAATGGGCCAAGGAACTGAGCAGACACTTCTCAGAAGAGAATATACAATCAATCAACAAATATATGAAAAAATGTTCAACATCTCTAGCAATTAGAGAAATGCAAATCAAAACTACTCTGATTTCATCTCACTCCAGTCAGAATGGCAGCTATTAAGTATACAAACAACAATAAGTGTTGGTGAGGATATGGGGGGAAAGGCACACTCATATACTGCTGGTGGAACTTCAAATTGGTGCGGCCAATATGGAAAGCAGTATGAAGATTCCTTAGAAGATTGGGAACAGAACCACCATTTGACCTAGCTATCCCACTCCTTGGTCTATACCCAAAGGTCTTAAAAACAGCATACTACAGGGACACAGCCACATCAATGTTTACAGTAACATAATTCACAAAAAAATGGCTAAACTGTGGAAACCAACCTTGATGACCTTCATTTGATGATGGATAATGAAAATGTGGTATATATACACAATGGAATACTATTCAGCATTAAAAGAGAATAAAATCATGGCATTTGTGGTAAATGGATGGAGTTGGAGAATATAATGCTAAGTGAAGTAAGCCAAAACCAAAAAACCAAATGCCGAATGTTTTCTCTGATATAAGGAGGCTGATTCATAATGGGATTGGTGGAGGGGCATGGGTGGATTAGACAAACTCTAGATAGAGCAAAGGGGAGGAAAGGGAAGGGAGGGGGGATAGGGGTAGGAAAGATGGTGGAATGATATGAACATCATTATCCTAAGTTATGTATGAAGACACAAATGTGTACAACCAGAATATGAAAAATTGTGCTCTATATATGTAATATGAATTGTAATGCATTCTGCTGTTATACATAACAAATTAGGGAAAAAAACATCCTGTTAAATAATAAAATAGTAATCTGACTTGATCAAAAATAAAATAATAAAAAAGAAAGGAAAAAAGAAATGTCCCAAACATGGCCTGTTAATGAGCTTCAATAATTTTCCAAGATGACACAACTAGTAAGGGCAAGAGTTTAAGTAGCTTATTCAGGATGGTACTAGAAGTGGGGTAAAGCTCAAATAACTCGCCCAAGATGGCAAAACTAATTAGATGTGTGGCTAAGGAAACTTGTCAATATGGACATTAACTGGCAAGTGGCAGATCTCAAGTACCTAACCAAGACAGTCAGGAGCAGCTCTCAAGTAACTCCTCCAAATTCCACTTCTAGCAAGGGGTAGACTCAAATAATTTGCAAAGCACAACAAAACGTGTAAGACAAACACTTAAGTAACTTGACCAAGGTGACACCACTACTAAGAAAAGACTTGTCCCAAATCGCACAACTAGTAAAGGATGGTACTTAAGTAACTCTGTCACATTGCTGGTGAGGGGTGGACATGGCAGGTTGTCTAGCACCATGCTCTCACCCTCTCTACCTTCCACTTGCCAGGCTCAGCGGCTCTAGGCTCTGTGCAGGTGACTCCTAACAGATATGATGTCCTCCTTCATTTTACAATTGTTTTACCCTTGTTTCTTCAAAGAGTCTATAAGTCATGAAGAGCCTGAACTTCAGAGGCTGCCTCCCACTGTACCTCCAGTCTAGAGTTGAGACTAGAATGTCAGATTCCAAGAGGAAAAGAAAGGATACGGAGACATGGGGCCCGCAGGAAGGAAGAAGCAGGTGGGGATCAGAAGGAGAGAGACCTGCTTGGCTCGGGTATAAAATGATTACCCCCAAATTCAGTAATTAATATAAATAATATGTAAACATTTTAAAATGGAAATAATGTGAAAAAATCTATGGCAAATAAAATATCAAACTCGCCAAGACAGGATCTGACAGAGCCAGTGCTATAGGGAGGCAAGTGAGGCTAAGTCCTGTAAGCAGAGGGCTGGATCCTCTCTTCCTATAAAATATTGATGTTGTCTTCATCATGTGTTTTTTTTTTTTAACATTGATTTTGATTTTTTAAAATATTGCATTATCATATCACTTATCTTGATTGACACGGTTTTTACCATGTCTTTACATCTTGAGTACAAGTGTCTCGTTCTCTTCATCGGGTGATGTGAACCTGGGACCTCAGTAAAGCAGGAAAAAGGCAGAATGCTTCACTATTTCATTTATTCTGGAAAGCCACCCTCTGAGGCATTATCATTTGTATAAGGAAACAGAGTGCCAATGATCTAAGGGTGAAAAGTGACCTTGCTGGGTTTCAGCAAAGGTCTCACTGCCTCTAGAGCCTGGCTATTCCCACCCCTGGCTCGAACATGCCTAAAAACCTAAAAGCAGAATTCTTGACATTTTCTCCATCTTTCGGGCCACAGGCTCTACCACATGAAGACTGGAATCACAAAGGGAAATTTTATTTCTCCCTTCTTGGAGCTGCCTAAAATGTTAAACCACAGCTCTCCCCTACTGATGTTCTTGAATAGATTTCTACTCTTCCTGAGTTACTCGTATGCTATGTCTACTAAGAAGCTCAGACAATAGGAGTGTCTTTTTATACATACCATTTATTACAATGCTTGATTGGTGTACGATTTGCCATACCACAGCATATTCAAAACACAAAGGATCAGTCAGGGAGGTGGATTCCGGACACTTTACACTTGTGTTGTAAGTTGCTTATGGTAATCCAGTCTGGAGTGTCATGGGAGGAAGGTGGGCTTGGAATTTGAAGTGAAATTTCTTGCCAGCATGTCACTTTGAATCATTTATTTTACTTACTCTAGGGTGATTTTTTTCCTATTTAAAAATAACATAATTATTTTTCATAAAGCTAACATTGTATGAAATTCTGCCTAAAGTCAACAAGATCCCCTGGTGAAGAAAATCCATTGTGATTTCCACTTTTCCATCAGGAATCCAAGTCCAGCCAATACTTTTCCCTATTACCAACTGTAATTAAGGCTTGGGGCTCCCCTTGATCTAATAAATGAACCACTACACGTAGATCTGGCTCTACTGATTACTTCATCATTGCAATCTGTTATGGCCCCTACGGGCATCCATCACAGCTTGGGCTCCTGCCCATAAATAGAGGGCAACTGTTAATGAATGCATTATTGTCATCTTGTTTGTACATGTTCTATAAACAATCATCATTTACTATCTAAGATATTACTTTTGGGCTTTCCCAAAACCAGTGTTCTATGAATTCATGGTCTGAGCATAGTCATTCAGGTGGAATTAAATATCTCTATGTGCCCCATAGAGATTTTGGGGCAAAACTCCATTATATTTACTTCATTTGTTTAATGCCAAGTAAAATGTCTGATATGTAATAAATTCCCTAGTAGAGAGATCAGTTGATCCTTGATGGACACACATCAGATAGTTTGTTTTTGAGCTATTAGAGCTTCATCATATAAACACCTGGCTATTAGAGCTTCATCATATAAATTTATATACTCTTTAGCAAATAACCCAGAAACCAGAGTATCAGATTAAAGAGGAAGAATTTGCCACTCGAAGGACCAGTGGCTGATTCTAAACAAGCTTTTGAAGCATTGAATTAATTTCCATCAAAGACTGAATAATTCTTGTCATTTAACTTCACTTCAAAAAATATTTGGGGATTCAATCTTTTGGGGTGATATTTTGCAGAAATTCATTCATTCAAGGTATCTAATATCATATATGTGTTACATATTGTTTAAGGTATGGAAACTCAAAAATATCTAAGATAATATCTCTGTCTTTAAGAATATCAAAAGCTAGCCACGTCTGGTGGCACACACTTGTAATCCCAGCCATTCAAGAGCCTGAGACAGGATAAGACCTTGATTTCCAGGATATACCAATAACTCAAAAAAACTTAACACTGGAAAAATAAATAACCCAGTCAATAAATGGGCAAAGGAACTGAAGAAACACTTCACAGAAGAAGAAATACGAATGGTCAAAAAATAAATGAAAAAAATGTTCAACATCTATAGTAATCAGAGAAATGCAAATTAAAACTACACCGAGATTCCATCTCACTGGCAGTTATAAAGAATACAAGTAACAATAAATGTTGGCAAACATATGAGGGAAAAGATACTCTCATACCTTGTTGGTGGGATGGCAAATTAGTGCAACCACTATGGAAAGCAGTATGGATATACCTCATAATACTTAGAATGGAGCCACTATTTGACCCAGTTATCCCATTTCTATACCCAAAAGACTTAAAAACATCATACTACAGTGACACAGCCACATCCATGTTTATAGCAGCTCAACTCACAATAGCCAAGCTATGGAAACAACCCAGGTATCCTTCAATGGATGAATGGATAAAGAAAATATGGTGTATATATACACAGTGGAATATTACTCAGCCATAAATAAGAATGAAATTATGGCATTTGCCGGTAAGTGGATAGTACTAGAGAATGTCATGTTAAGTGAAATAAGCCAAAAGCTGAATGTTCTCTTTGATTTGTGGATGCTAACCCACAACAAGGGAGGTTGGGGAGGGGAAGAATAGAAGTCCATTGAATTAGACAAAGGGAAATGAAGGGAAGGGAGGGGGAGGGGAATAGTAAAGACAGTAGAATTGATTGGTCATAACTTTTCTAGCCTTGTATTTGTATACACCACCAGGATAACTCCACTCATGTATGACTACAACATTGGGAACCTAAATAGAATAAGTTGTACTCTATGTATGTATATTCTGCCAAAATACATTCTACTGTCATGTATAACTAAAAATAAAAAATAAAAAAAGAGATGGAGGCAAGAGGATCTTTATTTTATTTTATTTTTTAAATTTTTATTGTTGGTTGTTCAAAACATTACATAGTTCTTGATATATCATATTTCACACTTTGATTCAAGTGGGTTATGAACTCCCATTTTTACCCCGTATACAGATTGCAGAATCACATCAGTTACACATCCGTTGATTTACATATTGCCATACTAGTGTCTGTTGTATTCTGCTGCCTTTCCTATCCTCTACTATCCCCCCTCCCCTCCCCTCCCCTCCCCTCTTCTCTCTCTACCCCCTCTACTGTCATTCATTTCTCCCCCTTGTATTATTTTTCCCTT